>NW_017728906.1:189727348-189753074 GCF_001723895.1 Crocodylus porosus
GGGGGGAGGGTACCTGGGCTGTGTGAGGGGGTATACATGTGGGGGTCTGCATGTATGGCAGTGCGAGGGGAGTGTGGGGACATGTGTATGGTTTGGAGTGCATGTGGTTCTCAACCTATGAACAGACACACCCACACACCCACTTTGCCCCTGGCTCCACAAACATACCTATCCACTCTGCCCCTGGCTCCACAACCACATCTGCCTACCCACTCTGCCCCTGACTGCACACAAACACAAACACTCACCCACTTTTTCCCTGGCTGCACACCCACACCCACCCAGCACTCTGCCCCTGCCTGTACACACACTCTGTCCACCCACCCACCATGCCCCTGGCTGCACACACAAACACACTGTTCCCCTGGCTGCACAAGCACACCCACCCACACACTGTGCTCCTGGCTCCACACCCAAACCCACCCACCCACTTTGCCCCTGGCTGCACAACCATACCCACCTACACACAGTGCTCCTGGCTCTGCAACCACACCCACCCACCCACTCACTCTGCCCCTGGCCTCACACCCACCCACCTACTCTGCCCCTGGTGCCACAGCTGCACCCACCCACCCACTCTGCCCCCAGCTGCACACACAACACACACCCCACACATGCCCACACCACACACACACCCTAACAGCAACTCCATGCTCCCCGCTCCGGTGATGCAGCTGGGCCACAGGATACCACAGTCCTGGCAGGCCTGGAGTGCAGTTGCTGGGGGTGGGCTGGGCTGGGCTGCTCAGTCCTGCTGAGGCTCCTCCTGGGTCCTACTGTCCCTGTCTCCTATCAGGTTTGACAGGAGCCAGGGAAAATCAATACAGTTTTAAAGCCTAAGGGCTCCCTGCCTGAGGGAGCAGGGCCATGCAGTCAATTGCCACCCATCCTCTCCTTGGCACATGCATACTTGGCCCCCAGAATTACATACAGACAGAAATACTAAGCCTTTTAGTATATTAGAACAGAAAATTGGGGTCGGAAGGGACCTCAGGAGGTCACACCTAATTCAACCCCCTGCTTAAAGCAGAACCATCAGCAACTAGATTATTCCAGCCAGGGTTTTGTCATGCCAGGACTTAAAAACCTCCAAGGCTGGAGATTCCACCACGTCTCTGGGTAACCTGTTCCAGTGCTTCACCATAGTGAATTTTTTTTTTCCTAATATCCAATCTAAACCTCCCTTGCTGCAGTTTGAATTAAATTATTTATATTTAGGCTGAAGTTTTCAATCAACAAGACCTACTTGATTTCTGGGAAGTCAAACAACTTATCCAAGTAGTTAAATATGAATTCAATAGCCTCTCTCTAGATACTTTATTTGGAACATACTGGCCTTAGAATAAACTTGTGAAATGAACAAAAAATGTGAGTGTATATTGTCCAGCAAGCATGTTTACAGTGAAAATGGGAAGTCTATAAAGGTTTAAACCTAGATCACAGTATTTCTAACAGAAATAAATCTGCAAGGGGCCTATGTCTGTATGGCAAATTTATTACCAAATATTTTTCCATGAAGGATGTGGGAGGTAATATAGAAGAACAGCTGAGTCCTGTTAATGCAAAATTGTAATATGTCAGCCTACTTTTCCAGCAGTCAAAGATAGCATTATCCATGCATCTCTGCTACTATATGCAAATTATATCCAAAGTTAAATATTATTATCTGTACAAGCTGTCAGTTGCTCTTTTTTTGAGGGCTGGGGTTCATTTTCCAGCAGTCTAGAATAGCACTATCTATGAATCTTCGGTATGATATGCAAATTATACAGAAAGTTAACTGTTATTATCGGGACATGCTTTGAATGCCTCACATTTAGGGAGCCAGGGTTAATTCAGATGGATTTCCCAAGATTCCCTGCTCACTGCCTTTTTTGGTGCCTCAGGTAAAAACTTCTAAAATTGGAAGGTAATGATGCATATCATAAACAATGTTTTCAGTGGAACAAGAGCAAAGAAAAGCCAGTCATTAACTATAACGCTGTATACAGGAAAGGTACAGACCTGAAAGATGTTCCCCCTCTCACGTATGCAACAAGGAAGAGACTGGAAGTGGAGTACATAAGGCAGGTGTTCAAGGGCATTTAGTATTTTATAAGTAAGCCTAAATTAAATTGCAAATTATGAATGCCATTTTTACCGGTTCCTAGTATATGGGGTTTTAAACCTTAACATTTAGATTTCTGTGACATTTTGGGAAATCACAAAGTTTTCTTTCCAGGAGTCATGCCTAAATTGTGTCTGAAAAATTCAGTCAAGGTGTATAAGAAAATCAAGAGATGTGATTGTACCTCAGTTAAAACAGCTCACTCTAGACAAGGTTGGGAGCCAGACACTGCTGTAGACTTAAAAATCCTAAAAGAGGCAAGGATTTCTTTGGACGATATCTTTTAGAAGGCCAACTATATAGCTGGGATAGAGTTAGACAAGCTTTTGAGTATAAGATGTTCTTCTTCTGCTCTGTAACATCTTTATCTGCTACCTCATGAAACAGGGAGTCAGCTTTGCACCCAATCTGCCATTGGTTAAGCTGTTTGCATTGTGTACTTGTGTTTGGTCACAGCTATAAACTGCTTTCTGCAGTCAGATCAGGTGAAAATGGTCACTTCTCTCTGTACCCCTGGGTCACCTGAAGAACTCTGACAGCTTAAGCTTCAGGTCAGGTCACCTGACCTGCAGAAGAAGGTCTTGAATTCAGAAACTTGCCTAACTCTATCTCAACTATGGAGTTGGTCCAATAAAATATATCACCCAAAGAAATCCTTCTCTCTTACATCATTTCTGTGCCATCGTGCCTACAAAAATCATTATAACGCTACCTTAAAAATCCTCCGTCTACAGGGTGCAATTCCCAGTCAAGAGGTGTATACATAGCGCAGGAGTTTCATTTAAATCCTCACATCAGAGTTTCTTTAAGTGCAACTTCAGCACAGTGCCCAGTCCTTGCAGTGGCTCTCTGAACTAGAGTAATTTTCTCCTTCGTATATTATAAACACGGTTTGCCTAGGCTTTCCAGCAGCCCATCTTTATCACCACACTCCAGATGGGGAAAGTGGCTGGGTTAAATAACTTGACCAATGTCATACAGCTAATGAGTGACAAAACCATGATAAGAAAACAGATGTAAATGCTAGTCCCACATATAATCCAATATGCCACAGTACAACCAAGCTAAACTGATTTACTTAAGCTCGATTCCCACTTCTGTAAAACAGAATCAACAATATTGCCAAAAGGTGACATCTGAAAATTCACATAATTTAAGATGTCTTCAATCTCTGATTGGACAAGAAATTGTTGTTGTTTATAAATTTAAGTTTGACTGTCAGAAATATTTTTAAAAAGATATAAAATGGCTTCATTTTAAAGAAAATGCAGTAAACCTGGAGAGAGGCTGATTTTGGCAAGGGAAAAAAGCCCACTAACAGTGAACATTTCACCCAGCATCCCCAGCAATGCAATCGTTTCTCAGCTAGAAGCAATCCCGTAGTACATAATTGAGACTGTCAGGAAGGAGCCGCATTTAGTTGAATGTCTGTTTTGATAGGTCCCAGGGCTGCATGCATCCTCTTCCTGACCACAGTCAGAACTGGTTTTCTCATTAATTCCACTACAAATTCTCCTCATTTTTATTCTAAAACTATTTCCTTTTTCTGAGCTAGACATTTATATATTGAACGATGTTAGAAACCAATACCAGAAGACTTTCAAGTGAGAACAATTTGTTTTTTTAAATGGTTGCCTGAAGTGTGAATGAGACAAAATTATAGCCTGTCATGTGTTGTTTTCCAAGAAACCAAATCATCTCAACTTAACGAAGCTTTAGATTCCCCAGTTCTTGGTATCTTGCTGGCTAGAAGCTTTCTGCTGCCTATTCTAATCTATTAGGGAGAATATATCTCCATCATCATTTTGACAAGGCATCTCCTTTATCCCCCCCCATTCAAACAGTTAGGTGCCTTCATATTCTGAGCATGAAAATATCCACTCCCAAAACTGCATACACATACTTATTTCAATTTCTCCTTGTCCCATTATATGAGTACTTATTTCTTTGCTTATTTTCCATCAGTCTCTTTCCCACTAGTAAAACACATTACTTATTACCAAAGACTGAGCAACATAAATTATTTCTCATAGTCAAAGGTTTGGCTATTATTTTTCTCTCAGCATTGTATTAGACATATGTGACAAAAGTGCATGCAAGTCAGTGACAGAGATGCTCATTTTTGGATAAGCCCCTGGACTGGTACTCAGCAAATCCAGATTTAATTCCTCATTGTGCCACAGTCTTCCTGGGGCAAGTCACATAGGGCAAGAAGTTAATTATCAAGTCCCATTGATTTTTCAGGGTGTTACACATCCCGTTCTGTGCTTGCTCCACAAAGGATACAAGTCTGATACAACTCTCAGCTCAAGCTGAGCTCTTTAACTCAAGCTTCAGACTGCTGCTTTTAGTTTGGGGGGTGGGGGGAGCTAGCTCAGTCCCTGAAGTGATGGCCATCTGACATAAGCTTTTAAATGTCAGAAGATGAAAATAGTAAAAGAGATACTGCAAGTAAAATGCCCTTAATGTTTCTGATGCTAATATGCTACAGTGAAGGAGCTATCAGTACCAGTACAGGGAGAGTACTGAGTCTTCCAATAAAAATCACTCAAACTGCAGAACAAAAAGGCCTAAC
The DNA here is from genome assembly GCF_001723895.1 of Crocodylus porosus. Classification (NCBI taxonomy): domain Eukaryota; kingdom Metazoa; phylum Chordata; order Crocodylia; family Crocodylidae; genus Crocodylus; species Crocodylus porosus. The sequence continues at coordinate 189,732,031 of NW_017728906.1, forward strand.
TCTGTTCATTAAACCACAACAGAAGTAGCAGTGGTGATCATGGGCTGGACCCCGGCACATTTATGGTACTGGATTCCAAGCAATGCAATTTGGCTCTACCACAAAGCCAGCTCTACCATAGACCACAAGGCTTAGTAGACATCTAGGATCAAATCATCTCTCTGTTTTGGACTTCCTAGGAGGTGTGAGATTGGGGGTTTAAATTTTCTAAAGCTGAGAAGGACCTGAAACCCAGGGTCCCCACTGGATTAGATTGTTATGCAAAAACCCATTAGGGAAGCTACCCTAAGAAACTGGACTATGCTTTCCAAATCTGAAGTGAATGGAGGCACCTCAGTGCGATCTGACTCAGAAGCCCTAGCTCCTGAGACGCACATTAATTCAGACACCACTATGCTTAGTGGCTGCCTCGAGCCTCCAGGCCTTCTATGTTACCCTTCAGAGGTACCAAACTCTCTAAAGAGAAGTACCTCTAAAAGATAAAATAAAAGGCCCTGTGTAGAGAGCCTAGGCACCTAGCCCAGTCTAGTTAAATCACTCTTCAGGAATGTCTAGGTCTTCCCATTTACCGTCTAAGTCTTCCCAGATACTTGCCATCTAGTCAAATTAGGTTATCCTCTGGGTGAAAACACCTAGGGTTTTCAAACAGTCAGTACTTAACTACATTAAGTACAGATGCCTATGTGACCAAGCTGGTATCTGGTACTACACTGCTATCATCTATAGTGCAGCTATTATTTAGGCTTTCCTTTTATAGGTACTTACTAAGAGCCATCAGCACTGGCTCTTGCAAATATTAATACAGGTAATGATCAGTTTGGAGTCATGAAAGACAGAACAGAAGGTAACTGTAATTGCCTTTTGAGTGACAACAGGAGAGAAGCTCAGAAACTGTTTCTATATGTCAATAAAAAAATTATACCGTGCCACAAAGCCCCGGGGTAATGAATGTCACATCACCGTGTTCAGGATGTCACAGTAGGTAAACTAGAAAAGATATTTACATTTTCCAAGATATATTTTTAAAACCTTCATCCTAGAAGTGAGAGAAGCAAAAAGATTAGATGATTAGATTATGTTGCTAGAATGTAAATTAAAGTACATGAAATTATTTCTATATGAAACGTTCCTGAGAAATTCCTGAGGGACTGTTACAAATTTCCAGAGATGGAGAGACTGACTCTTTCCAAGGAAACTATGACATCTGCTGGTTTTTAATGAATAACATCCAGATTGTTAATTTCAAAGGAGGTATGTTGTTCCATGGCACCAATGTGCCGTTGCAAATGTAAATTATAGCAACACTAGTGCAATAGATCAAAAATGGAACCTGTTCCTTGAAAAATCATGCTGGGAATGCAAAAGAGAATTTGAAGGTCATCTTCATTGAAAAAAGGTATATTGAGGCTTCATAAGAATGATGCCACAATTCAGTGCAATCTAATAGAATCATTCTTCAAAAAAATTTGGATTTCAACATCCAGCTGCAAACACAAAATGTCACTATAGTGATTTTCTGTCATTCCAATTATTGTCTCATCAGTGTACATACTTTACCAGCACATTCAACAGATTAAATGCCTTGACTCTATAACAAAACAAAATCACCACGAATACTAGCAACACAATCAAACCAATTGTGGAATTCAGATTTACTGATTGGCCCTTTTTTTGGATATTGACCATACTGATCAAATTGTATTTTGCAAAAGAAGAAAAAGTGTCATTTATGCTCCTAGATCAGTCTTCACATGGCAGTTATGACTTAAGGTATGGCTACACCATCTCCAGAACAGAGCAAGGAGCACTGCAGAGAGGCATGGCACAAGTCTACTGCTTTGAGTACACTAAATCCCACTGTGGACATAATGCACCTGCCATGGACCAGCACCAGGCACATGCCACAAGTATGCTTAAGGCAAGGAGCTTATTGGCATGCACCCACCAGTTTTCTAAGGCAGTGACACTGCATCCATTTCTGGGTCTGGGACATGCAAGGTAAGCCAGGCTCTACAGCACTCACCAGCCATGGTACTGACATGGTTCCAGGTGAATACGTGACCCTAAATCAATGTCTCACACCATGCTGGGAGAACAGGACTTATGGAAGGTTTCGTCTTCTAAGTCAGTAGTAAAATCCAAATGCTGAGTTCCTCTAATCTTTAAATGTACATGGCCATTTTCTCAAAAGCAAGCAGTTCCTGCAGATATTCTAATCATATCTTGTCCTGAAGTACCATACAGGTTGCTGTACACTGCTAAAAGCTTACACATCTTGTAGCAAAGGTGGCTTTTTTCCCAGGTGTGTTTGGAATGGTCCATTCATAAATACATGCATTACTTGAAATTCATGTGATACTTTCAGGTCATTTGGAATGAAAAGCACTACATGAAGTGGCAGATAGGACATTGCTATATAGCAATACCAGCAGTGCTAAGAACTGAAAAAAGCTCTCTACCTCCTTTGATAGCTTAAAGCAGGGGTGGGCAAAATATAGCCTGTGGGCCAGATTCAGCCTGCCAGTTGATTGTATTCAGCCCATACCTGCCCCTGCAACTCTGCATGGGGCTGAGTCTTGCCTGCTCCTGCCCAGGGCAGCCTGTGCTGAGCTTCTTCCCACACCTGCATCATGCCTGCTGATGGCATGGCCCGGGCCCCAGCTCGCTCACACAGCACTGCTGCTGCAGCCCCCCAGGTACTGCTCGACTCCCCCCTCCTCCACAAGTTCTTCCTCCTCCTTCCCCTGCTGCACTGCTCCAGGATGCAGGTAGCACTGGCAAGGGCAACAGCCGTGAGGATGTGTAACCAGGCACCACGTGCCCAGCCAGGAGAGGGTGTGGGGGGGTGAGCGGAGGAGGAAGCTGCAGTCAGGCAGCTCCTGCCCCAGCACATGGGGCTCCAGCTCCAGCTCCTGATCGCCTTCCACCTGCCTGGCCACCCGCAGGTGGCTGCTCATCGTGCCGAGCTGACATAGTGGGTGGAAGGCAGCTGAGAGCTGGAGCGCTGTACTCTGGGGCAGGAGCCACCTGGCTGCAGCTTCCTCCTGCCTGGCTGGGCATGTGGTGTTTGGCCCATGTCCCCACAGCTGCCACCACTTCCCCCCACTACCTGCTGAACAGTACCCAAGCAGCTGCAGCAGCAGCACTGTGCATGCTTGTCAGAGCTGGGGCTTAGGCCAGGGCTCTCAGTGGAGTGGGTGCAGGTGGGAGCACGGTGCAGGCTTCCTCAGGTAGCAGTGGGCAGGACTTGGCCCCATATGGAGTTGCGAACTGGATAGGAGTGTGTGTGGACCGCACCTACACCTGCACCACCCAGGGGAGTTCTGCTGCACATGCCCCCATGGGCCCCCCCACACACACCCACCTATTCCCCCCAAACACACACATACCCCCCACATACAATATACAAGAGTAAGACTTTATTTTAAGCTATTATGCAATAACATTTATATACCCTACTCAAAAAAATAAATCAAGACAAAAATATTTTTAAATAAAATTAAAATATGTTATAGTAGATGTTTGATTTTTTAATATATGATTTGTTTATTATCTATAATTTCTTAAAATGATAGCTTCTGGAAGATTTTGTGTGTGCAGCCCTTGACAGTTCACCAAAACGCATTAAGTAGCCCACAAGCAGAAATAATTGCCCATCCCTGGCCTAAAGGTTCTCAGCTGAGAATATAGCTTCAATGGTCATGCTTTTACTGAATAACCTGGATTAGACTATTATAACAGTGCATATGATGACTGTATGCCTTTAAGACCTAGGAGGAGTTGGACAGAGCGGGAGACAGAGTCTGAGGGCAGGGTGCGTGTATGCTGTTTGCAGAAATTAAGAAAAAAACTTTTTTGTAAAAATGGCTCCTGCCTCAGCAAACTGAACCCACAGCACAAATGAAACCACAAGGCTTGAAGAGCTTCAATTACCTGCACAAAAAGAAGCTACATATTTTGCAATTTTACCATACGGTGAATCAGTTCACCTGCAGCCAATGAAACGGTGATCTTGCATTTGGGGCCAGGCAACTGCCATGGTGACAGATTACAGTTTCTTAGGAAGAATCAAAAATGTTGAAGTGCGCCGATTCTCATTTAAATGAAAGCCACTGCTTAAGAGCCCTCAGCACCAACAAACAGTCCTTCAAGACTGGAAGCTAACACATGGGCCCAAAGAGTTCAGTGTTTTCAAATGACCCCTTCTAGCACTTCAACAAGGTCATCAACACATTCTCCTGTTTCTGTAGCATTTTGACCCACCTAAAAGGTAATTTAAAATTATAGTGAACTAGTGACATCCCCCAAAGGTGAAATGTCAGATATTTTCTGCCATCTTTGTCATCAGCTGGCATGAAAACATGCTGAATATCAGAGAATGACCATAAAAACATTCAGTCCTCAGAAGACTTGGAGATATTCTATAGAAAAACAGTCAACCGCAACCCAAAGTTGGCATCATTATATTCTGATGTACAGTACAAAGCAAGCTTACCTTGGCGAAGGACCAGCATCTGCTACATACTAATTAACACTTTAAACATGGCATCACAGGTGCCTGAAGCAGAGTAATGCAAACATTAAGTACAGTGACAAACAGAACGGCATTTTATTGAGCTATGAATCACTGCCTATGGTATAATCTACTGAAAATCTCACACATGGCTTTGCATTTGTTGGTATCATTGCCTTGACAGTCAGTATTATAGTTCTCTGGATGCTGCATAAATATATTAGTTAATGTTTGTGCCGGGTGCTGAAGTGCTATAGATTCACTCAGCATTATTATTTCCATTAGGATGAACCTTAAAAGCGTAGTAAAAAGATGGTGTTTAAATAAGTAGTCTCGTGGAAAGAACACAGTTGGAATTTCTCAGATCTTGTCAGGATATTTTAGTACATTAGATTTTCAAAATGACTTGTGTTCTGCAAAACACAAATAATACTGTTCACAATTCAGTCTACTGGGTTAACTCAGGTCTACTTTTATTACTGCCAAATGGAAGCAAAACACTGAAACACAATCAAAGCTGTGCAATGTAATGACTTTTATTGTAAAACCAAATAGGATCCATATATATAGCTGCATCCACATTCTTATCTACACAGAAATGACAAGCAGTAAGAACATACAGGTATCATTATACCACTACGGTACCAGTATAATTTCCCATGTGGGCCCCAGTGATGATACTGGACTCTTCTAATTCTGGAATAGTAGTGTTTCTATATTTGCATACTCTGTAAAACAAACAGCTACTACACTTGCAGAATTACAGTAATTATATGAGAAGTTATGGCAGTATGACTATATAGTGATATCGAGTCAAACTATACCTTATATTGATTTGTAAAAGTTCTGCTCTTAAGTGGGTAGTCCATTTATGATCAGCATTAAATGAATTGAGGACTACTCACTTAAGTTAAGATTATTTGTGTGAGTATAGGTTCAGCTATTCAAATATAAGACACCTTAAGCGTATGGGTGGATGAAATCTTTATCTCGTGGTAAAAGAGGGTGTGAACTTAAAGTGCATCACCTGCTTCAGGGTAACTGCTCATGTTGATACTCTGACCACGCAGCAGTTTATTCATCTTTCACTGAAGGCTTAACTTCATGGCTTAACTTTCATTGAACACAGGGTAGGAGTGTACATACTAGCAGTAACTACAGAGCAGCTGAGAAGTAGTAACTGCCCCCTTTTACCTCACAGTAACTAGTTCAGCTATTCATATGCTCAGCTATCATCACAGGAACATAATTTAGAGGGGCAAGGCAAATCACCTACTACGAAACAGCATCTAAAACTCAAATCACGTTTTGTAAACATCATCTTTCACTCTTAGTTTCTGTCTCTCTATTTTTAGGCTGAGATATGACTGAAATAATTAACATTTTCATGGTATCTGCTACTTCAACAGGCTCTTGATGTGCTGGACCACTTGCAACAATGCACCTACTGCAACACTTGCAACAACACTTCCCTTTGTTAGACTACAACCTACATTTTGCAAATCCAACATGCTGAGGGAACAACTAAAACCTGACTATATCACTTGCTGATTAGGGCACTCACTTGGAATCTGGAAGAAATAAGGGCTTGTATCTGGGTCTTGCACATCCTAAAGGAGTACCCCACCCACTAGACTATGAACTTAGCCTTGGTACAGACCAATGAATATGTAATGCTTTTGCAAGTTGGGATAGTTGCCAGGAAGAAGAGACCCAGGCTCACTACCCAGAAAGCCAATAGCCTGGGGCTGAGACACTCACTTGGGAAATGGGAGACCCACATCCAAATTCAGTGCTCGGTTCCTGACCAGCTCTACAGCATAACAGTTCTGTAAAGGCTGCTGAAGTCAATGGGCACTAGAAATGCTTTCTAGACAGAAATTTGTAAAGACAACCCAGACTTCTGCCCCAGAAGCAGCAGAAACAATGTAGCATCTTTGTGCCCCAAAGCATGTGGACTTCAGGAACAAGCCAGAGAGAGAAGAAAAGAAACACAGCAGGTGAAATAGGATACCTAGGATGTCATCAGGCTTCCTGCTCTGATTTTGTATATGGACTTTCCCTTCCCTGTGTCACTTGGCTGTCTCCTCCAGTCCCTTCTCCATAGTTTCTTCACTTCATCTTTCCACCCACTCCTCATGCTTTCTTCCTTTCTTCCCTCCCAACCCTGCCCCCCCCAGCAAAACCTACCCTTCCTCATTCCATTTTATTTATTTCTGCTGATTAAACCCTGCACAATAGATAAATTAATAAATACAATCTATGGCACTAACATCTGGTCACAGCTGTCATATTTGTTTTGCTTGTGAGCTTGACCTGTCAGGCCAGGCCTCTCTTGGTCTGCTGTCTGGTATCATGTAAGCCAATACAGCCTCTTCCACAGTCAGCTTGTTGGCAACTAAAACATCACCCCAACCTGAGCTAGCCTGGGTGAGGAGGGTGTGTGGGCAACTAGCAGGACTACAAACAAGACCTGTCAAAAGGGCGCATGAGCTGCCTGTGAGTCAATGGCCATCCATGCCTGGAGAGGAGATGGGCACCATCAGGTCACTTTGCCCGAAGAATCACCAATGATGCACAGCATCTAAGGTGCCCCAACAGTTGCAGTGGCCTTGGGACTGACTTGGCTTGACTTGTGAGCTATAATCCATTCCCCAGTCCCCTGTCTGCCTTATCTGTTTAAAGGGAGGGATAGATTGTTTACTCCTGCATAAGAGCCCTATTCTTGATTGGTCCATAGGCCCTGCTGTAACAAATATATCAACTTTAAGTGGCTTCTTCTATGTAGTTCTGCAGTACGAAGTGGAAGGTAGGCCTGTTTAAAGCCTCTGGGTAAAAGTTAGAGGGGAAAGCAGCAGTGGGGATGTCATGCTGGACCTCCAAACCAAGAGGTGGATGAGGACTTCTGCAAACAACTGATGCAAGTTCAAAATTGTACAACTTAGTTCTCATGTGGGACTTTCATCATCAGGAGGTCTTCTTGGATGGAAACACAGCAGTGCACAGGCAATCCAGCATGTTCATAGGGTGTGTTGTGGATCACTTTTTGATAGAGATGGCAGAGAAGCCAGCTAGTGGGGAAGCTTGTCTCTACTTACCGCTTACAAACAGGAAGGGAATTGGTTGAGAATGTGAAGGTGGAAAATAATTTGGATGATTGACCACAAAATGATAGAGCTCAAGATCCTAAGGGAAGGAAAGAAGGAAAGCACTTGAATAAGGACACTGAACTTCAGGAGAGCAGACTTTAACAAACTCACGTAAGTGGTGGGATCCCATAGGAGGCAAGTCTGAGCAGAAAAGGAGTCCAGGAGAGCTGGATGTATTTCAAGGAAGTTGTCTAAAGGACACAGGAATAAGCTGCACACATCAGCTATCCTGATGTGATGGAAAAATAGGAAGTGCAACAGGAGACCAGCCTGACTAGACAGCAGTCTCTTCAAGGAGCAGAAACTCAAAAAGGAATGTTATACAAAATCAGAATACTAGGGAAGACCATAAGAGTATCACACAGGAAGAAAACTAAAAAGGCCAAGGCACAATCTGAGAAGCAGGTGGTAAGGGACATAAGGGCAATACAAAAGTATTCTACAAGTATGTCAAAAGAGACAACAGAAAACACAGATCCCTTAGGGAATGTAGAAAGTAATCTAGTGACAGATAATACAGAGAAGACTGAAGTATTTAATGCCTTTTTTTTACTTCAGTTTTCACAAATAGGGGTAGCTAACAGATGACAAGTGCAGTTGGCAGCAGAGATAGGGCAGGAAACAACATAGAGTAATAGCAAAACAGACCAGGGTTTGTTTTGAGAAGCTAGATGCTTTCAAGTTGGCAGGGCAGGATGGGGTGCATCCTAGAGTACTGAAGGAATTGGCTGAGGTGATTTCAAAGCCATAAACTAACCCCTCTGAAAACTCAGGAAGGTCAGGAGAGGTCCCAGATGACTGGAAAAAGGGCAAATATAGTGCCCTTCTTTAAGAAAAGGAAGAAGGAGGCCCTAGGGGTCTACAGACCAGTCAGCATGACCTCTATACCTGGAAAAATCATGGAGCAGGTCCTCAAGGAATCCATTGTGAAACACCTAGAGGAAAACAGCGTAATCAAGATGAGATGCATAGATTCACCTAGAGCAAGTCATGCCTGACCAAACTGAAGTCTTTCTATGATAAGGTGACAGACTGTGGATGAGGGAGAGCAGTGGATGTGATATGCTTTGACTTTAACAAGGCTTTTGACACTACAGTAAAATCTCTGCATGAGTGGGGCATGCCAGGTGGTGGTAATGTAAAACTGCCAGCTATCTAAAAATACCAGAACTGGGGCAGGGGGAGGATTGCACATGGTGGCGGCACAGGGTAGCGGATGGCAGCAGCAGCAGCGTGTGGGGTGTTGCACATGGTTTGCATGTGGCAGCGTCGCTGGACGGCGGATGGCAGTGGCACAGTGGTAGCACAGGGTGGTTGCATGCGGCGACAGCAGCGTGGAGTGGTGGGTGGCGGTGACACAGCAGTGGCGCGGTGCTAGTTAATAGAGTATACAGGCTAGTACAATGCCGGAAAACAGTGATCTGTATCTCCCACAACATCTTCATTAACAAGCTAAGAAAATAAAGACTAGATAAAAGTTCTGTAAGGTAGATACATAACTGATTGGATTATCATGCTCAATGCCTAGTCATCAGTGGTTTAATGCCTAGCTGAGAGAAGGTGTCAAGCAGGTTCCCCAGGGGTCTGTCCTGGGTCTAGTAGTGTTTAATATCTTCATTAATTATTTGACTTATGGGACTGAGTTCACAGTTATCAAATTTTCAGACAACACCAAGTTGAGTGGAGCTGTAACTACTTTAGCAAGTATAGCTTGGATCCAGAATGACCTGAACAGATTGGAGAAATGGTGCACAAATCAATCAGATGCGATTCAAGAAGGACAAGTGCAAAGTCCCACATCTGGATGAAATAATTGTTTGCACAACTATAAACAGGGAGAAGGCTGGCTAGGCTGTAATTCTGAAGGGAAGGATTGGGGGGGGTTGCAGAATATGATCCAACAGTATGCTCTTCTTGCAGAAGAAGCCAATGGCATCCTGGGTTGTATTAACAGGAGTGGCTCTTGCACATCAAAGGAAGGAAGTGATTCTTCTTTATTCAGCACTAATGAGGCCTCCTCTGGAGCGCTGTATCCAATTTTGATAACAGTCTTCAAATACATGACGAACAATTACAGAGAGGATGAAGATGGGTTATTCTGTGGCCGCAGAGGACAGAACTAGGAAAACAGACTCAAGCTACAACAGAGGAAATTTAGGATGGAGATTATGAGAAACTTTCTGACTACAAGGGTGGTCAAGCATTGGAACACACTACCTAAAGAAATTGTGGAATCTCCATTTTTGGAAGTTTTCAAGAGCAGATTAAACAGAAACTTGGCTGGGATGGTTTAGTCACGGATGATCTTGCCTTAAGTGCCTTGTGAGGTCCCTTCCCATTCTTGTCTAATTTATTCCTTAAGGGAAAGGCATCCTTTTTATGGAACTTAGTTTATTTCCACAGTTGTGCTTTTCTCTAAACTACCAGTTCAGATACCAGGTGCTCCTATTTCATGATCTTAAGGGAGTTTGCAAGCTCATTCAGCATCATTACAGAAGGAAAATAGATTTGTGATAGAGGCAGAGGCTGTTGTTATTGAAGCAGAATAGAACAAATTGTGCCCTCTTTTATAGGTTAAAATTAAGAGACTGATTTGAAAACAAAAGACCGAAATTACCTGAATAATCCTGTGAGGAATAATACATTCATAAAGTAGACTTTCCAAATAAATAATGTTTTTTTCTCTACCGCAATACCCACTTGCATCTGTGTTGAAGGACCTATTTTCTTGTTTAAAATGAAAACTATTACCTGCAGCTTCCACCTGTGATCTCCTCACTTATCACGGACAAGGCAGCAGTAAACTTGGTCATTGCTCAGATGGGAGTCTTTTAAGGAAAATGAAGGACAGTGAAGAAAGAAGCACTAGTAGTATTAGAGGATACCCTTCAAGAACGTGGCCACAGAATGCATCAGAGGAACCACTGATGCTTTGTATGTCCTGACCAAGTGTGGGCACCTACACACGTGCCAGATGCCTGCTCCGACATGTTCTAATTAGACTAATCGAGTCTGCTGGAGCATTCTAATTAGAACGGTCCAGCAGTCTTGGCGTCACGTGTATTCGGTGTCCCCACATTTCAAAATGGCGAAAGAGGCACTTTAACTAAAGTTTGTCAAACAAGCTTTAGTTAAAGATCTCTGGGAGTCTCCTGGGGTTGCAGCAGTAGCAATCCTGCTACTCGGAGCCTGGCTGGCAGCTGGAGTGTCGCTCCAGTTTTGGGCACCACATGTTGCCCCCACGTGCACCTTTTGCCTAAACTGAGAATCTGTGTGAAATGCAAGCATTGGCAAAACTGGAGCACAGCAGAAGGCAGACAGGCAAAAGCATTACTCGTATTGTAGTCTCTATGTTTTCAGTTCTACAAGTGCAAAGAGCATCTCAGCCTACCTACCAGCCTATGCTACACTAAATGTAAGGTATAGCTGTAGCTGCAGTAAATCCTAAGTGTAGACAAAAGTCTAAAATCTACGTTGTAAGCTTTATAGGAGGAGACTTTCCTGTATTTGGCACTCAAATCACTATAATCAATCAACCGTACTTCTCATCGAAGTAACAGGAATGAAGTCAATGGGAGTTTTGTCTGCATTAAGCACTTGTGTTCTCTCTCCTGGCTTCTGCTCCACCTCACCAAGCTACACAACTTCACTCCTATCCAAACTTCTTTGGAGTCTCACTCTTGGCTTGAGTTTCATTCATTCCCTCTCCCTCTCTCTCAATCTGCCTCTGAGAAACATCTATTATTTGCAAGGAATTGGCTGCTTGAGGCAGATTCTCTCTGTTCTGTTCTAATGAGAAAATGCACTTCTGTGACAATGTTTTCAGCCTAGCTCTTACTGTTACATTCGCTGTCCAGGTAGGTTTTACTGAATTCCCATCCCTAATACCTCCTTCTGTGGTCCTTAAGGGTAATTACTCATGGGACCCAGCTCTGTCATACACACCACTTATTTGGATGAATGCTACATATGGTCTCCCCTAGATTTACGCAGATGAGGACTCATATCTCATCCTTGATAGGACTGCACAAATAAACCAGATCCTTTTTTTTGGAAAAAACTATCCCATGTGACCTTGTAATAAACAACGTTTTCCATTTTCCTACATGTTCTATAGGAAAGGCTTGAGCTTTTTCAGTTTCAGATTAAAGGGTTTCTACCCACTCCAAACTGTTCGAATTCCAAGACCTCCATACGAGAAGCTTGCAAAACTTACAGAAGTTTTTAGCTCAAACACAGCTAGTACAGACATACATGAACCACTGTTCTATAGGCCATTAAAATAGGATATGGTAGTCCCCAATTCTTTGGTGCTATCCTGCAAAGATAGCCATCCAAAACATAATAGACTTGGTTGAGCTTTTCTACTACTGCATCAAAGTGTGGGTGATCCAGGAGAATGCATGCTTTGCTAAGATACATTGGATTAAAAGTTTCTACTTTTATCTTTATGTAGACCACTCACTAGAATCTCTTCTTCTGTCACAGCCTTTGTTTTCTTACTGGGTAAGGCGCAGGCCATTTTGTAAAATCAGCTACATCTACCAGTAAATAGTTTGCCAGTCTCTTGCAAAGGCCCTTAATATTCTCCCTTGGTGCCTCTTCAAGATACTAATGCATAGGATCCCAACCTACTATAGAGGGACTTCCTTTGCAAAGCAAACATCAAATTTCTTGCATCAATTTTCTACTTCCCCCCAGCATTGCCCCAGTAGAAATTTTCTCAGCTTTTCTATTTGTTTGGCAACAGCAGGTGATACCTACTTGCATCATCCACTGATTATATCCTTCCCACCCCATACAATATCACAACTTTAAATTCCAGCCTTCCTACTTTGACCAAGAGCCTTTCCTGTTATATGGCAAATAGCTCCTGCTTTCCAAGATTGCTGCACATCCCAAATGATTTTCCAGTTACACAATTTTGATCCTGTAGTCTTCTCTTTGGGAATCTTTCATTTATTGTAAAGTCCATTTCTCCAACTCCATATCACCATTTCAAAATATGAATCAAAATCATGAACGCAATTCTGTATAATATGGGAAGAGTCTTATGAAGCAATATATTTCCATTTAAACTCCCAACAAGGTTGTCTAAACAAAGCTGTGGACACAACTGGAAAATCCTAGCACTGGAGTTGTTCCAGCCACCTGTCAATCTCTGTCTCAGATTCGGTAAACCACTGATTTCTCAAATCCTTTATGTTTTTGTGACAATGCTGCCCCCAAACCATAAGCATCTATTTCCAATATGAAAGGGAGTTTTCAATCACAGGTAGGCCAAGACAAGAGTAGTAACAAGAGCTTCTTTTAGCTATAGAAATGCTAAATTATACCCTGCTAGCCCCTGAAATGGTTCATTTTTCTCGCTCAGTCTGGGAAGTGGTTTTGAAATATTAACAAGTCCAAAGATAAACTGTCTTCAGTAGGAAGAGTATCTTACAAGACTGTAACAGGAGTTAGCAAGTTTGACACAGATCCCATTTTTTTTTGCCAATGAACATTTCCTCCTCACTGATGGTTACTTTGGGTCTCTAGAGGGGTTTTAGCCATTCTACATCTTTCATTTTCTGTATAGCCACCACAGTATATAGATATTACAATGGTTTCTGGCCCAAGAGGTAGAAGAACTTTTGGTCTTGTGAACCAATTGCTTACGGATGTTTTGGTTCTTGTGATTCACATCTTTAAATGAAATGCCCACAGACTGATTACTAGGTAAGTACCTTTAGTGAAACGGACTATACAGTTACTGGCTATAATGAAATCAAAATCAATCCTTAGCTCATCTACTGCCTCACTACTAAGACACTTGCTTAAGGTCCCTTTTCAAACCAAATGTTCCTAATGTGCAGATGAGTGCATATTTTCCAGCAATTCTGTCCATCCGAGGCCAATTACTTCAGTTCGGAGTCCCTTATCCCCTTTTAAAATATTTACAGCGTGCATCTACACATTCATTAATGCACACTAGTTACTGCACATTTAATTTAATACTTGCTTAATGAAGTACTAAGTAAATGCACAGTAACTACAGTAGTCCCAAAGCATAGGTTTTTTGTGATGCTTACTGTGCAGTAGCCGAATACTACTGCACACTAGCACCTTAGCATAGTTTTTGCCCAGCACACTATTGCACAGTGTTATTAGGCTACTGCACATTAGGCATCTCATGTAGACACACCCGCAATCTAGTTACAATTCCATTTAAATCACCGTCAATTACCTCTGTGCCTTTCACAGATCCTATTATGTATTCAGTACCCAAATTCCCATTTTTCATAGAATCATAGAAAAGTAGGTCTGAAAGGGACCTTGGGGAGTCATCGAGTCCAACCCTCCCCTCAAAGACAGATCATCTGTATCTAAGCCATCCTAGACAACTGTAAGTCTAATCCCTTCTGAAAAAAACTGTGAACAACCCTCTTATACAACTGCCAGAAACAGTGGCCCAAAGTATCAAAAATACCATATCCTGCCACAGGTAAGCAGGAAGATGAGGGCACTGTTAATGTTCTACCACTGTGAGGACAGGAAATACATGTTAAATATGCTCAGGACAGCCAAGCAAGAGGACCATGTTCCCTGCTCCAGAGGAAGGCAAAAACCACACAGTACATGCCAATCTGACTGGGTAAAAAATTATTTCCCTGTCTGACCAGAGGCATGAGATAAGCAAACACTATCCATCCTGGTGCTCGAGACCATATACACCTATCCATGCATCACACCTGACTGAAGAGCCAAAATGCCCTTTTCTATCATCCTATCCCTTCCATAAACTTATCCCAGTTCCTTTAATCTTCTTTCATTATCAAGCAGGTTATGAAGCTCTGCCTCATTATCCCACTGATGAGCATGGTGAACATGGTCTTTGAGTGATGAATGGTCCTATGCAGTCTATTGCACTGCCTTGCTGTCCTAACCATGAAGACGTTTTTTCCTGGTATGCAATGTAAACCTGCTTTGCTGCAATATCAAGCCATTGCTACACATCCTACTCTCTGCCACCAGGTTATGTTCAACTATGGATCTAGGCCTTCAAGCTCTGAACATTCAGCTTGGTGTTCCCACCCCATTTCTCAAGCTAGGAAAGAGGTTTTCATTATACAATTGCCATGCATTGTCCTGGCCGATATACTATTTATAATGAACCTTCTTTTCCCAGACCATTACTTCTCATACTTCGCATTTCATTGAACAGCTTTCCTAAATTTTTGCATTCTTGTCAATTTATTTGGTTCTACAGACTGAATTTATCACTTTTTCTGATTGCTCAGTAATGTTATGACACAGATTAGAACCCCCTTTCTGTAAGTACATTAGACCCAGAATGCGATTCCCTTGGCATATCTACATGTGCATTAATGCACCTTTTTTAATGCTCATTAAATTTCATACTTCCAGTGTGAGGTACTAAATGGATGCACATTAGGCTGCACTAATGTGCAGTAGCATATTTGCATGCTTTTTAGTGATGTTTAGTATACAGTAGATTATTTTACTGCATATTAAAGCGTCATGTAAAAAACTGTGACATTACACTAATGAGCAGTAAAATAGTCTACGTGTGCTTTAATACACAGTATCGATGTGCCCCCTTTTCCCTCCAGTATATTAAACTTAGAGTTGTAAAGTGATGTCTTAACCAGGTGCAAATTTAATATAGGTGTATAAAAAGGTAGCGAACTAAAGCAAGTATTTACAGGTTGTAAATACATATAACTATAACTATATACACACCAAAATACAAACGGGAAAGCATAATGGTCCCAAACAATATGAACAGGTAAGTACAACAATAAATGGCACGCTAAAATACAAGGTGTACAGTTAACAGTTATAAACACTCCAAAAATGCACAGTGTGTCTCAAACAATCAATAAACACTCCAAAATATGAGACACAAGAGTTCTCCGGTGGTTCCCCTCCTCTAGGGGATCTCTTCCTCCTGCATCTTTTCTGAGGCTACCTTCCCCAAATGTCAATCCCTGGTGGGAGACCCATTACCCCACTGACACACATGTCCCAAGGACCTGGGTGGGGCGGTGTTCCCTGGCCTGACTAACATTTCTCCAAGGGAGGGCTCAGTCCAGGCCTCAGGGGAGCAGCGCATCTCACTCACACTTCATGCCAGGATGGGAGACGCAAGCCACTTCACTGTGGCTCCCAGGGTCGGATCCTCCACACAGTGACGCCTGCACCACAGCCCGGCCTCGTGCCGGGGTTGGAGACCCAAGTCACCTCACTGCAGCTCCAAAGGGCCTGGTCCCTCACAGACCCTCTGTGCAGCAACACCCACACCGCCCATCGCTTCTGTCCAGCGGTGGAATTTTTGGGGCTCTTCTGGGTAGCCAGATACACCTGGTGGGCAGGTCTCCCCACTCTTCTGGGCTCTGGGACCTCTTCCTTCTTTGTCTGTCACCGATTGCACCATGTGGTTGGCATGCAACTGTTTTTATCCCCTTCTCTGCCCCCAGATTGAAAATGAACCAATTAGGGGGGCTGCAACTGTAGTTCCCAATTAAGTCCACTCCTGCCCCCGCTTTGGAGTAGAGGAGGAGCTTTGTTGGTATGCTTGGCATACTGACAGTTTATGCGCTAACAGTTCAGACCTAGGAAGAAATATTTTAAGGCACAACTCGATGTAGGGCAAGAACTGGCAATATATTCCATTAAAGGCTCTGGGTTACCTTTCCTGTTTGTCTGAGTGACTTCACTGGGGCTGAACCTATTTCAGACACAGGTGATCTTGGTATTGTTTTCATTTCATAGGGAAATTAAATGCTTTTTGTTTTTAAACACTTACATACAAAGATGAGTTCCACATGTTATAGTGGATTTCCCTCAGTTCAAGCTCTCAAGCAATAGTGTTCTTCCAAGTGTTCTTGATACTATATTTTGAAAATCTGAACCAAGTTGAAGTATTTCTTCTTCTGAAACTTAAATAGCACTTTGGTGCAGCAGTCATTAAATTCCAGTCATATCCTCTATCCAATCTTCACTTTTTCCTAAGAAATGCCACCCAGGACAGTCAAACAGGAGAAGCAGGTCACTGATCCTCTGGCACATTCAGAGAGATTAATGAATACATCATGGAAGAGGTCAGAGGCAGCACAGAAGATTCTTCAGCATCCCTGAGTCACTTACAAAAACTATTTTTTAATCCCAGAATATTCTCCTAAATTTCCATTTCTGTAGAAAACCACCTTTGGCAAGGACCGTACAGAGGTTATCTGTATTTAAAATAACCTGGCAGCCTAGGAATATGGGGATATTTCTAAAAGACTAATGTTATCTGCATATCAACAGTGAGGCGGGAGGGAGAAGAAGAGGTGGACCAGAATGCTACAGGCTTAGTGCATAGATAACTGCTGGAAAGCAGGTAGCTAAGGAAGAAAGTGTCATGTATCAAACTATTCTGGACAAGAAAGTATTCTTCTTATTTGTTTCACATGCCTGATTGGTAACTGCTGCCTCTCGTACACTTCCTATTAAATTTTAAGTGTTTTTGTTGCACTGCCTACCTCAAATATTCAAAAATCATGGGATTTTAAAAATAAACTTTGGGTTCTTTTGATTTGCCCCCTTTGGAGTTCCTTGTAGAGTTTAGGTTTTCAGGCTTTTTTGTCACTGTAAAAGGTAGAAGCAGAATTGGAAGAGGACTCCAGAGGTCATCAGACTTCCCCGTGCTCTGATGCAGGATTCAATATACCTTGACTGTCCCTGGCAGATGTTAAAAACCTCCAAAGAAAGAGAATCCCCATTCTTCCTATGTAGCTTCTTCAGTATTTCTCTAGTCAGAAAGGTTTTTTCCCCCAATATCCATCCTAAATCTTATTTGCTGCAAATTAAGCTAATATCTTTTATTCCTAGCCCTACTAGGTGTGGATACTGTCCTCTTTGTAACATTTTTTATCTATTGAGAGAGGTATCATGTCCCTCCTCAAAGAGCGGGTCTCTCATACTTGTATGATTTCTGTGGTGGATTTAAACCAAGGGTTGGGGAATGGGGGAGTTAGTGAGACTCACATTTAAAAAAAAATTGAGAAAATTGGCAACACTTCTGTGATGATGACTCATTTACAAACAAATAAATAGTTACTGATGCGTTTCATATTTGTATACAGGCAGTCCTCGACTTACGACATTTAGAGTTACAACAAACGGCACTTAGGATGTTTATAAATTGACACCCTGTTTGAAGTTTCTGACATCAGTTTCAACTTCATGACACTTAGTCCGATGCAACACCATGCCAGTGAACAAGTTCGATGCATCACCCATCTCCCTGAAGAACATCAGTCCAAACTTCCTTGGACATTTTCTTTAGGAAAGCAGACAAGACTCCAGAAAAACCTGCAGCCAGGACTCCGGAGAAGACTTCAGCCAAGAACCCTTCAAAAAGTCCAACCAAGAGCCCTTCAAAAAGTGCAGCCATGTCACCTATGAGAAGTCCTTCCAAATCAATAGGATTGCTATTTACAATATAAATGCATTAATATTGGGGTAGCTATATTACCCGTCTATAATTGATTGAGTACAAAATTCTGTGTTATGGTTATTTTGGTGGCAATAAGGTATTGAGCCTTGGTTCAGGAACCAATCCCCCATTTATAACATTGTTCCTATGGGAAAGTTCTGAGTTACAACATTTTGACTTAATACGCGATTTTCAGGAACCAATTGTGTCATAAGTCCAAGGACTGCCTGTATATGTAGTATATGTACTTAGGTGCTCATGCCTGAAAGGCACCTAAAAGAACTACCACCACAACTCTGAGGCCTGTTCCTCTAACAGAGTTGTATCAAGAGAGATGGGAAGTGCAGCAGCCAAGCCATCTCCCTGAATCTGCTATCTCACACACCAGAGGCACAGAAACAATCCCTCACAGAGACGGATCCCCTGGGGAGAAGATGCTCTTCAGCACTTTTTACAGCTTATCCAGGAAGGAAGAATGAGCAATATACACTTTCCTTCTGCATCAACTTCAAAGTGCCAGCAGGGGTTAGGTGTCTGCCTTTGGAACAAAGACGGGTCAGTAGAATTAGTCAGTTCCTCTGCCCAAGTGCATCATACAATCATAGAGAAGTAGGCCTAGAATGGACCTCCAAGCCACATCCAGACGAGTGTGGCCATGCAGTATGTGGTGCCACATACTCCATATTCAGCTGTTCTACACATGGCAAGGGGGCAGTGCAGGACAGTGTTGACCCCTGGATATCCAGGGTTCACAAAAACCTGCACAAAAAAAAACAGCAGAGGAGCACACATGGGAGCAGCACACACCACTGAAAATTAGAGCTTGGCTAGCTGGAGCCATGCTCTGGCTGCTGGCCAGGCTCCAAGCAGCAGGATTGCCACTGCTGCAGCCCCTGGAGGCCCACAGGACCCCAGATAGGGGTGCCAGGGCCAGAACAGCGCTGGACCCAGCTTCCCCCACCCTACTCTAGGTAACCTCCCATGCAGCAGAGGGCACGTGGCACAAGTGTTCCCCAGGGACAACCAGCAGTGACACAAGGTGTGCTGGTGCTAGTTGGTCCTGGGGAACCAAACATCCATGCTTGTATGGGCACAGCCCCAGGGGTCATCTAGTCCAACCCCCTGCCTGAGGCAAAATCATCCCTATGCAAACCGTAATGCCGCAGTGGAACACAATGTCAGTATTCAATGACTGTCTTCTTCCCCGCACCCAGTACATCTGTGCAAGCATACCTACTTCCCCTCAGCACATGTCATTGAGGGCAGGCCCCAGATAACCTATCATTGATATGGACAACACTGAATACTCGTAGGTGCCTGAGTGGAATCAGAAATCAAGTAGTAAAAGAAACAGGACATTTCATTTATGCTTACACCTGGAGCCCTCTTAATGTAAAAACCCATGAAAAACCCATGCACTGTAAAACCATGCAACCAAACAGAGCTTTCTAATGGACCTGATAGCAGAGGCATGCATTTAAAATAAATTGCATGGCAAGGTCATCTGTGAACCTAATATACCATACCATGTATTTTTTTGTATACAGCGCACACACCTTTTTCCCACAATCAGCCCCTAAAACTGCGGTTTGTCTTAAGTGAGGCAGCTGACTTTTCTGCCCAGAATAGAAGCCTACACTTTGATTCATGCTCCAAAATCACCTGCCCAGATGCAGCAGTGAAATTTCTTTTCACACAACTGAAAGAACCAGTTGATTTAATGGCTCATTTTTCTTCGTTCCACACATGTTAACAAGAGTCTCTCCTATTTAATGGTCTTCATGTTCTAACAATCAAGCTAACCTTTCTACTGGTAATTTTGCTGTCTTCTAACTACTCCTCATCCCCCTTCTCCTACTGCACAGCCTTGGTCTGTGCTCTATACATCCATAACTCTGGAATTATCTTTTTTTTTTTTCATTCCGCCCTCCCAAAAGCAATATTTTATTCTGGGGTATATTGAATGAGAGAAATATGGTAAGTAGTAAGGAGTTAAAAGTTG
Organism: Crocodylus porosus; assembly: GCF_001723895.1. Taxonomy (NCBI): domain Eukaryota; kingdom Metazoa; phylum Chordata; order Crocodylia; family Crocodylidae; genus Crocodylus; species Crocodylus porosus. The sequence goes on from NW_017728906.1 coordinate 189,752,178, forward strand.
TACTGTGACCTTGCCTCTTTTTTACATCAATACACTTATTTGGATTAGATTGTTTAACAGGCACCCTGACTAGGTAGAGATATTATACTTTTACTTATACTTTGAGGGGGCATGGCATAAGGATGTGGCCCACAACTTCCTGATGACTTATCTCTGTATGTTGTTAATCAGTATGAGCCAGCCATAATAGATTAGACTCTAGCCATGGCCCAGTTTCTTTCCTGCCATGACTCGATGGTTGTTTTTTTTTCTTTGGGAGGAAGTATAATAGTATAAATCTTATTATTAAGGCATGAGGCTTGTTCCTATTGGGGCTTCAACCTCCCCTTGCACCCCAACCTTACACCAACCAGGTGCTTTCTTTTTTTAAGTTGTGCTATCAGAGTCTTACACATACAATTTTTTCCATGGTTCATTTTTTTACTGGGCTTTGTAACTCTGCCAACACCCTTCATTTGGAATAGGCAAAACATGCTGGGCAATCTGGTGGTTGCGCCAGAGGAGAAAGTGGAACTCTTTAACCAATTCTTCACCTCCATTTTGTTGTGCAGGGACCAGGATTTCCCTGCTGTGATTCCAGACGGACTCGAGGGAAACGCCTCCAGACCTCAGGTTGGGGAGGACTGGGTTAGAGAGCTTCTGGAGGGGCTGGACGTGTTCAGGTCAGCAGGTCCAGATGCTCTCCACCCCAGGGTGTTGAGGGAGCTAGCTGGGGTTTTTGCAGGGCCCTTGGCATGGCTTTACAAGCACTCATGGTGCTCAGGCCAGGTGCCAGATGACTGGAAGATAGCTAACGTGGTCCCCATCTTCAAAAAAGGGAAGAGAGAGGACCCGGGCAACTATAGGCCCGTCAGTCTTACCTCAATCCTAGGGAAACTCTTTGAGAAGATCCTCAAG
>NW_017728906.1:189753860-189758332 GCF_001723895.1 Crocodylus porosus
GGAGGAGTACTGTGTCCAGTTCTGTGAGCCCCACCTGGTGACGGTCTATAAACTCACTAGGGGGGACCAGAAGGGTTTGGGGGAGACACTGTTTCCCCTAGCGCCCCCTGGCACGACAAGGAATAACGGCCACAAGTTGTTGGAGAGGAGGTTTAGATTAGACATCCGCAAGAACTACTTCACAGTTGGGGCGGCTAGGAGCTAGAACCAACTTCCAAGGGAAGTGGTGCTGGCTCCTACCCTGGGGATCTTTAAGAAGTGGCTTGATGCCTACCTGTCTGGAGTCATTTGAGTCCAGTTTTTCTCCCGCCCAGGCTTGGGGTCAGACTTGAAGATCTACAAGGTCCCTTCTGACCCTACTTCTATGATTTTATGATTCTATGATTCTATGAATCTGAGCATCCTCGGCCCATTTCTTCCTTTATCAATTTCTCTTCTTGGACTTTTGGCCTTAACTTGGCCAGTTGCAGCAAAGATTCCCTCTCAATCAAAGTAATGAAAATATGAAAGAACAAAATACAGGAGCTTTTAATTTTGACAGCTCGTAAGGTGAGGCCCCTCTAAGCCTTTTTTTTTTGTACTGCTCTGCCTCTTTTACTTCAGGGACTCAGACCCTTTCTCTAATGGGCGAATATTAACTTCCTCCTAGGGGGCAAACAGTCCCAGTAATCCTGCCAAGGAATGATTAAAAAAAAACTTTCATGCACGTTTGGGGTCTTCACCTGGCAGTCCCTTGCCTCCCGGAGTTTCAATCCTTGATATTGCCATGCTCGGCAGAACTACTCTGTTGGAGCTCCTCCAAGCTCAGAAATCCAACATACAATCTCCTGCTTGCTCTAACAGGTAGTCCAACCTGCATCAAAACAAAGAGGAAAAAAAAAACAGCTGCTGTTCTTTGTACCTGACTCATTCCCTTCCCATCTCTCCACAGTACAAATCCTTTGATCACTTCCAGGTGCTGCGGGAATCAGTATTTAGAATACCAGCCATGACATTTGAGAGTTTTGGAAATATAAAAAGAAAACAGCTTCTCTCTGAATAGCTGCTGTGGGCAAATACAGCACTGTACTACTACTTGTACATGCCTCCCTGCCATAGAGCATACACTGGCTTACATTACATTCTGAACCATTAATCACATCTTCTGAAAAAGCTTAGAAAGCAGCAGTAATGAGTAACGCTATCAAAGGGGCCATTTCAGGACAAGTTATTTACATGCCATTATTGTAGAAGATGACCTTGCTGCCTCTAACATAATGGGCACAAATGATGTCCTAGATAAATAGATCTATGTCAACAAACAGAAAGGGAGCATGAATACTGTAGCCCAGGCAGGAAAAATGGTGCATGCCTTGATAAATGGTGCCTTTACAAACTGCCTTTGCATACCCTCTATCTTATCCAATGCATAGCTCTTTGTAAAAGCTGATGGATGCATTATTTAGAAGAGAAAGAAATCTGTTCTTTTCATGGATCTATGCACAAGAAGTCAAGCTCTGCAGTGTCATTAAACAAACTTGTGCACTTAGCGGATGGGAAATTAATGTCCACGTGCCGTGTCAGATAATAGAAACCATGGTCTACATGTCAGACAGATTGGTGGAACAGACATGCATTAAAATGACATGCTGAATGTGACGGTAGTGAACAGAACTGTCACAGACTGTGGTGCAAACTCTTGTAAAGACTGACACAGTAGCAGATTTTGGGGTTGAGATAACACACATCATGCCTATTATTACATGTACCATGTATTGGCTAACAAAATGAGGAGAAAACTTCAGCCACCATTCACCCATGTTCATACAGACGAATTTATTTATGCTCCTCAAAACTCCTTGCCTCCTATAACTTGTGTTTTTCTTCCAAGTTTCATGCAGGCTTCTATAATTTCCTAGCTATAGTTCTCAGCCTACTCTACACAACAGGGTTTCTAATGAAAACAAGATAACCCCAGAAAAATCATTTCAGTTCTTAACATATCATAGACAGCAAAGGTCCTCAGAGTCCTGTTTGCCATTAGTTCCCTCAGTTTGGGAAAAATAAGGATGTTTTACATCCCACAGATCATTTAGCTGTCTTGTGTTCATGCTGATATGAATTGGCCCCTCTGTAGTGAAGCTGTGAGTCACTTCCATCTACTTGACTCACAATATCCCATTCACCTCTCCCTTTATGGACAGAGTGCTGTTGTCTCTGAGAACCCCCATCGGCCGTTTCCTTTGGCAGCAAGAAGAAACCCAGGCCAAATGAGAAGAACAAATTCTAGGTGTGAAGTCGTGGTTACTTCAAAATCAGTGTACATTCCCCTTCTATTATTCTTTTGTTAGATAAAAAAGTATGCATACACACAGAGAGACACATATAAATATGCATTCTGTGTATGTATATGTGTATGTGTATACACACATACATGTTATGTGTATTTTTATGTGTGTGCATGAAAGCATCTCTGATGAAATTTTGTATGTGGTTATATCACCTTGCTACACAGCAACGGTGCAAGTTAGCCATTTTCTAGTATAAGATAAAGGTGTGGCTGGAAAATAGAAGACTTGGAGAAGCTGGTGAATTAGATAGTTTGGTCTAAAATGTGAATGCTTATTTCCTATTACAAACCCATCAAATTTGTTGGTAGGACAGCTGTATTTCCCAGGAATGCTTTCTACAGTTTGCACCAAACACAGATCATTGCAGGAAGGGACCATTTTCCTGACATGAAACAAAATACATTCTTACTGATTAGCTGAGTACCGTCCTCGATATCTTGCTGCTTGAGAATTGTAGAAAATTAGGTTTGGAAGGCACCACAGGAGGTCATCTAGTCCAACCCCATGCCTCAACCAGATCATCCCAGCCAAGGCTTTGTCTACCTGGGTCTTAAAAACCTCCAAGGATGGAGATTCCACAACCTCTTTGGGTAGCCTTTGCCAATGCTTTAGTACCCTCCAGATAAGAAAGTGGCTGCAACTTGAAACTATTGCTCCTTGTTCTGTCATCTGCCACCACTGAGAATAGTCCAGCTCCATCCTCTTTTGAACCCCCCTTCTGGTAGTTGAAGGCTGCTATTAAATCTCCACTCAACCTTCTCTTCTCCAGACTAAATAAGCCCAATTCCCTCAGCCTCTCCTCAGAAGTCATGTGCCCCAGCCCCCTAACCATGTTTGGACTCCACCGGACTCTTTCCAATTTGTCTACATCTTTTCTACAGTGGGTGGCCCAAAACTGGACATGGTATTCTAGATGTGACCACACCAGTACCGAATGGTGGGGAATAGTTCTTGCGGAATAACCACTATGGAGGTAGATTGCTGTACTGGACAGGCTTTTTCATTGACAATAAAACCTCATTACCAGAAAGCAGATTGGAACCAAAAGTGTCCAACTAAAATTGCCCTCCAATGCCTTCCTTCTGAGAGATAGTTATATAATCCTATAAGGAACCTATATATTTATTATGTATGCCACTGTATTTTAGTTTATGGTAAATGCTTCTTTCATGTATTGTGCTGTTCTCCTCTAATGTGCTGCTGAATTAAGTTTCTAGTATAGTGTATTTTGACTGAAAGGAGGAAAAATATTATCTAAAGCACTCACTCCATTACTAATAATTTTCCATCATTCTTTGTACAATCAGACTAATACATACTGTGTTGTATGTTAGTGCCAAGTACTACACATTGGCTTCAGTAATTAGGTTATCCAGGCAAGATAAATAAATCTCCTACTATTTCATGTGAAAACTTTTGGCATTATGCAAATGTTCTCAATTAGTTTGAGAGTTATCAGCATTCTGGGAAGAAGAGATTACATTGAATGTATTTGAGAAAAGTATGTATCAACATTCTAAATATGGTTTGCATATGGAAATGAAAAATGGCTAGGAAATTCAACTATTAAAGCATAAAAATGCTTAATTAGATGGAATTCATGCATTAAATTTAGTTTTATTTTACACAGGAGTCCTCCTTCCAGTTCTAGTAAAGTAGCACTTGCCTGGTAACAATTAAAAGCTAATACCAATTTCTTTTGAAGTTGTAAAAGGTGAAAATGGAGTGTGCTAGTCTGTGTAAGAGATATTTTCATTAACACAAACAGAAATGCCTCTGCTTCCGTTATTGACATGCACTTGGGATACTGGTTTGCTGAAAAATATTGAATAGATCTCAATAAAAAAGCAAAAACCACAACAACAAAATTCAAAGGCGTATTCAGGACACAGAGACTGCTGACAGGGAGTGGAGGAATTATTTTCCCCTTCTGAAATTTTTAAAGCCTTCAGGTCAAACAGTTAAACTCTGGAAAGTTTATTCTTGAAAGTATCTTGTTAATTTCTCAGCATTTGTGGTTCATCATTCTTCTTCTCAAACAGTTTTAGGGATTTATGGTGTCAACTAGCAAATTGCCTGTTAAGAATGACAAGCGGGCAGGGACACAGGCCCATATCCAGTCCCCCCTCCCCCAACACCAGT
>NW_017728906.1:189758432-189773453 GCF_001723895.1 Crocodylus porosus
CCCCACTTTGGCTCTGGGCCTGTTCCCCCTCTTCCCCCGTGCTGTGCCTGTGAAGGAGCCGCTGGGCTCAACTGTCCCACAACCTGGCCCGGCCGGGGCCCCATTCAGTGACTGGGGCCCTGGCCAATCCGGGTTGTGGGGCAGTTGAAGCCCCGTAGCTCATGCAGGAGAGTGGCACGGGGGAGCCAGGTGGGGGCAGGGGATGTGGCCCCGCAATCTGTGCATGGGGCAAGGGTGCCATGTGCCTCACTGCCTGGTCCCGCAGCAGGACTCACATGACACTGTGCCGCACCACTGCCAGAGCAGCAGCAGTGAGGCACAGAGCAGAGGCTGAGCGTAGCTCACAACTGCAGCTGCCCCGGCCCATGCAGATTATGGGGCCACGGTCTACCCCATGGCTTCCCCGCGCCACAGCCCTGGAGGAGCCGCCGGGCTCCGACTGCCCTGCGACCAGGACTGGTGGGACCCCAGTCACTGTGAACGGGGCCCCAGCTAGGCCAGGCTATGAGACAATCAAAGCCCAGTGACTCGTCCAGGGGTGTGGCTGTGGCACAGGGAAGCCAAGGGGGGAATGTACCCCTCCCACCCCCAGCTCCTCCCGCATGCAGCTGCTCCACCCTGCACCACCTCCCAGGAAGAGACAGGGGAAGAAGCTTGTACGTGGCCATCACCCTGCGCCCTGTGCTCAGTTTCCAGGCACATGCAGCCACCCACCACCCCCTCCCTGATCCCTCTCCAAGGGCAGAACTGATTGGGGGCCAGGGAGCAGGGCAGGCAGTCCGGGGCATGGCGCGGTGGGGCAGGGAGAGGTGCGCTGCCGCAGAGCCACACACTGCACCATGCCCACTCCCCTTGTCTCCCTCCCCACCGCTTCCTGCTCCCTGCCAGCTGTGGTCTAGGGCTGCGCCGTGCCTCCCGACAACAGGCTGCAGGGAAGGGAAGGTGCGAGAGGGAGGAACAGAGACAGGGGAGCGGGCACAGCATGGTGTGCCACACCGTGCAGCAGGCAGTACACCATGCCCCATGGCAGGGAGCACCCCTCAGCAGGCAGCACGCCACACCGCACCCCCGACTGCCTGGCCTGGTCCCTGGCCCCTGACTACCTCTGCTGCCTCCTGTCTCTTTGTCTGTCCATAACACTCCAGACCATTTTTTATTTTCTTTTTTGCCTCTGTGGAGGTGGGGCAGAGGGAGCCTCCACACCAGAGGTTTGAAGAGGTGGTGGTGGTATGGGCAGAGGGGTTCCTGCTTGAACTCAGCTGGCCCAGCCCCCACCCGCCTGGCCGCGCAGCCAATCAGCACATGCGCAGTTGGGTAAAAGCGTTACAGACAGACAGACAGACGGAGGCTTTTATTATATTAGAATAGTGACCATGCTACTGCATCCCCCCTGGATCTGCCCTTGAATATGCCCTATGCTTGCTTGCAGCATAAGGCTCACTCTTGCTTGACATACACTGCCAAGATCCTACAGAAAGACCTACAAAAATGTCCCTGTTTCTTGATACTTTCTACTCCATTCTCTACCAACCACAACTAAGAATAACTCATTTAACTAGCAGCAGCAGCAGCAGAATTAATATATTATGTTAAAGCCATCGTTATGGCCTAGAACCTCACTGTGCTAGATGTGGTAATCATACAGCACTAACAGTACCCAGCCCCAAAAACTTTACACTTCCTTTTGGGCAACTCCTTTCAAAAAGCAGCTTATGCACTGAAAAAAGGATAAGGAAAAAGAAGAAAAAGTAGTACTAGTTGTTTCAGGGGACAAGAGCTATACTTCAATTCATGTCAAATTCAAACAAGAGTTTTAGTTGGAGGGGAAAAACATCTTTTAGAAAATTAGAGTATGTACTTGAACCTGTTCAGAATTGAACATTTCTGTTTTTATGTTGAAAATTGCCTCATTAAAACATTTTGCTAAAGCTGAAATAAAATGATTTTTGCCTTGGTCCTCAAACTGGAAAATCTGTTATGCAAAAAGTTCTACTTTTAAGTATCAAACAAAAGACAACATTTGGATGCAAACAAGCGGGAAAGTAAAAGGAAACAGTGCTGATCAACATCATCACCATCAGGTTATTTGCAGGCTTCATAGCAAGAAAGGCTTTAAAAGAGAAGATCTGAAGAAAAACAAATAACATGACCATGCAAATATTCACATAGAGTACATCCCAAGACTCAGATCCCCTCTGCAAGTTAAAGTATTGTGCAATTAGCTGGTTAATTGTGAAATTAACTGAAACCAACTACATATGCAAAGTACATATTACACCATAAAAAGGCCCAATCCGCTATAAAGCTAGATCTCAAAAATGTGTACTAGCCTTATAGCTGGTATCCAGCTTTAATTTGGATGTGGAGCTGACTGAGTGCCCAGCTTCAGGGGTGCACTATGCCCCATGGGGCTCGAAGTTCTGCAACTGAGGGGACTCTTAGCCCCAGTAGCTGCTGACCCTGAGTCCCAGTAGCTCCTCATGGCTGCCAGGACCCAGAGTCCCACAGTTGCAGACTCTGGGGCCTGGCAGTGTGCCTCCCAATGCCATGACCCAGCTGGATCCTAGCAGCTGTGGGGCACAGCTGCCATAGTCTCTAAGCCCCAGCAGTTTCACATACCTCTAGTGTTACTTTACATTTTAGCCGGGGTGGAAAGCAAGATTAATGATCAGTGAGCTTATTCCAACCATACATCGAAAGCTTGACTGGGATATGCTTAAGCACTAACTCATTTAGAGCTGTAAGTGCACTTGTGGAGAGAAACAAACAATGCCACACACACATCACTGAGGAGTGCCCCCTCTACAAACTAAGAGGTGGATTAATAACTTTGAACTCAGCTAACGAAAAGGCAATTGCTTGGCTAAGAGGATTTGCATTCACTAAATAAAAAATAAAGCTATAAGTACAATGCTCACATAGCCTTGGATTTGAGAGAAGTCGGGTCAGTTGGCCAGGCATTGCCATTTCCTTGTGGATTCACAATGGTCGAAGTCACTCAGCAGAGTCTCGAGTAATCTGATTCCTTGCAGCTATACAACTTTATACTTCTAGCTGCATGGTGTTAGTTACATATGTCAGTCCATATTTGGTTAACCTAACTCTGCATCCAATCCATGTCCACATCCTTGTTTCCTTTAGAGTGCAAAACACCAATCCTGCACAGCAACCCAATACCTGTTCAGCTTAGTCACATATGCTTGTGCCATCATGGCATTACTCTGGCCAAACAGGACTTGCCAGGCTACACTGGGGCTGGGAGACTGGCAACTACCATCTCCCAGCCCTGGGGGTTTCACACACTCTTAGGGCTGGGAGACAGTGGCAGCTGCCATCGCCCAGCCCCTGGGGCTTCCCACACCACAGGGACTCTGAGATCACAAAAGCTGGATCTCCCAGCTCCACAGTTGAGGGGGCTCCCAGCCACAGGAGCTTCCTTCTTGCTGGTGCACAGGGAGCCCAGGATCTGGCTCCCTCTGGCAATAAGGCATAATGGGATCTAATACACAATCCCACAGTCATGCCTCCTGCCACACGTGTGGCTTGGCAGGAGGTATAGTTGTGTGGATCATGCATTAGATCCCATCATGCCTTTACCTGCATGTGTAGAGAGGCCCTCAGGGCGGAAAGCTTGAAGGTGTCTGCTTGAAAATGTAGTAAGTGAAAAAGGAAAATTGGAATATGAATATATTCCACTTTAAGTAGTTTTCAGCTGAAGGTTACTTCAGTTATGGACCCAATCCACATAAATCACATGACCTTACAACACCACAACTTTATAAAACGTTGGGGTTTTCTGTTTTAAGGAAACAGAATTTTGTATTGCAATACAAATTGTATTGCAGCCCCTCACAGTTTTTCTCCCACAACCAACCAATAAGATCTCTCTTTCTCTTTGTTGCTGTCTCCTGACTTCTTTCAAGTCTGTCCTCTTTGTATTTCGGTAGTGTAAGGATGATATTGTAACTCTGGTGGTCCAGAAATTATGTGACAGGCAAGAATTTCTTAGGGTGATATCTTTTATTCGACCAACTATGTAATCATAGACCTGAGGAAGAAAGCTTGTCTAACTTTATCCCAGCTACATAGCTGGTCCAATAAAAGATATTACCCCAAGAAATCCTTGCCTCCCTCAGTATTTCCTCAGACTGCGCTGAGCTTTCCAGTATTTCTCTACCTTTTTTGTTTTTCCTGCTTTGTTCTCTTTCACTCGCATGTTCCTCCACTAAAAAGAACTCTTCTTCTCTACCAGGTAGTTGAAATTCCTGAGTGGTCCCACTTAAGCCTTTGTTTTAAGTGGTAGCATGCACTGGTGTTGGAGATGGAGACCATTATTCTTCCATATAGGAGCTTACCCGGTGTCTTGCAACTCTCTTAAATAAAAGACTGCGATTACATCTGCCAGTTCCAAAGACTTCAATGATTGTGTTGTCTTCTTGCTCCTGCCACCAGCTGGCTAAACAACTCACCTTTATGAATGGTAGTTTCCATTTTGTCTGCCCTGTTATTGTGGAAACAAGATATTCTGGACCCAGAACTTCTTTCACTATGTGAGTGTATAGTGCCTAATAAAATGGGACTCCGGTTTTGGCTATCTATAGTAACACAGCTAAAATGATCAATTTGATGTGAATTACAAGAAGGAATGAAACAATACTGTTCATTGTAATAAACTTTAAAAGCATGAATTATACTTTGGAAGGCTATAAACAATGTGTTTTACATATGTAAATGTCTTGATCAGCCCTGAAAACAAAAAGATTAAAAATCAATTTAGCCTTGGAAATTGGACTGGTAACTGACCAAGCCAGCAAATTAATCACATAGTATAATGAACGACAACTACCAAACAATAAATCTAAATGGGGCTTGCAGTATTTATGAAGATAAATCTCTGTATTTATGAGAATAAATGCTGAGGGAGAACTGAATTAAAAAAAAAAAACAACCAAGGGGCCTTATAAAGAGTTCAATCATTAACTTTAAAGAAGTAGAATCTTAAGTGACAAGCATAGATATTTACCAAGACAGATACTGTCCCTTATACATCTAATTTAGTTTGTTGTGTCTTTTTTCTAAGGCCTTCACTGAATTCAGAAAACAAGTCATTTATCACTCACAGCACCAAGCCGCAGCTCTTAAAGCCATCCCCAGGAACATTTCAGTCTCTGAGGCTATAAACAGACATGATGAAATGAAGCAGATCAGCATTGTCCAAGCACAGCTGATCTGCTTTTTTGGGCAAAAAATGTCATCTGTTGCCCCACAGGGTCAGCCTCCTGCTGTTGCCAGGACTGTCAGGAGCCAGATCCTGTGGGACAACACTCAGGGCATATCTCAGCAAATGGGGGAACCCCAGGCTTCCCCACTTGCAGAGGGGCATCCAGGATTTCTTATTTGAAGTCTGCCTCTGCAGGTGGGGAAGCCTGAGCAGGCACTGCCAGGGCTTCAGGGTCCTGATCCTACAGGAGACTTGCCAGGATGTGCAGAATCAGATACCTGAAGCCCCAGGAGCTGCTGTCCAGAGTGACTGGAGAGAGCAGGCAGTTCCAAACAGCCTGCACGCTCTCGCCTTAAAACAAACAGATGTCTGCTACAAAACAGTGCCACAAACAAATACTATCTTTTGTCATGGCCACAAATTTGGGTGTTTGTGGTGTGACAAAGGGCACGAATGGCAACATTTTTTATGGCAGCACAAAGGCGGCATCTGCTTGCCTAAGAGCTCATAAAAAACTTGACTTTAAATTACAACTAGAGATCAAAAATGATGACACACCCTCACATGCATCTCTCAGATATAACACTTTTGTTCTTTTTAGAGTCCAGAGTAGTCTGTTCAGATTTTTAAAATAGCCTCAAAGATGAACTGATAATGAATCTCTCAAAGCTGAACTGGCCAGTTTGTATCCTAAACTGGGGACTGAAAGGTTGGACATTCTAGCCCCAGTGGGTTGCCTTAGTGGTAGGGCTAGATGGGATGCTCCTGACGAAGCTGGCTGATGTGATTGCAGAGTCATTGGCCATCATCCTTGAAAACTCATGGCAAACAGGAGAGGTCCTGGATGATCAGAAAAAAGCAAACATAGTGCCCAAATTTTAAAAAAGGGGAAAAGAAGGATCCAGGGACCAGTCAGCTTTACCTCAGTCTCTAGGAAAATCATGAAGCAGATCCTCAAGGAATCTATTTCTAAGCATTTGAAGGAGAAGAAGTGATCAGAAACTTTCAGAATGGATTCACCAAGGGCAAGTCATGCCTTCATGCCTGACCAACCTGATTGCCTTTTATGATGAGGTGACTGGTTCTGTGGATACAGGGAGACAGGTGGCTGTGGTATACCTCGATTTTATCAATGCTTTTGATACAGTCTCTCACAAGATTCTTGCAGGCAAGCTAAGGAAGTATGGGCTGGATAAGCGCACTTCAAGGTGGATAGAAAACTGGCTGGAGCATCAGGCTCAGAGAGTAGTAATCGATGGCTCAGTGTCTAGTTGGCGGTGGGCATTAAGTGCTGCTTGGTGCTGTGTGTGATAAATGACCAGTTTTGTTCAATGGCTTCATTCACAACCTGAAAGATGGCATAGCGTGCATGCTCAACAAATTACCTAGAGAGGTGGTAGAAGCTCCATCCTTGGAGGCTTTCAAAACCTGGCTAGACAAAGCTTTGGCTAGGATGATCTAGTTAAGGATTTCCCTGCTTTGAGCAGAGGGTTGGACTAGATGACCCCCTGAGGTCCCTTCCAACCCAAGCATATGCTTAATTTTTTTTAAGTTAATGGGACTTAAATAGATGTTTAAGTACCCGTGAACCAGTCTCTTTGAACCAGTCGATTATACTGTATGTGCTATTTCCATACATTGGCTGATTCTTTATGTATTTTAAATGTCACTTCCACTTACACCGATGGAAGATCAGGTATGCAATATTTTAATCCCTTTTCTAACCTACTTACTTGCACAAGGGGTGAGCCATGGTAAACTCCATATTTATCTGCATGAATTTGCATGCGCATGTGCAGCTGACAGGCCTGCGTGCACAAGCTTGTACAAACCAATACTGAGTTTTGCAGATGCAGTGGTAAGCAACTGCATTTCAGGCAGCTTGCCTGCTGTTTGGAACTTTCTAATGGCACTATGCTGCAATTCAGAAGGCAAGAAGAATTTCTAAATGGTTTGAACAAAAAGAGGCATTATATTGCATGTTTCTCTTATGCTATCTTACAGCTAAACCATTTTTACTGGAAATAAAGTTTTAAATTTTCAGGACCGAATCCTGACCCCATTAAATTCCAGAAAAACAGGATTTAGCCCTTACTGCCAGAACTAGTCAAGAAAGAAATGCCTGGCTCCATTAAACTTTGATTTCATGTTCACATTCTTAGTGAAATGTTAGGTCCAAAGACAATATATCAAATAGATGAAATGATTGCCTGAGCTGAAGTTCAGTTTCAAACACATCAGTGGAAGCCTCCAGTAAAGACAATAGGCCTCACCAAACATCTTCCTTCCCTCCATCCTTTTCATTTATTAATACAGGAAGAGCAGGTTAATTATTTGATGTCCAACACTTATTTGTGATATACTTTTAGATTTGTGACTTCAACATTTAAGATACCACTCACCACTAATAGAGCTCTTCCTTTTCCATTGATAGAGATAGAGGTTGCCTTCTTCACATAATCATTGGAATTACTCTTTAGGATATACTAACAGTATGGATATACAGAACGATGCATGTACATAAGATATACATGTACTGAAGAAGAAATAAAGTCACTGTGTGTGACGACATTCAGTACAATTCTGATATTTTCTGCACCTTTACTGGAGTTCTTATGGGAAAGGAAGATATGTTTTTTTCTCAGGTTTTTTTAATACAAGTTAATTTGAGAAGCAAAAGATGCCTTATTCTATTCTGTTTTGTTTTTCTCCTTACTACTTGCTTGATTCCTTTACAGTAGTGTCAATTCCATTTCCTGTGTCTCTCAGTTTAAATTTGAAGTAAAATATCTTCCAGATGTAATTTTACTGCTCCCTTAGCCACATAATGAAAACTAAAAGGCACTGCAGAATCCCTGCTGAGACAGTGCTGTCAATAAGCTAAGCAAATACTGCTCATAAAAATTTTTACTGTTGTGCTGACTGAAAACGAAAGCAAGTAATCTAGAAGAGCTCCATGATGAAGTATAAGGGCAACTAAATAGCAACATATTCATTTTTTGCTATGCTCCTCTCTGACAGTACTTCCTATTTGTAAGAGGGGTATTGGGTAAACTATGCGTATATACTATGCAAAATGTAGAAATTCACTGCAAGTTTTTCCACTTGCCTTTCAAATATATTTGTGTGTTAAATAAAATTGCAGTGAATATTCTCTTGCTGTTTATTCAAAATACAAAAACCACTAATGTGTTCTAATTAGATTTCCAATAACCTTTCTGCAGAATCAGTCTACAGCTTTTTGGTCTATAGTAATTCAAAAAACATTTTGCATGGTGCATTACGATAAAGTGTGGGGCTTGAGTCCAAGCAGATTCACTCCTGACATTAAGGCTGAAAGAAGATTGTCTCCAGAAAACTAATCAAAAGAAGTTATTTTCCATAGCTAATTTTTAAATGTAACAGAAGAATTGAAAAACCATCTTCTTTGAGGAAATCTAGCTACTTTGGCCTCCTGGTCTCTGAGTTGCTCTCAAGCCAAGAGCTACACATTAAAAAAAAAAAAAAAAAAACCCTACAGAAATCAAAGCTATAGATAAACCATTTTCACTGGAAAAGAAAGCTCTTTTTAAGCTTTTAGCACCAAATCCTGACCCAATCAAATTCAATGAAAATAGGATTTAGCTCTTACTGCCAGAACTAGCCAAGAAAGAAAATTTTGGCTCTATTAAAATGTATTTGTCATGCTCAGATTCTTGGTGAAATGTTAGGTCCAGAGACAATATACCCTGTAGATGCAACGACTTCCTGAGTTGGAGTCCAGTCTCATTCACATCAGTGCAAGCCTGATGCCAGTCCAGTAGAGACAGTGGAGTCTCTCAAGATTTACAAAAGAAAGAGAGGTCGCAATCCCACCCATAACCTTGTGATCAGGGCATGAGTTACTGAGGGCATAAGTCACATGGGCTACCAGTCATTATTCTGTTACTGATTTTTTTTATACTAGATTAAGCTAGCCAGATGACTTGGGTCACTTGGGGGACAGTGCCTCATCCCAAGATCCCCCTTCATGGCATTTTTGTCATTCACCATGCTAGGACACCCCGTCATGTTGTCAGACTGATGAAATGGTTCAACCAGGTACTTTCTCAAGCTTTTCACCCTCCCTTCACTTCTCTTCCCTCTCTACACCCCCCCCCAGCCTTGAAGACATTACTGTCCTTCATCCTAAAGAAAATCTTTTACCACCTTTCAAAATGCACAAAGGAACTTAATCATTATCAGACCCATCTGAGGTCTTATATCTGTTCTAGTTCCTTCCAACTGGTTCCAACACAAGCTAAGTAACGTTGGGTCACTGCCACCCCTACAGATCCTGCATGGTTAACTTTGATGTTGTTTCTTATGTTTCCAAGACCCTGTCTTGCAGGGTCATTCCCCTTGAGCCTGGCTTCCTCCATAGCAGCCCACAGTAGAAGACGTAGTTGACTCCTAGATGTCTTTTCGCACCTACCCTGGTCTTTCTTCTGCATCTTCACCTTAGAAATTTCCCCAGACCTCTCTTACTTGAAAGAAAACCCCAAACCTCCATACTCTAGGTATCGTTCTTTGACCGGCCCAAGTTCCTTTCCTGCCACCTGACCAGGTGCCAGTAAGAGAGTAACTCAAGCTCTCCGGCCATTCATTAAAACCTTTTCTTCTGGCAAAACCTCCTCAATTAACCTCAGTAAATTTTCCTGGTCACAAACCAGGTTTCTCCTTTAAAGGGGTCCATTCACCATTTTTTTTCTTACGTTGTCTGAACAATCATCTCTGGGTTGATTAAAGGGATGACCCAGAAGCTGTAGCAGCTGCAGCACACAGTAGTCTTAGCAGAGCAAAACCAGCATGAACACATACCAGTGATCTCTCTAATTAAGTGATTTCCAGTCAAAATCCAGGGTCCTTTCTTCAGACTTTTGAAGGAGCTAGCTGTAGACCTTGCTGGAAATTAATACAATCATCAACTAGTGCATATATGTCTCAGACAAAGGCTTAGACTTTGCTAAAGCATTAACCAAGTAGATCTTGCTGGGCCCATCTACACAAGATGCTAAATGCACAGTAGCCTAATAGTACTGTGCAGTAGAGTGTCATGCCAAAAACAGTGCTAATACAATACTGTGCAGTAGTAGTAGGGTACTACGCAGTAGCATCAATAAAAAGGTGTGTGCCAGTGCTAATGCGCAGTAGTGCTGGTTATTGTGCATTGATTTAGTGCTTGATTATACAAGTACTAAACTTAATGTGCAGTAACTATGGCACATTAATGAACATGTAGACACACCCACTGTAAATAAACTAGGCATCACTACACTTGTGTAGGCATAGATAAGGAGGCACTAGGAAATTTCGGTTACTTAGACTTCTCACAAGGCCAATAGAAAAAAAGAGTGACTGCTAAGATGGACCAGAATACCAAAATAAGGATGGAATATACAAGGATTATGATGACCTGATAAACATATTTTATTGCTTCGTGCAAAGTAGGATATTTACACTGTGAACCAATGGATTTATTATCAAGTCAGTCTTGATCTGCAGCAAGTATAAGTAATAGCAAAATCAGCTCAATATCTACAATTATATATTTTCCCCAGATATTTGTTTGTTCTGAAATTAGATGCTTTAAAATATGAATTAGATTTTTTGATGAAAAGGGTCAAATGACTGTACACTATATTCTATTTACTATACAATTTGCATTATACTATGCACTACACACTGTGATGGATTACAGGGGTTCTTGTTGTATTTCTGGTTTTACTGTGTTTATGTTGTAATAATGTTGCATACCGCAGTTTCCCCCTGGCTAACTTATGCATGGGAGACAGAATTTGCTAAAGTCAGACTTCTAACTCTTCAGTGGCCAAAGGCCATGTGCCACACAAGCTGCAACAGCAGGGGCCACACAAGGGTGAGCCCACAGACCGTACCCCCCTCCCTGCACTGCACACTTGGGGTGTGGTCAGGTGATCCCAGTTTTCTTTCCTGCTTGATACAGGGGGCTGGACCCAATGATCTTCCAAAGTCCCTTCTGGCCTTACAATCTATGACTCTATAGTGTCTTTGATGAGTTCCTCAATCATAAATGATTATCATCTAAGTAAGCTGATGAATCTTTCTTGTGAGACTGAGTTACCACTGGCGTGTCCATGGAGGCCAAACACAGAATGAAAACAGTTTTTTCACAAGAGCTCAGAGGCATTAGGTTCCACAAGTAGGGTTGGGAAAGAAGAAGGAGAAGATTTAGGCCACAGACTTTTCTAACATCCTTTTTATGTTCTGGTTAATACATTCTTCCTGACCATCGATTTAAGAATGCTCCACTGATGTTCAAGTGACCTTCACTTTCAAATGGCTACATAATTCATGAGCTGAGTCATAAAACTGATCCTGCTCCATTGTGCCAAAGATCCTGCTCAGATGAGATTAAATGGGCACTACTTTCATGAAGCATTACAGAATTGCCTCTGGGTACATAGTGATATAATCAAGAATGACTATAATATACTGGTATCCAGTCGCACTTTTCCCTAGCGGCTTCAGCAAATCTATTCCTATTTGGTTGAAAACTGTCTCTATTAAAAGGGAGTGGGAACTAAGGGAGCATTTGCAGTTCCCCCGAGGCCGGCTACCAAGTACTTGGGTTATAAGGCAGACACTGACTTTCTTATGCACCCTGGGCTAAGAACAACGGGCAAAGATTCAGATCTCACGTCTTCTCTCTATCTGAGATGTCCTGTACATATTATGGATTTGCACTGGGGCCACTGTTGTAGAGGTCAACAACCTCACTGTTTGTTATGTCTAGCGGTCATTTGCTCAGCTCAGCATAGGCGCCAACTTTGTTTTTTGCTGATGGGTGTTTGCAGACATAACCAACCCCTCCCCCTGCCCTGCAAACAGAACTTTACCACGCGTTCCCTGCCCTGCATGTGCCCAGCAGAAGCAGTGCATTACTTCAACCCAGCTCCGTAGCATCTGTAAAGAACAGGCATTTTAGTGGGGCTTTTATGTAATAGCTAATTGAATCAGCTTTAGCAAAAAGTGCCAAAAGCCCTGCTAAAGTGGCCAATTTTTACAGATGCTTCAGAGCCAGGTTGAAGTAATGTGCTTCTTCTTCCAGTAAAGCCCTTTTTTTTTTTAACACCTGCAAGCATGGCTCTGTGATTACTGAGCACCCACTATTTT
The DNA here is from genome assembly GCF_001723895.1 of Crocodylus porosus. Classification (NCBI taxonomy): domain Eukaryota; kingdom Metazoa; phylum Chordata; order Crocodylia; family Crocodylidae; genus Crocodylus; species Crocodylus porosus. Next base: position 189,770,827 of record NW_017728906.1, read on the forward strand.
TTTTCAATGGGTGCTTGAGCCCCAGAGTACACACGGAGTTGGCGCCTATGCAACTCGGGGTCTAATTCTTGGCCATTTCCTTCAAAAGTTTCCCTGGACTGCATACCCCCCTTTTTTTTCCAACTCTGATACCTTCAGAATCCTGGGGATTGAAAAAAGCAACTTTCAACTTGTGTTATATTGTAAAAAAGTATGTGGAAGTCTCATCCTGATTCAGTTTTTCTAATGGAAATTTGCTGGAAAGCATCTGAATCAACAGAAACTGCTCCTGCACTCAGGTGGATAACTCACAGATGTAACAGTAATCATGTTCTTATGAAAGGGGTTATATGAGCCGATTATGGAGAACTGGACTCTGTGACCTAGGAAATTCCTTCTAGACCAATATTCCTATGCCAGTTTCCTAAAACCAAAGCATTTATAGGCAAGTTGCAACTGTAGTAGAGCATTAGGCAACCTGATGGATGTAGGTACTGATTTACAAAACAAATATCTATATACCAAAAGGTGAAACCTATGGAGCGTACTTTAAAAATCCATTCCCACAGGGTGCTTCCTCCCAAGATCTCACTATTCTTATTAGCTAGGAAACTGAGGGAACCCATCTCCTTCATGGACAGTTCATCAGTTATGAGGCCTCTTATTGGAATAATGTACAGTTTTGATTCTGCATGATATTTAAAGAAGATTTAGGTAAAAGGTCAGGTTGAAAGCTACTTATTTCAATATTTCTGTAATGGTCTCTGTACTTCTCATTACCAGAAGTAAAAACCATATTAACTACAATTCCCTAACTCAAGACAGTTCATTCATCAGATTACACTCTGACCTAGACAGCTACTGCCATTTCCATTATCACCGTCCCATAGCTGACAAAGAGAGTAGATAATCTACAACATTTTTTTCAGATCACATTTTTTCAGAGTGCTCTACAAACAATGGACTAGAGTTCTGCAGTAGGTCAGGTACCCATGGGTGACCCGCAAAGTGGGTCGGGTTCAGTGGGGAATGTGAACTACTTCACATTTTGCAGTTTGGTTGGCGGACTGAAAAAAATATTAGGTTTGACTCAGGTCACAATGTAAGCCTCACCAGCGGCTGCTAACACATGAAAAAAAATGTTCTTTACAATAAGAAACAGAGTAAATGAGATCAAACAAAGAAGGAAGAAAGTGTCCCAAACCACAATCTATCTTTTGTTTGATTTCCTCCTGAGCCATTTTGAACACTAATGTGTTGCTTCTTCCATGCTTTAACATTGTACGGCTGCTTACAGACATAAAAAAAACAAAAACAAAAAAAAATGATGCTTTACTTTATAGCCAGCACACTCCCGCTCTAAGCCCAAAGTACACATGCCTAGAAGAGAGAGTGAATTAGTTTGACCCAGCTTGCCCAATGTCTGTATAGATTGGGTGTTTTAGCAGGGCTTTCCTGGTGCTTTTATCTAACAGTTGATTAAATCAGCTGTTAGATAAAAGCACCAAAAAGCCTTGCTGAAGCACCTGATCTATACAGACACTGTGGAGCTGAGTCAAAATAATGTGCTGCTGCTGCTTCCAGGAAAGAATGGGGGGGCGGTTAAACATCTGTCAGCACTTGAGCAGAGTTTCTGTTGGGTTGCAGGTTTGCCTAAAGCAGGTTGGGTTGGTCCAGGGGTAGGAAGTTGTTGCTAATGTGGGTCTCAGTCTTGGGTCCCGTTGTACAATATTGGGTGCGGTTCAGAAGCAGGCTTTTAAAATCAGACCCACACAGGTCTCTACAATGGACCCACTTTCACTCAGGCAAAACTGCTGCAATACTGTATAGTGTAAGGGGTCCCACTCAAAGAGGTGACTTCAGTTAACTCTATACTGCAGCCAGCTCAGGAATGAGGCTGCTGAAGAACACACAGTAAACACCAAAAGGAGGTTTAGAAGCCAACTGGAATGGGACACTAGTCAAGTTGAGACATTCAGATGTGTTGTTTTGACCCATTTTCATAGAAATAAAGGACTGAAATAAAGTCTGGCTTGGGATCCAAAGTCTTGGGAAATTCACATCTGGAATTGGGATGTCTAACAGAAAAATCTACTGAGGGGTTTTAGGTAGCCAAAATGAGAAACACTTTTCCAATATTCCATCTTCCCTTAATTCCAAGTTATCATTAATCCTTTACTGACTCACACAATACATAAAACTATATGTTATATAGGTATATAAAACCTTAAGTACAAGAATTAGCTTATTAAATTCTCTTAATATTTTAATTGACATACAATGCTTAATATTCACTTGTTCTACTTATACTCTTCATTTTCTTTGCTAATGGAATCTCAGATACACTATTTCAAGCACAGTCAAATTTCTTTTACTCTACGTCCTCTAAGTATGTATCTCTGTCCAGGCAACAAGAGTTCTGGAGAAACAGTTAAGATAAGGTATAGTCAGAAATTGATTCATGCAGCTCCCTCTTTCAGGGGCAAGAGGCACATACCCACAGACAGTCCTGACTCCCATTGATAGATCTCCAAAGTTAAATCAACAGAGTTTTCCAGAGGGTTGTAATTGATGGCAGTCACTCATCGTGGTGCCCTGTGACCAGTGGGGTCCCTCAAGGCTCTGTCCTGGGACCCATACTGTTCAAC
>NW_017728906.1:189774218-189791604 GCF_001723895.1 Crocodylus porosus
AGCCCTAATGTCTATGAAATCTATGAAATTTTTATTCCTTAATATCACTTAAAGTTCTGGACTGATGAAAATTATGTCAATGGCTTGGTAACATGGACGCCCACCTATCTCACAGTCATTAAAAGGGCCATGAGTTTGTATGCCTTATCAACACTAGTGATGTGAGATCTCAGGAATTACCCCAACCCAAGAATCCTCTTTTATCCTACTTTATATCGGTGGTAAAAACGATACATAGAAAATACCCCCACACCAGTAAGTGTTCCCAGACAGTGTCAAGATCACAGGTCCTTCTGAGTCTAGCAACCCATACACCTAGTATGGTCAAGTCATGCCAGTTTCTGTAGCCAACAGCACATGCAGGAGTTGTATGGCTAGCACCATGCCTAGATGCCTTTCTTCCCAACCCCAGATGACTAGGAATCTAATTACAGCTGGGTTAACTGGGGGCAGCCTTTTGCATAAGTCCACAATAGGCCACAAACTCACATCTCCAGAGTTAGAATGAGACGCTTTAGTCACTCTGATGCCACATTGCACCTGGCTGGAACACAATCAGAATCAAGAGTTTCTGTAGGCCCCTCCCATAGCACCCACTTTATGGGACCAGGCCCTCTGTTCCTACCGGGATGGCAGACCTCATTTCTTTTTGAAACCAGAGTACCTTAAGAGCTCATGAAGTTTTCCACTAAGCTGTAAGTTCCTATCAGGGTGCTGATTAGATTTAAATTTGCTAGAAAAAGAGGAGTTTGCCATGAACAAGACCTGGTCAAAGTCATGAGAATATAAGGCAGGGCCATAGGGAGAAGACTTGGTGCTCTGGGGTCACCCTAGGACAAGGCCAGGGGTTTGTTACACCCCCCTGGTAACATAAGTTAAGCCCAACTTGCTCCAAGTAAAACACACGCACCAGATCTGGAACAAATGCAGGTGGTCACAAGCAGTATTCAGAAGAAACCTTTTTCAAGAATTTCAGTCCAACACCAATGCTCAGTTCCTCAAGTATAATTATGCATCTACCAGTCAGGAACCAAAGTCAGACAGAAAACTTTCCTCCTGCCTGTTCAACAACCTCTGCCTGAAAAACTTATGTAATCAACGTTAATAAAATAACCCCATGCATCAGAGACGGCACCTCAGCTGTCTAACTAGGAAAATAATTTGGGAGACAGTGTAACAATGCCATTTGAAGGCCTCTGCAATACAATAGTCTAGCATAATTTCATATGCCCATCCTGAAAGTGATAAGCACCCACTGTGCAATGAAATTTGTGTGAGATCCGTCCATGTGCTATAAAAGTGTCTATTTGGGAAGCCCACTGTAACCAGAGTTCTCTTGTATGGATCATACTGCTGGTTTGCAAATTGATTATTCCATATATTTGAAAGCCATTAAGATGAGTTTGGCATCTTTCTAGGGAAGGGTGGTTTAAGCAGACAAATTTAAAAGAAGGAAATGACACCTGGCAAAACAAAGAGATTTGTGCACATTTCTTCCCTCCTGCATCTACCTGCGCTTCCGTTCCCTGCAGGTAAAGCAGGATGGACTGGTTCTGGCTGTTCCACTGACCATTTTCCATCCAGGCTGAGGGAGTCCCGAGGAACATGCTCAGTGGGCTCCAATCAAAGCAGACTGGCATCCTCCATTATTTATGTTTGCCCTGTGTTTGGTTTTAGTATTTTTTTTAATCTTCTTAATGATAACACAAAATAAAAAGCCCAGATAATTTTTAACATTAAAAGTATGCAGAGCCAGAATTTGACAAATTACTCATGCCATCATTTTTAAATTAGCTTAATTGACCTTTAAGTACTATATGCTAATAAGGCTTTCAAGCAACTGCATAGTTTTAATTAAAATAGGGACCTCTCAACGGTTGCTAAGAAACTAGCATTATCTTAAATCACAGTTACTTCCTGGCAGTGATGTCTTGTCATAGACATGGAAGGGTTTCCTTAGGAATAAATTCTAGTCACTCTTAATTATCAGGATCAGAAGCTAAATCCTGACTGCTAATTAATTGAGGGTGGGGAGGAAAGAGGAAGGACATTTTGCTAATATAGAGGAAAAGAAGCAAGGTTTGTTGGGTAATATCTTTTATTAGACCAACTGTAGAGTTGGAAGAGATGTTAAATGAGATTTGGGGCACGTCTGGGGGGGAAAAACCCATAGGTCTCCCAGGGTTTCCTTGTTTGAGTATTTTGGGGAGCATGTAAAATCTTTCTGGAGTGGGAGAGAAGTGATTTGCATAAAGCATCATTGCCTATCCATGCACCCTTCTTAGTGCACAGCAAACTAATTAAATCTGCTGTAGGACTGTACTGCCTGACACAAGTAGTATCCTACAGTGTAGTAGTTACGTGCAGCAAAATGCACAAGTAGACATTGACAGTGCTAGCTGGGGCACAAGGGTGCTTCAGTGCAGGGACTGAAGCACCCTCATGCCCCAGCCAACCCTGCTGCAGTACACTGAACCAGACTGGAGCAGCCCCTGGGCCCCCTGCCAGCCAGAGGTATTCCACCCTGGCTCAACGTACTGTGGTCCCAGGCACACATGCAAACACTACACCCAGGAGCAATAAACTCTGGCACAAACTGCACTGGAATTTAGTGCTGCATGCCAATTGCACATATAGATGTGGCCTATGTGTGTTTTCTTTTTGTGAACCTAGCCAGGAAGGGATTAGATCATCCCTGGAAGGAATTAGATCATCTCTGTGGGTTCAAGGGTGAATACTGGTGTGAGACAATGCCTCAAGTTCCTTACAATAGTCAGTGTCAGAAAGATTACTAGTAGCCTTGACAGTTTGAGAATGATTATAGATCCTCCCCTTTCTGCTGGTTTGATCACCATTTTGTTGTTGGATCTTAGGAATTATATAAGGTTGTGTTCCTTAAGGATTTTACTGTAATTTTCTTCTTAAAACAGGGTGAGATGTCATCCACTGTAAGATGTCCAATCGGTTTTTGCATTTGTGTTTTTTATCATCATCTGTGGTGAGAATGAAGTTAGAGGTGGAATGAGGACAGAGGTATAAATTAATTTCATTAAGGCAAAGTCAGCAAAATAATTCATCCAATTCTCCCCTTCATAGTATCTTGTCAGGTTGCTTCTTCATGCAGACGTATGGCCTTTTGCTAACTTCTCTGTAATCCACAGGTAAGATCATAGTTTAAAAGAGAAGATAGAGCTAACCGGGACCTCATAAAGTAATTTAATCCAGCTCTCTGCTCAAGGCCAGGATCATTCCTGACTAAGCCTTTCCACCCAAATATCTGTGTAACCTAGGGTTGGGTATTTGATCAGTCAAATAAAGTTTAGTCAATTAACCAATTAAATATTTGTCAAAACTTGTAAAAAAAAATGCCAATAGGTCTGAATAATACACAAAAAAGCACAAATTTTCCATTAAGAAATGTGTCAAAAAATCAATAAAAATCATATTTCTATCAAGAAAACTACAAAAATATATTTTTTTTTTGTAAAATTGCTATAATCTTCGACCGGTCAAACAAATATTTGACCGGACAATTGACTGGCTTGTCAATCCTAGTCTAACCTACTCTTCAAAACATCCACGGAAGGAGATTATGCAATTTCTCTAGGTAGCTTGTTCCAATGCTTGTCCACTCTCTCAGTCAGAAAGTTCCTCCTAATCTACATCCTAAAACGCCCTTCCTACTGGTTGAGGCCATTGCTCCTAGTCCCATCCCCTAGAGCCACAGAGAATAACCTATCTTCATCCTCTTTATAATTGCCCTTCAGGTATTTGAAGAGTGTTATCAAATCCCACCTCAGTCTTCTCTTCTTTGAACTGAATAACCCTTATTCTTTCAGCCTTTCCTCATATGTCATGATTCCCAGGCCTACAATCATATGTGGCACTCTCCACTGGACTCTTTATAAATCTGTCCATATCTTTCTTGAAGTAGACACATACTTCAGGTGAGGCTTCACCTGTACTGAATAGAGCAGACAAATAACTTCCCTTGATTTGCAAGTGACATTTCTGCTAAAAAAAGGGGAAAAAAAGGCAATAGCATACTGGCAGAGTGGATTGTGTTTTGGGGTTTATTTGGGTTTCTTTCCTTATTGCAGCAAGAACAGACTGTTGACTCATATTCAGCTTATGGTCTACTGTAATACCCAGGTCCTTCTCTGCAGTACTGTGGCCTAGCTAATCGTTCCCTAGTCTGTATTGTGTCATTAAATTATTCCATCTCCAAGTACAGGATTTAGCACTTGTTCCTGTTGAATTTCATTTGGTTGATTGCAGACCATTCCTCTAGTTTATCCAGGTCTTTCTGAATCCTCGCCCTACCCTCCAGAGTCAGGGCACCCAATTTGGCATCATCTGCAAATCTGCTAAGTGTGTATTCAATCCCATCATTCAAACCATTAATAAAGATGTTAAGCACCCAGGACAGACCCCTCCAGAAATCCACTTGATATCTCTGTCCAACTGCACAGTGATAACAACCCTCTTCCCTTTCTCTTTTGCATGACTAGTTTTGCCTGTTTCAGTTGTTCTTTTCTTGTCTATAGGATTGTTCCAGTCTAATGGTTTAGGTCTTTTTTTCCACAAAGCAACTAGGAAGCCTGACCTACTGAAGATCGTCATCATGCAAAAAACTAAACATGAGCAGAACTGTGCTTATTGTATTAGTCCCATCTATTGTCATGAGGATAGGCCCCCACATAAAGTTAAGTTTGTGCAGAAATGTTTGCAAAAAGAACTACATTCCATCAACTAATGGGCTTATCACCCATCCGCTAACAGGCTAATCAGATGACAATTAATCAATTCTTTTGCATTTTATTAATCAACTTCTTAGTTATCCCTCAGTCCTTACTTACTTTTAATCATAGGAGAGTTCACCATGATCCCTTTCCCCCTTAAGCCTGTTCTAGATGAATCACTTCCCTTGCTGGCCCCTGAAGCAATTTACCAAATCCACTGTCCTTGTGCCCAAGCACTCAGAAATGTTTGACTCACTGGTACAAGTAGCTCTCTCCCCATACTTTAGCTCTCTGTGCTGCTTCGCTAGTGAAGGAGTTTGTCCTTCCAGAGTCTGACTTTGTCCCTGGCTCTGACTTACCATACCAGCTCCCAGCACCTCCTCTGCACCTCTGTGCAGTTTGCATGAGCCCATCTCTCCTCATGCTTCCCCTCTCCGGGGGTGGGGCTTCAATTATGCCGTCAGCCCCTTTTGGTTTCTGGCGGAACTCCTATTAGCCAACAGGAGCTAGCTCCAGATGCCCATGACCTCGCACAGCCCACACAGACCAGCAGGGACACAGTTCATCCTCCAGTAGCCAGCTGTGCAGCTCCAGTAAGCCCACCACCATCTCAGGGTCTGGCAGTAAGTTTTGCTGGGCTTTGGTCCAGCAGGACAGTCTGGACCAGGGGCTGGACCACACTCCCCATGTACAACCCACACACACCCCACACACCCCCAGCCACCTTCCCCCTCCACACACCCTACAACCCCCCACACACACCCACAGCCCCCACAAGCCCCATACCCACTGACATCCACACATCCCCACAAACACTTCCCCCACAAACCCTCCATACCCACCCACATCCACACACACCCTCACACCCTTCCCCACACCCCATCACACACCCAACATATACACTCTCCCACCCACTCCCCATATTCACACCCATCACACCTACCTGCAACCCACACACACATCTGAACACATACACCCACACTCTTCCCTACAACCTACATACACACACACACCCACACACATACGCACAAAATCTCCCACAAACCCCATACTCACCCACCCACCCATACCTCACCCCACACCCCTCCACACACACCCACCCACAATATACAAGAGTAAGACTTCATTTTGAACTATTATGCAATCACCTCTATATACATGATGCAAACACACAGAAATCAGGACAAAAATACTGTTTTAAAATATACACTAAAAATTAAACATCTATAATAACATATTTTAAGTTTTAGTATATAATTTGTTTTTTTCTGGTTCCAAGATAGCAAACCCCCTTCCCAAAAGAAGTACTTCTGAGGGCAAGGGCAAGTATTTATAGTGGCAAAAATCAGGGGTTAGGGGTAGGACTTCTGGTCTCAAGATGGTGACCAGGGGGCAGGGCACTTGTCAAGGGGCAGGGCTACCTTAGCAGCCCTTGACAACTCACCAAAACTCATTAAGCGGCCCTCCAGCCAAAAAAATTGTCTACCAAAATAGGTGTCCTGTTACACTCACAGTATATAAGTACTTATATAGGAGACAGAAAAATTGATAATAATCTAACACAGTTATAATGAGGTCCAATAACTAATAGATAAACAAATTCATACTAGAAAAAAGATGTACATTAAGTATGAATATAATTAACCATTGGAGCAACTTATCAAGGTTTGTGGTGGATTGATCAATCACTGGCAGATATCAAATGAAAACTGGATTTTTGTCTAAAGGAGATGATGTGGTTCAAACAAATAATAATACTGAAAAGTCCTGTGATATATCTCCTACAGAAAGTCAGACTAGACAGTCACAGTGGTCCCTTCTTACAATCTATAATGATGTAGGAAACCCAGTCCAAGCACTGAGATATTTATATCCCATTATGTTTTGCTTGCAATCTGTCTTCCAATTTGTTTGCATCCATCCTTTTTCAATGTGGTAGTTTTCATTCATTTTCCGTCTGATTTGATGTATCATCTGCTGCAAATAGGGTGAAATATTACTTAGTCTTTGTATAAGAGAAATTATGAAGATTCACCTTTCTTTATACATTGCCCAGAAAAAAGATTAAATGCCTTGCCTCAGGTTATTACCTCCTTTTGGTCACTAAAGACTTCCAAACAAGTCAACTCTGTTTAATTAGGCCCCTCTTATGATCTTATTGCCATGCAGATACTGTAGGAATGGTATTAAACTGAATAGTGATTATTGCCATTATTTACAACCTTTCAAGAACATGGTCATTAATTCATCTTTAGCAGTGTAGGAAAAAATCTTAAATGAATCATATAGTTAAGGTGAGAGAAAAACAGATCTCTGCCGGCTGGCTTTCCTTACTTCATGTAGAGCCAGTTTCTTCTTTGAAAAGAACATTTTAGCTATGTTCCCTCATTATACAGTATTTTGGGAAGTATATTCCCAGAGAAAGTCAAGGTAAGCCAATTAAAGTAAGAGTAACTATAGATCCAATAACTAATCTGACTGCATAATTAAAGTTTAACATTTTCTTGTGCCTCTAAAATGATGGGAAAATGCTTCATCCAAAAAATCTGTCTCCTCCAGCAAATATTCTGCACCCTACAATAAGCATGCATCTCCATGCTTTTTACTTAAGTTCTACCCCTAGCCCCCCCCCACACACAATCTTCCAAATTTACTTCTGACTTCTCACTTTATCCTAACCGCAAAGCAAGTCCCAGAGAGTAATTCCGCACAGTTATCATAGGCAACACATCCTCTATTTCCATTGCAGAGTTCTCAGGTAATTACCTTTTCCCTAATCACCATTGCTCCTACACTTCCTCTATTCAGCCACCCTGAGTAGCACTTAAAGAAGCAACTATCTACAAAGTAACAAGGTAAAAGGAAGACATGGACAAGAAGAGAGACATTCTACTCTACTCAGCATCCATGAAAACAACCCATAGCATCCACAATGCAAGAGATAACACTCGCAGAACAGTTAGTTACCTTCAGAAGTTAATGCTTCATTAATATAATATGAATGTGGGGACATTTCACCTTTCACTCCTTGTTGGTCTATGTGCTCAAATAGATTTCACTGAAAGAGAGTAAAACTTACTTTTTTCTTAAACAGCTTGTAACAGTGGGCCTTCCTGGGGCCAGTCCACCATTGGCCTGCCCACCTGTTTCTAAGCCAACCATCCGCCTCATTCTCCTGCCACGTCTAATTGTTTCTTAATTGATTCCAATTATGCAGGAGGCTTCCCATTCTTGCCCTGATGCCAGAGGGCACTATCTGTGGCTCTGTTCCTCCCCACAGCTCAAGCTTCACAGATGGCATCCAGGTGACACAAATGTCCCCAGCCTACAGCCGAACCAAGCTTAGCCCCTGTTGTCAGGCCTCAGACATGCACACATTCACACCACCCCACTCTCACTAGGGTCTCTCATGGTCCACCCCCTTTCACAGGGTCTCTTTCATACATCAAAAACTTATACCACTTTCCTCCCTCTCAAAGCAGGCCCCTTGGGCCTTAGGCTTTATCTAACGCACACGTTAGGTGACAGGCATACCTTCTTTCAGGCCCCTCCCACGACCCTTACCATGGTAGTGGCCAGCCAATTAACTGACTGGGACCAAGCTAGCTCTGGCCCCATCCAGGGTGACTCTATACATACGTGCGCGCGTGCGCACACACATCCACACACACCCACAGGCTCCCAGCCCTTTGATTTCCCCCTCACTTGGGCTCCACATCCACCCCCTCACTGGGGACCTACCCTTACTGGGGTTCCCCATCTTCCACCCCCTCACTGGGGCTACAGGGCTTCCCACCCCAGTGGGGGCTCAGGTGGCCATAGCCATGCCTGGACCCAACTGCTACCCACAGTGTTGTGGGAGCTAGGGATTATTCAGGCACCCTGACTCACCTTCCACCAGGGTGGTAACTGGTCTGGTATTTTCCTGGAGGCTCCTGCACCAGTGGGAGCCCCACCAGGCCATCCACTCCTGGCAGGGTGCAGTTTTAGGTCATGCCCAGGACCAAGAGCCTCCTGCTCCTACCTGTAGATGTTCTCATACAGGAGCACAGCCAAGCAATGTTTCCTTCCTGGCTGCCAGTGACAAACTGCTCTGTTTATATAGGCGGTCATGGTTCTAAAATGGCCACCGTAATCAAGCACCCACTGGCTGCTTGACTCAGCCCTTTAAATGGCAGGCACTAACAGTGCCCTGCCACACAACTTAATTTCTCCCAAAAAAATGATCAGAAATATGGCAAGGAATTTAGACTCCAGGAAGTTACCAGTCCTACTACTGAATAATCAAGCACCATTCCTGTAGCACCTGGGTCTAATATAGAAATTCCTTATGTTCTTATTTAGACTTAGTTGTTATTCTTAGTGTATATAATCAGAAGTGCTCCTTGGAACCTCAGTCAAGATATGGACTCCATTATAAGATCAAAGGAAAGTAGGACTGGAAGAGACCTCACAGGATCATCTACCCCTGCTCCTTGCTCAAAGCAGGACTGTCCCTGACTAAATTATGCTCAGTATAGTACAGATGTATGACAAAGAAACAGCCCTTACCCACTTCCCCCAGGCTCACTTTCCAAAGAAGCAACAAGCCACAACAGGAAAACAAAATAGACGAAACAGGTGGAAGGTGGAGTTAAGAAAGTGAATGAGCTGAGCAGAAAAACAAGACAGAGACCTGACATGATCTTGGCTGAAGAATGGAGAGGCTATTGTGGATGAAGTTGAAAGATATTACTATATAAAATTAGTGAGGAACAACTTCTGAGTGGCCTCTCATTAGGTACCAGTAATTCCATCCACTGTGTGAAATTCCATGACCTATATTACGCAGGCGACAGACTGGTGATGATCACGATCCCTATTCCCTAGCTAGGAATCATTCTAGATAGAATACTGTCCTATAAAAATCACTCAACCATGACAACAGATAAGTTAAAAACGCATAATAACTTGCTCCAGAAACTCACTGGAACTTCCTGAGGAGCTGATGCAGATGAGCTGAGAACAATAGCTTTAGCGTTGGTCTGCTCTTTGGTGGAATATTGTGCCCCGATTTGGCTAACAGTGCTCACACTGATACGGCTGACATACAATTCAACCAAGCAATACAAATCATAACAGGAACAGTCTGATCCAGCCCTCTTCAATGACTTCCTATTCTTAGTAACATACATCCTCGCCCATTAAGAAGAAGAAATGTCTTAACTAAATTTTGCACTAAAATAAAAAATAACCTGTTTATTAGAAACCTCTTAATTTTCTTTAGGTTAACTGCATTATCTATGTCTCTTGTTTTTACTCCTTATGGATTTATAAAAAGAAATAGTCCTGATCTAATTAGTCTATAAGGTGCAAATCTACCCTGCCTTCTGCCTCAAGTCTCCAAGGTCATGCAAATCTTTCTGCATGGTATTCTGATCTTCTGTACTGACAGTGCTTCCCAAATTCGCATCCTCTGCAAATTTCATTAACACACTTCTTTTTGCACCAAGGTCATTTGTGAACACATTAAATAAGATTAATCCCAAAACCAGTCCTTGAGGATCTCCACTAAGTGGCATTTCTTTAGCCCAAAAGTTCCCTTTCAGCACTACCTACAATCATCTCTACTCTCATCAGTTCTTCACCCACTTTGCAGTTCCTATATTAATCCCATTTTATTCAGTTCAAGTAAAAAAAATTCCCTTGCTGCTGCATGTCATAAACTTACTGAAGGTCAGATAGCTTAGAGCAGCGATTCTCAGCCATGGTTCTGGGGTACTCTGTGGTACTGCCAGATCCTTTGAAGAGTGCAGGAAGGTGTTAGGAGCCCCTATGTAAGGGGATAAGTGCCATAATACATTCATTAATTTTTGGAAATTGGGTGCCAGTCAATTCACAAAGTGATGGAGGAATGCTCTGAGTCCCATGAAGGCTGCCTTGATTCCAAAAAGGTTGAGAACCATTGGCTTCGAGCCACTGCATTTCTATTTCCTTTATTGGAATTTACTTCTTAGTTACACCAGTATATATGATCACAGAATCAGACTCAGTCTCTAAGGCATATAAGATGTCTGCACAATCAATTATTAGTTTCCATTTGTGATTATTAATTCTTTGAAGAAGCTTGAGTGAGCATTTAATAAGCTCACTTGGACAACAAAGATTTGAAACAATTGAATTTCTGTCACACTTGATGACCTACTTAGTCACAGTTCTCAGATAATCCCAGAAACTAAAATAGCTGATTATGAATGAAAAATAATCTTTGCACATATTCAAAGAAAAAAAATCAAATACTGGTAAATATAGTTCTAGATCAATCATATCAGTCACTCTTAATGAATTGAATAGACAAAGCATAAAATGAGACATTATTCTTCTAATCACATGGTAAAAACCAAAAGGGGGAAAATAAGAAAATATGACAAAACTTTTAACATGATTGTTCCCTGCTGCACAATAGATAATTATTTTCACAATAGGAGCTTTGTGTCTATCTTGACCCCTGAACATTATAGATCCTGGTTATCTGTCAAAAATATATTCAGGATAATTGGGCCATGAAAGAGTTCAGTTTATTGTCAGTACTGCAGGATTATGTGACAAACTGTCAGTAAATGTAATGTAGCTGCAGTTGGGGAGGAGGGGAAAAGAAATCACACACAAGTAAAAGAAAGACACATGAGTAAAGTCCTGATCACCAGAAATTCATCTGTAACTAATAAAGCAGAAAATATTAAACTAGAAAACTGATGGAAACAGACAGCAATTCCTATTTTTATTTTTGAACTGAGAAAGATTCTGTTATAGAAATACCAGTGGTATTGCAATGTATAAGGCATTAAGCAAATGAAAAGGAGAAAGAAAAATGGTATTTTTTCCCCTTCACTCTCTGCTGAAAAGTTTGGTCTTGTTCAGGACACTTAAGAAAGGTATTAGATGAGGGCTAGTGGCACCTGGCTTGAACTCTTGTTCTCTGCCCTTGTGCAATTGCTTAAAATCTAGTCTGTTCCCAAACAATTTATGGCAAAACTCTTGGCATCAGTGGGAAAGGATCAAACTGTTATTTCCTCTGTTCTCCATTTTACAAAAAATCTGAAATAATTCAGCCAATTCTAATATTGATACTGCCTTTATCCCGTCCTCCACCCCTCTTCTCTGATTAAACTATAAATTCTTCAAGATTAGGAAGATGTGTGCACTAGTTAGTGTAGTGGATCCCTCATTTAATTTGGTGCCTCTATATGTGTGTGTTACATAAATACTATTAAAGTTGTCTGTGAACAAGACATTTGGTAGCACTCTAGAAGTTTTTATTATTATTATTATTGTTGTTGTTATTATTATTATTATTATTTTCAGTCTTTGGGGCCTGTAAGTGGAGTAAGACTTTTCACTTAAAGATAAAAGCTTAAAATTCTCATCTATATAATGGCAAAAAACCCCAAATAAACAGAAGTAGCCTATGTAGTATAACCCAGGAAAGGAGGAAAAACAGACTGAGAAGGTGACATTCCCTACCAGATTTGTTTAGGTTGTTGTTCCCATGTCAACAAGAAATTGAAATTGGAATTTAGGTTTAACTGAAAATTTGCAGGCTAAACTCAGCAGGATGACCTGTACTGGGTAAAGTATGTCAGTTTTGCAAAAACTGAACTTCACTGGAGTAGAAGTAAAAATAACTTTTGCTTCTAGTACTGCTACACTTTGTCCTCTGACCTGTCGCATAAGAGATAACTGAGTGATGTTTGCATTGGACCAGAAACCTAACTAGAGGAAAGCGAGCGAGTGAGCAGGGCACCAGCCATGTGTGCTGTCTTAGAGGGGACAGAAGAATGGCAGTCACTGCCCTTGCTGTCACTGCTGTCCAGAGCACAAAACTTCCTAGTTATGCCCCAGCATTTGGGCAGAGTACTTGTTGCTGTCCCATTTATTCACCTATGCTCATCCTTGGCAATCAGGCATTGTTGCAATCAGGTCCCTTCCAGCCCCAAAGCCGGCATTGTTTGGATATGTAAAGGTTCAGCCATCTTGTTATAGGGCTAGATGTATTCATAAGACTTTCATTTCAGCTGTAATGAAATTGGAAACAGACTCCTTTCAGTGTTGGATCTGGACCAGAAATTAATCAAAGAGGTAGGTTTGCATTTAAGGCACTTTCTTCACCACAGCCTAAGACTTTGTTTCTTTGTTTCTTTTGAAATGTGTTTTAGGTTGTGAGGGCAGGGGAGGGTTTTGTAAAAGGAGAACACTGGAATCTAACCCATTATCCTTCCAGTCTCAGGGACACCCATGAAAATCCGGAGCAACTGGAATGACATAACAATAAATACTGCACGTAGACTGATGTTACTAAAAGTCACAGCTGCCACTAGTGGGGGTACTGTATACTGATATACTTACATTTAGCTTCTGTCATCAAGTCTACATCATGTTTGGGAGCACTGCAGTTTGGGCTTCCGACGATTTCAGGGGAAAGCCCACATTTAGGATTTTCCCTGAAGCCCCAGAGGGAAAGGAAAGTCGGGGGAAAAAGTTTTTTTTAAAAACTTACCTGAAGCACAGAGCACAAAGGCATCAGAGCCCCAGAAACACTGAGGGAGCCCCATGCGTTTCCAGGGCCAGCCTAGTACAGTGGGGCTCAGTCAATCAGGTTATTTGATTCCTCATTTTGGTGGGGAGTTTAAAAGCCCTGCCCAGAGTGAAGCAGGGGCAGTGGCCCCGTTGACCTGCAGCTCATCCCACCCGCCTGCCCCACTGTGCACCTGGAGCCAAGCTGGATCATCAGCCTCAGGTAAGTACCCCCAACCCTAGGAGCTGTGGGCATAGACATGCTTGGTGCCACAACCAAGAATGGGGCACAATGGTGCAGACCTGGTACAGCTCTCCCAAGCCCCACTTCCCTTTGCTGCTGCACAGTAGCGGAGAGAAATTTCCCCTTCCCCTTCTGCGTGCAGAGAAACAGAGCAGGGCTCAGGAGACCTGTTCCAGGCAGCAGGAATCCCCTACAGCAGGGGCACCCTGTGCCCCATACCTGGCTGTGGGGGTAGACACCTGGGCAGCAGACAACCCTCCCCACTTCCTCCCAGCCTCACCCCACAACCAGCCAGCGAAGCAAAGCCTTGGCTGGGATGATGTAGTTGGAGCTGGTCCTGCTTTGAGCAGGGGGGTGGACTAGATGACCTCCTGTGGTCCCTTCTAACCCTAAATTTCTATGATTCAATGGTTTTAGCATCTTGCATGGTACAAGCTGAAACGATGAAGAGCTTTGTGAAGACACCCCACAGAGCAAAAAAAATTCTGCCATGGAACAAGGGAAGCAGTTCCTGCAGGCACTCATACAGACAGTGGCAAGCTCTTCTGCTCCTCATGTAATGTGACTCTGGATCTTGCAAAACAAAATAGTATCGATCACCATTTAGAGTCAGAAGTACACTGGAAGAGAGAGGCTGCTTCAGAAAGTAAAGGGCAGAGCAAGTGGCAACCACCATGTCCTCAGTATTCAAAAAGACCACTGAAAGCAGTCTGGCAAGGCATTCACAGCTACAAATATCCCTCTGCACAAGCTTGACTACCCGATCCTGACGGCAGGTCAATCTGCCAGATGGGGAGAGCATTCTGAGAGCTAACAGGCTTCAGGAAGAATATCTTCCACAGGTCAAAACTTGACATGTGTTGTCCATGAATGTCATCAGCTGCTCAATGCTTGCATTCAATCATTAACATTGATTTTGCAGCAGTTGATTTTGCCTGAGGGTCAGCATTCCATAAAAGGTAGCACTCAATAAAAGTTGTTTTTTTAATAAAGTTTGTTTATTATGGTTTCATTAAGAATTCTAAGTGGAAAGATTTACTTAAAAGTTGTTGTTTAATAAGTGATGAGTTTTACTTTCTTTAAACAGCTGATCTGCAGGTACAAGGTGACCTAGGGAATAGTGACCATTGATTGAATTCACTATATGGCAAAGGGTGGGAAAAGTAACCAGCAGGGCAGAAGTACTAGACTTCAAAAAGGCTGACTTCAGGGCATTTAGGAGACTAGTTAGTGGGGCATTAAAGCTCAAGAGCATTGACAAAATGGGGGTCCAGGAAGGTGGTCATTCCTCAAGGAAGTGATCCTTCAGGAGCAGAAGGAGATCATCCCACTGCATAGAAAAGGGGGCCAAGAAGCCCTCTTAGCTAAACAAGGAAATCCAGGAAAGCCTAAAGGCAAAAAAGGGGCATACAGGCTATGGAAACAGGGGGTAGCTACCAAGGAGGAGTATACCTCCTTGGCTCGCACTTGCAGGGAATCAGTTAGGAAGGCCAAAGCAGGGTTAGAACTCAGCTGGCAACAAAAATTTAGAACAACAAAACGTCCTGCTTCAAATGTATAGGGAGCAAAAAGAAGTTGCAGGGCAGCATAGGACCCCTGCAAGATAGACTGGGGTAGTTGGGGACATATAGGAGGGACAAAAAAGAGCTCTTCAATGAGCTTTTTACCTCTGTATTCTTGAGCACAGGTCTAGACAAATCTCCCAAAAGCATCACAGGCAGAAGGAACACCAGCCCACCTACTGTTTGTACCGGCATGGTAAAGAGACACTTGGAGGGGCTGGATGTGTTTGAATCAGTGGAATCGGATGAGCTCCATCCAAGGGTGCTGAAAGAATTAGTCAGTGTCATAGCAGAGCCACTGACATGGCTGTTTGAGCACTCATGGTGCTCAGGTGAGATCCCAGAGGACTGGAAAAGGGCCAATGTGGTCCATATTTTCAAGAAGGGAAGGAAGGAGGATCTGAGTAACAATAGACCTGTTAGTCTCACCTCTATCCTTGGGAAAACCCTTGAAAAAATTATCAAAGAACACATATGTAGGAGTCTAGCTGGCAATATAATGCTAAAGGGCAATAAGCATGTGTTCATTGGAGGTAGATCCTGCCTGCCTAACCTTGTTTCTTTCTATGACCAGGCCACTAAATGCTTAGATGCAGTAGTCGAGGTAGATGTAATCTACTTTGACTTTAAGAAGGCCTTTGACATGGTATCCCATCCTATTCTCATAAACAAATTCCAGGAACCCCAGCAGTCACCCCAGAACCCCTGACAACTCCCAGCTTGCCGGCAGGTAAGCAGGTGCCCATGGAGGGAGGAATCTAGCCAGCTGGGAGGGAGAGGGTTAAGTGGACCAAGGAGAGTCACACAGAAAGCAAATCAGGGAAGCCGAGGCTGCATTAGAACTCCAGCTAGCTACAAATATCAAGGAAAATAAAGAGTCCTTTTTTAAATATATGGGGAGCCGGAAGAAAAGCCAGGGCAACACTGGACCCCTGCTAAACCAGATGGGGCAACTGATAACTGACGCCCAGGAAAAAGCAAACTTGCTAAATGGGTACTTTGCGTCAGTTTTCCATCAGTCCCATGGGATGGCCCTGCCCACTATGGGTCAGGGAGGCCCGAGTGAGGAAGATTCCTTGCCTTCCATTGAAGCTGACCTCATGAAGGAACACCTCAACAGGCTGGATACCTTCAAGTCAGCCAGCCCTGATGGGTTACAACCAAGGGTACTCAGGGAGCTGGCATGCATCTTTGAGAGTTCTTGGCACTCTGGTGAAGTGCCTGATGATTGGAAGAGGGCCAATGTCATGCCTATCTTCAAGAAAGGGAGGAAAGTAGATCCGGCAAACTACAGGCCCATCAGCCTGACCTCTATCCTGGGGAAAGTCTTGGAAAAGATTATAAAGGAGGCCATCCTTAACAGACTAGCTGAAGGCAATATCCTGAGGGATACCCAGCGGGTTTGTTGCGGGTAGGTCTTGCTTGACCAATCTCATTTCCTTTATGATCAGGTGACTTATCACCTGGACAAAGGGGAAGAGATCGATGTCATATACCTCAACTTTAAAAAAGCCTTTGATCTGGTATCCCACAATCACCTCTTGGTTAAACTGGCTAACTGTGGCCTTGATGTCACCATGATCCAATGGCTGGGGAACTGGCTCTGCGGTAGGACCCAGAGGGTGGTGCTCAACAGGAGCCAATTTTCTTGGTGTGCTGTGACCAGTGGGGTCCCACAAGGCTCTGTCCTAGGTCCTATACTGTTTAACATCTACATCAATGATGTCGACACTGGTGTCAGAAGTGGACTGGCCAAGTTCATGGACAAAATCAAACTCTGGGGTAAAGCATCCGCACCTGAGGAGGGTGGGTGATCCAGGAGGATCTGGACAGACTCATGAAATGGGCAGACGAGAACCTGATGGTGTTTAACACTGAAAAATGCAAGGTTCTCCACCTTGGGAGGAAAAACCTGCACCATGTATATAGGCTCGAGATGCACGTGTGGATGCATGACAAGGTGCGGTTGGCCTTCCTTACTGCCTCTCCACACTTCCAGCTCATGTTCATCTTAGAGTCAATGATGACCCCCAGATCCCTTTCCGCCTCCGGGCTGACAAGAGGGGAGTTCCCCAACCGGTAGGTATGGTGCTGGTTGTTCCTCCCGAGGTGCATCACCTTGTACTTGTCCATGTTGAAACCCATCCTATTCTCGTCCGCCCACCCTTGTAACCTGTCTAGGTCTGATTGTAGCCTGTTGCATCCTTCCAATGTACCCATGTCCCCCCACATCTTAGTGTCATCAGCAAATTTGAACAGGGTGCTTTTTACCCCCTCATCCAAAT
>NW_017728906.1:189806266-189810802 GCF_001723895.1 Crocodylus porosus
TCCCTCAGCATTCTGGGGTGGAGATCATCCGGACCAGCTGATTTGAATACATCCAGTCCCTCCAGAAGTTCCCTGACTAGATCCTCACTGACCCTTGGCCTAGGTGCACCTTCCCATGGGCCTGAGGGGGACCCAGTGGGGGGCCTGATACGGTCCCTTCTCAGGAAAATAAAGGCAAAGAAATCATTAAATATGTTAGCTTTGTCGTCTGGTGTGACAACCAAATTTCCTAGCGTGTCTTGCAGGGGCCCCACATTACCCAGAACCTTCTTTTTGCCCCCTATGTATTTAAAAAAGGACTTCTTATTGTCCTTGATCTGGGAAGCTAGTCCCAGTTCCATCTCCGCCTTGGCCTTCCTGACTCCCCCACTGCATCCCTGAGCAACCACAGTATAATCCTCCCTGGTGATGGCTCCTCCCTTCCATTGGGTGTACACCTCCCTTTTAGCTAGAAGGCACTCCCGGATGCTTTTGGTGAGCCATGGCAGCTTTTGCGCCCTCCTGCTCCCTTTGATCTGTGTTGAGATTACCTCTCTTTGGGCTTGGAGGATCATCTCCTTAAGAAGCAACCACTCTTCTTGGACACCTGGTTCCCCTCTGGGACCTCAGTGTTTCCCTGACTATTCTCCTTAGCTCATTGAAGTCTGCCCTCCTGAAATCTAGGGCTGCTGCCTTTGTCACCTTATGCTGGATGGTGAATACCATCAGGTGATGATCACTGTCGCCCAGGTGGTCGAGCACCTGCAGCCCCTTCACCAGGTCATTGCCGGTGGCCAGCACCCGGTCCAACAAGGCGTCTCCCCTGGTGGAGCTGTGCACCTCCTGAGTTAGATGGAGTTCCTGCATCCTGGCTAGGAACCTACGTGAGTGATCAGACCTGGCTGACTGCTCTTCGCAGCAGATGTCTGGAAATTTCAGGTCACCCATGATGACGACGTCCTTTGGCCTAACTACCTCCATGACCTGACTTAAGAATTCCTGGTCTAGCTATTCCCCTTGGTTGGGTGGCCTGCAGTAGACTCCCACTGTTAAATCTCTTTCCCCTCCACTGCCTTGTATTCTAACCCAGAGCATTTCAGAGTGCCCCGCCTCTGATTCTTTGCTAATTGATGAGGATGTGTATTCCTCCTTAATGTAGAGCACCACGGCTGCACCTTTCCTCCCTGTCCTATCCCTCCTGTACAACCTATACCCCTTGATGTTCACAGCCCAGTCGTGCGCTGGGTCCCACCACATTTCAGTGAGCCCCATTATGTCCGGGTTGGTGTCAGCTAGCAGGAGGGTAAGTTCCTCTTGCTTGTTTCCTATACTATGAGCATTTGTGTAGAGGCATTTGAGGCCTCCTAATGATGTGTGCACTGGCCCCCTACTTTCAGCATTACTCTGGCCCCTGTTCCTTATCTGCATATATGTTCTGTTCGTCGGTCTAGGCTGGGCTGTACCTGTGGGTGTTGCTTGGTTTGGCAGTCCAAGGCTTCCTGTGCCCTCGTCTTCCCCTTCCCCCAACAAGCTTAGTTTAAAGCCCGCTGGAGGAGATCCGCCAACCTAGAAAACACACGCTTACCTTTAGAAGAAAGGTAGAGCCCATCCCACCTGAGCATGTCTCTTGTTGTGATGTGTAGGTCGTTGTCGAAGAAACCAAAGCCTCCCTCAAGACACCATTCCCAAAACCGCCAGTTGGTCTCTGCAATGCACGTCGCATGCCATCTTCCACATCCACTCACTGGTAGGACAGGAGAGAAAATCACCTGTGCCCCCCAAAGCATGGTAGTCCATCATCAGGTGATCAGGGCTTCTCCTGGCTGCATCATTAGTACCCACATGGATTAGGACCATGGGGGCTAGACCATGGCCTGGATCATCCCCTTCACATCCTGGATCTTTGGTCCGGATAGCCAGTAGACTTTGCATGTTGAGGGGTCCTGGCGACAGATGGGGCCCTCTGTATCTCTCAGGATGGAGTTGCCTATGACGATCACTTGACGCTTAGCTCCTTCAGCCTGCTCAGATCATGGAGAGCATGGAGTTGCCTCCTCTCCAGTTGCCTCCACTCCTTGCTTCTCCTCCAGAGTTGCCAGGGCCTCGTACCTGTTCTCCAGCCAGACTGGAGGAACTGGTACTGCTGTGTTACAAGCAGCCCTGGTTCTGGAGGTGACTGTCTGTCACTCTGCAGTGGAGGGCACTTCCCGAGGTACTTCTTCCTT
The DNA here is from genome assembly GCF_001723895.1 of Crocodylus porosus. Taxonomy (NCBI): domain Eukaryota; kingdom Metazoa; phylum Chordata; order Crocodylia; family Crocodylidae; genus Crocodylus; species Crocodylus porosus. The sequence continues at coordinate 189,808,471 of NW_017728906.1, forward strand.
GGGTGTGTGGCCCTGCAGGGAAAGGAAATAGCTGTCAATTTCATCCTCTGCCTCCCTGATTCCCCTCAGCCTGCTAACCTCCTCCTGGAGCTCCCTCACCTGCGCCTCCAGGGCCCTAAGGCAGGTGCCCAAAGGCCAGGAGGTGGGGGGACACCAGCCCCACCATGGGCTCTATCTGGGTGGAGGCCTCAGACAAGCCCCGGGAAGGCTGCACCCCCCAGGCAGAGGCCCTGGCAGCACTCCGTGTCAACACCATAGTAGGAGTTGATGCTTGTTTATGACTTAGTGCGGTGCTTCGCCCTGCCCTAGCAGGAGTCCAGGGGGTTCTGGAATCTTTATCACTGGAAGTTTTCAGAACAGGGTAGCATATTCCTGACAGATGTTTATCTAAATCAGGTTGATCCAGAATCAGATTAGAGCGATGAACAACCTGACCTCTTGCGGTCCCTTTGAGCTACATCTTCTATGATTCTACATGTATTGGCTAATTACACGTGAGGCATACAGTATATCTAAAATAATAAAATGGTACAGACCTTCTGTCCATAAAAAGGCAAATTAGGTTTCCACTCTAGGGGGGGAAAAAACATCAATAAATCAATCAATAGAAAGCATAATGCATGAGGGAAATGCATACTGATTGTGAAGCAATTTTCTCAGAAATAAAGGGGTTTATGTCAGAGAAGAAAAACATAGATGATAATAAGGATTATGAAGTGTAAAATCCTATAACTCACTTAGCATCAGAAAAATAAGAAAAAAAGCTTTTAAAATTAATTGAGGCTGCCATTTTTAATCAGAAACAACAGCTGAAAATAAATCTCCCAAGAAAAAAAATGTTCAGCACCACTACTAAAACAGGGTCTGACTGAAAATACAAATGCATGCTGTAGTAGTCTACATATAAAAAAAATGTTTTATATATATAGTATTTCTCTTACTTTACAAATAAGTTAAACATTATTCCTTTTGATATGTTTGTTTAGGGAAGACACTTAAACATAAGATGCATTGTTTATGCAGTTCTTCAGACAGTTTGTCCTTTAAATGCCCTTGACAGAAATGGCTGAATAAAAAAGCCACATCTAAATAAGATCATGCTTGAAAAAGAAGTACAGCAAATAATGAATGAGGATTTTGTGTTGCATATTTAGGAACTAAAGAATTGTCTTTAAAACAGTAAGAATACCATTGGCCCTCTTCCTTCAAGGCACTGATCACCACTGACTTCAATAGGGGTTGAAGATACTTGGCATTTTTCAGGATTAGGCCCTTAATTTTGGATATTCTCTGATCTTGTTATGGAATTATATCAAGTATTTAAGATATAATCAATTACCTGTTATTGGGAAATTCCTCTGGAGGTTCATCCAAAGGGCTCATTTTAAAGTTGAGCACATTCTCTGGAAAAGAAGACACTTTGCATATGGGTAGGTTCATTAGCAGACAAACAACCTGATGGGTTTTAGTTTCTTTTTCCAATGTTTTGGATCATCTGGCAGTGAAACCAGCTCTTTTGAAGGTCCAGACGGTGAGTATTATGAAATCAGGAGGCATACTGTCTACGTAAAGACTGTAGGATTGGACTCCATACCATTTGAAGAGCCTCCAGTTTTAAAGACACATTAAACTCATTCTATTGCCAGTACTGGTTTTTATTTCATAGTTTCAAAGTTTCATAGTTGGTAGGGTCAGAAGGGACCTAAGCAAATAATCTAGTCCAAGCCCTGCCATGGTGGGAAGAATACTGGGGTCAAATGACCCCAGCAAAGTGTTTATCTAGCCTCCTCTTAAAGACCCCCAGGGTAGGAGCCAGCACCACTTCACTTGGAAGTTGGTTCCAGATCCTAGCTATTTGTTCACAGAACAAATTAAAACCAAGTGAAGAATCTCAAAATTACCAAATTATGAACTTAGTTGGCCTGTAGCACTATGTCTGTTCTTAGGAACTTCATTCTCTTTAGGCCATAGTGGCCACATCCACACAAGCATGGACTTCATCTTCATCAATGACTTGGATGAGGGGGTAAATAGCACCCTGTTCAAATTTGCTGATGACACTAAGATGTGGAGGAATGTGGATATGCTAGAAGGGAGGAATAGGCTGCAATCAGATCTAGACAGGGTGCAGGGGTGGGCGGATGAGAATAGGATGGGATTCAACACCAACAAGTGCAAAGTGAGGCACCTGGGGAGGAACAACCAGCACCACACCTACAGGTTGGGGAACTCCCTTCTCGTCAGTACAGAGAAAGAAAAGGATCTTGGAGTCATCATTGATACCAAGATGAACATGGGCCGGCAGTGTGGGGATGCAGTCAGGAAGGCCAAC
>NW_017728906.1:189810902-189826158 GCF_001723895.1 Crocodylus porosus
AACATGGAGAGGGTCCAGAGGAGGGCCAATTGCATGATCGGGGGCAGCAGGGCAGGCCCTATGAGGAGAGACTACGGGACCTGAACCTGTTCAGCCTCCAGAAGGGAAGGCTGAGGGCGGAACTAGTTGCCTGTTACAAACTAGTCAGAGATAAGGGACACCGCAGCACTGGTACCAGGTCACAGTACCTAACTGTAGGGCCCTGAGATTTCTAGCTTTGGGGAACATACCAAATTAGGAGGAAACTGGAAAGAACCAAATTAAGATGTGCATGTGATGGGTTTCTGAAACAAAGAAATATGCTGACAGAATAGAGCATGGACAGTATCATGACCACAAAGAAACCAATCAGCTATGCCCAGAGATGAAGAGTCTTCAGATGGGAGAAAGAATACAAAAGGAGGGATTTCAGAGCAGCAAAGGATCCCCAAGAGGGGAACCCGAGGCCACCATAGACAGAGGGCACACCACTAGCCCATTTCTCCTACCCCATAGCGGGGAGGTTGGCCTTGGCCTTTGACCTCCAGGCTGCTGACATCCGACAATCAAGAAAGAACCTCAGGATGAAGCTCTCATACTGGCCAGACATACCTTCCCTCTGATAACAGCTCTGGGACTGGTAGATATAGACTTGTTTGCATTATTCTTATCTGCTATCATTGTGTATCAATAAAAGTCACCTATTATTAAATGGAGAGGTCATGGTCAGTCTGAGAGGTTTGGGTCCACCTGGAACAGGTTCATGAGATGGCAGGGGGTCTGTTTCACTACCCCTCCAGCTCAGGCTGGGCAGCAAGCTCCAGCTGGCAGCTCCGAGCTGTTTGCTCTCTCTGCCTCTCCCTCCCCACACTACATCAGCCCAGACCTATGAGCAAAAACCCTAGACAACACGTTCCCTAAAGCACTTTAAAGCAAAGCACCTTCATCTAATCCCTCATTTGAGGAGGGTTAATTTTTCACATGATCAGCCACTTTAAAAGTATTCTGCAACTGTGCACATGTGTCATGGCATGGCTGTAGAGTGCTTTCAGGGGCCCAATCACATGAAAAAACATAACTTGTGTAAGTGCCCAGTGTGTTATCTGAGTTAGCTACCCCTGTTACCTGGCAGGGGCTCCACAGTGTCTCCACCAGATATTTAAGGGAATTCCACCCAATCTTTCCCCTTTAAAAGGCTGGCGACTGGAAGCAGGAACTGCTGGAGAGTGAGAGCGCTATGGAGTGCTTGCCTGTTTAGCCACTATAAGAACAGAAATGATGCCATGGGAGCTAGGACCCTGATCAGAACCCCAAAGTACAGAATAACCATTCTCACTCAATATACAGGCCAAAAATTCAGAGAAGTTTGCTGAACATATTCAGATAATGAATCCCATTCTGGGAATCTCCGTTCTGCTCTGGCATTTTATGAAAGAGGAGAAATTGAATAAAATTTTCAAATGATTAATTTTTCCATAGTCAAGAGCACAGAATAGGAGAAAATTGCCAGAGCATTTTTGTAACTCCTCAAGTTTTCTCTGTGGGTTTTCTAATACTGAGCAGTTTCCCCTTAGCAAGTACTTTTCCCTCCCATCAATGATGCCCACGCTTCTTGACTATGGCTTGCAGCCTGTGCTGCTTTCTTATTTACCACAAGGCCCCTCAGCTCTACGTGCTTCCAGAATGCTAGTGAGATAATGGAAGCAATCTCATCTGTGTGAGAGGAGTGTTGCCTCTTGAGGATATAGTGTCTAACCAACTGCAGGGTAACAGTTCTTAGTAAATCAATGCTTAATCTTCAAAAGCTTAGCGCTGTCCAGACTGGCAGTTCTTATGGGCTAGGTTAGGCAGGCCAAAAACATGTAGCAGTTAAAGTACATGAAACTAGTGGTAACTAGTCTGCGAGCCCCTGGGAGGCACAGAGGAAACAGCTCCTTGAAACACTGCAGAAAAGCCTACCCCTCAGCCACACACCCCCACCAAGGTCTGTGGCAAGGATGTGGTAGTAGAGTAGGCACAGACTCTAGTTTTACAGATACACTTCTCATAGCTCTGCAGAAATGAATGTAAAGAAATAAATGCTGCTTGTCTCATCTCAAAGGCCAAAGCAGCAGCCTCTAGGTCATCAATTTCAGAGCCCCATACTCCAGCTCCATGTTTGGGAAGACAATTTGCTTGCACAACCTCCTAGAACACCACACACAGAAAACCCGTTTTGGAGCAAGTTATAACTACAGTTATAACAGGATGCATTATATTCTTAATAGCTAAACAGAGGGCATCAGCTATCTGTCCTTGTGAAAGCATGGCCCTCAGCTGTCCAGCGCCACTCCCCATCCCCTATTTAGGCCTATCAGAAATGGCTTTAGAGGAGAAGGGGGCCTGATGGATTTAGTGAGGAATGGAGATCATTTCTATGAGATTTGTTTGTAGAGTGCCATGAACTTACATGGTCCTTTGCAATTAGATGGCAAGATTCTAGACCTTCATTCCAACACCTTTCTGCTGCTTTGCAATACAAAGAGCTCAGACTGCTTGTATGTACAGTCAGGCCTTGGTTTTCTCTTGCATGGAGAAGGTTCAGTAAAGTTCACTCTACCACCATCCCCAATCCTGCTCAGTGTAAGAAATATGATTTTGGTATGCCAGGGCAGGAGTGGACATAGTTGGCATTTATTGTGCTCCAGTGATCCCTCGCTGAAGGGGCCAGGGATACCCTGAAGACTTCTCCAGCCTACCCCAGGAACCAGAAGAGCCCTGAGAACGCTGGTGGCTTAGAACCCTTTCCTCCCCTTTCTCTGGTCTTCTGCTGATTGCAGCTTAGCCAGCTCTGGTCAAGGAGGGGCTATCATATATTCACAAGAGTTTATTATCAAAGAGCAACAGGCCAGCTTCTCACCTAGTGTAAATTAGCATGTCTGCAATGACTTCAGTAATTTTTGGCTGATTAACACTACCTGAAGGCTTGGGTCCAGATTAGAATCCTTCCTTTCTCTAGCATATAGAGTCTCTTTACTTCTGTGTGCAGTAAATTTTAAGTCTGAACTACTCCATCACAAAGGCCTTATATAGGACTTCCCTGACTTCATTCTTGTTTGAACAAGAGTATTTTTTTTAAACAATAACATTGAAACCTCACTGAAAAAAGTATAGTGCTGGTGATTCCATTACAGTCTTGGTAAGTTGTTTTAATGGGTTAACATTACCCTCACTAGAGTTTGCATCTTGTTTAGAGACTGAATTTACTGATTTTTATTTCCAACCATTTTATCTTGTTATACCTTTGTCTGCTAGGTTGAAAAGCAGAAGAGTTCCCTGCTATCCAATTTGTTTTCCTCATGAAGCTACTTTGAAAATAGCTGCTTTTATGGCTCATTTATGATGCTCTACCCTTAATATTTGCAGTGTCATTTATGTGAAATATAAAAGGATGAAAGGGATGTCTTAGAAATTCAAAAAATATAATGTTGAAGTGCATTAACAAAGGCAGTGGAGTCTGTGTCTCGATTTAAAAACAAAATTAAAAGGCCCATTGGCATCCCTAGGCAAATGTGCCACATAGTTGACTAACTTTATTGTTTTATTTATTTAAAAGTTCCAAATTGGGCTGGAGTGTGAAATAAACAACCTTCTCAATTTGCAAAAAGGTCAGTAAGAGGAAAGGCTAAGTCAATTGAATTATTAACAAATATTCTCAAAGTAGAAATACATGACATGAAAACCTGCTTAATATATCGATCTTAACAACCCAGAGTGATCAAATCAAATGTGAAAAACTTCAGAAACCCAGTATGTTCTGGAGAATCTGGGGGTGGGAAATGGACACAGCATTGCTCCCTCTGCAAAATCCAATTATACTGTCAGGGCACTTAAGAGAATCCTAAGCAATCCCATTCCACAGGAAAGGCTGTTCTTCAGGAAACTTTCTTTAATTACTAGTTCCTCTTCTTTGCAAAGCAATTGGCAATTTCCACCCAACAAGGGGGGGGGGGAAGTAAACCAGCAAATCCAGAGCTCCCCCTAATCTCCAACCTCTCTCATCTACTGCAGTTTAAGGCCATGCCTCCTAATCCTGGCCTCCTAGAGAAAAGCTCATCTCCATCCTCTCTGTATTCATCCTTCTGGTATGTGAACTCCTATTATCAAATCCCCCCTCAGTCTTCTCCTCTCCAAGCTAAATAACCCTAGTTCTTTCAGCTCTTCCTCATAAGCCTTCCCTTCCAGGCCCCTAATATTTTCATTGCTTTGTGCTGGACTCTTTCTAAACTACCCACATCCTTTTTGAAGTGTGGGGTCTAAAACTAGGCACAGTATTCCAGGTGAGGCCTCAGCAGTACTGACTACAGCAGAAGAATGGCTTCCCTTGATTTGCAAGAGACACTCCTGTTACATCTCAGGCCTATATCTGTTCACATTCAGTAGCATGGGCTATGCCATCCATGGTACAAAAGAGCTGCCACTTGGTGGGGCAGCTAGCAGAGAAGGGAATAACTAATGTAAAGGGTGTGCGAGTGGACTAGACATTCAAAACAAGTGCATCACCAGGGGCCATTGAGCAGACCACCCCAGGCAGCACCCGCCGACTCTCAAAGGTGTCAAAGAGCTGGCAGACACCACCCAGTGGTGCTCTACCTGGAGACTGGAACATAAGCGACCCAGGAAAATGGCCCCGCAGTCCCTGGGAACCCTCCCAGCCAGACCCTCCTTCCTGGTGAAGTAGATGGCCAGCTTTGCCAAAGCCAGGAGGAGGTTGACCAGGAAGCCCCAGGGTTTGGTGGGGCCATAGATGGAGTGTGCAAAACTAAACAATAAGAGGGTCTGGAGGAGGAGGTGCAGGGACTGCAACCTGGTGCACTCAAGATAAATGTGTACCAGGGTCTACCTCTGCCCACAGAAGAGACAGGTGTTGGGGTAGGCATAAACCATGCCAGATATATGCCAATGGTGATGGTCCCATGGAGGAGCTGCCAGCCAGCTCCCTGGTGAAACATGGAATCAATTTGGAATTAATAAAGCCTGGGTTCCCATTGATGCTTTTTTTGCAAAACAGAATACTGTTAGCTCATATGCAGCTTATGGACTACTGTAATCCCCAAGGTTTTCTCTGCAGTACTGCAAACTAGCCAGTCATGATCTAACATGATTGTTAAATGAGAAGCATTAGGATGACTAAGAACCAAAATATGTCATTTTAAAGCTCCATTATTCTTGGGAGCTGTATGGATCAATTCTGACAGGTTCCCCTGAGGGGTAATAAGAAGTAGGCAGCCTTTCCCTCCTTTTCACATGCAGGAAAGGCTGAACAAAATGGCTTACTATGGGTTTGGAGTTGCCCAGACAGCGGGCTGCCTCTAGTTGCACTGAAGTCACAGTGAAGTATTGGAGCTGCTTTTAAGAGGCTCCAGGAGAACAGATTTTTGTTTTATGAATCTGAATAACATTTAACATTTTAAATCCAGCCCAGAGACCAGATATTTGACACCAGCTGTGTAGCAGGCTTACCTTTTTGGGGCTTGGGTTGAGTCCCAGGCTCAAGGTTCTGCTGTTTGATGGCTGGAGCCCGCCCACCAATATGGAGGCAGCGCAAGGAAAGCAGTGCCCTACCCTTTTCTAAAGAGAGGGGGCAAGGAGCAGCTGGACCTAATCAGAACTGCACCAGCCAGATCCAGAAAACTTTGGGGGTGGAGCCCCTGAACAGCATAAAAGGGGAGCATGCTCAGCAGGCTGGGGGAGGTGAGGAGGGATGGTGAGGAGAGAGGAGTTCCAGACACGTCCATCCTCGGGACCCTGCTTCTGCTTCAGTGGCGCACAAATTGGTGCACAGGGATCAGGCTCTAGGAGTTGCTTGAGGTGGCTTGAGCTTGTGAACCCAGCAAGCAGCTGGGCTGTCAGTGTGCAGATCGTCACATGGAGAGCTGGCCCTGTGAGCAACTCGTGGCTGCTTGGGGCTCACCCAATTTGCAGGTCAGTGCACGGAGAACCACCTTGGAAGCAGCTTGTGGCTGCTAAAATTAGCCTCGCCCCTAGGACGAGTGACCACAGCCCCGCAGTGCAGCTCCACTTTTAACTAAGAGAGCCCCGGTGCCCAGAGCAGGGCCAGGAAAGGGGAGAACCCCCAGTGTGAGACCAGGGAGTTGGAGTCTGTAAGGGCTTGGCTCCTGCAAGAGAGAGAGCCCTGGGCTGCTCGGTTCAGGCCTTCAAGGAAGGCCGAAGGTGCCGCTGGCAAGAGGCTCTTGCAGAATCGGCCGGTAGGGGACGAGCCTTGACTTCTCCAGAGAGGAAGCATGAGTTACTGGGGAAGCGGGCCCCACAGGGGAGGCTAACACGGGTAAGGTCACCTCAACCCTCCATTGCAGGAGGGGCATGTACACAACCCAGGGCCCTAAAGGGGAGGGGCTTCAGGGAAACTCCTTGGGGGAGGTGCTAAGTGCACTCGCTATTTTGAGGTTGTTGTGTTAAGGGCTATATAGCTAGGGGTATTCTTTAAAGGGGTTTATGTGGTTTGTGTTTTAACATCTCAATGTGTATATCGGCATTGTTATTTGTGAAGGTTTAAAGAAATATGGTTAAGTTACCTGGATTAACCATGGATTAATAGCCTTATGTGTTAATTGTGTTTTTATAGGTTGTAAGTTAGTTGGTTCATATTTGGTATTCTATGTGAATTGTGGAATATTTTTTATATGTATATGTATATGTATATGTATATGTATATGTATATGTATGTTAAGCCTTTAAATATTCTAAGTTTTATATTAAGCATCTGTATTTATTCTTGTAATAAATTGTACATAGTTAAGTATTTAGTTTTGGCCTAGCCAAAACTAGAGAGGGGAGGAAGCCGCTCTAGTAGCTGACCCCTTCCTCAGCACCCTGCCTGACCACCACCACTGTCATTGGAGGACAGGGCACACCCCTCTGGTGTACCTGGGCTACAACTGTATTATAACATCACTTTGGCAGCTTTATAAGGGGACTGTAATATTTTAGTCAAATGCTGAAGGAGGTAGGAAGGTCTCATTACTGCCTAATATCCTTAAAATATATATTGAAAGTTTTGTTTTTGTTTTTGTTTTTTTCTAGCAAAACTTTGAATACCCTTCAAAAAAAAATCTTTCCACATCATATCTTTATTGTGGCTGGATGAAAATTAAATCACATAAAAATTTTAAGGAATGTCGTCTCACAAGGAATGCTGCCTGCCCCTGCAGGATGCCAGCGTTTTATCATCTGCTTGTTAAATTTTCAAGCTACTTGAATTGCAGAGAAGCAGAGCTGGAAGGGACCTTCAGAGGTCATCTGGTCCAACCCCCTGCTTGAGACAGGATCATCCCTATCCAAATCATACTATACAAATCTATTGTCTAACCTATTAGTAAAGCTGCACAATCGGTTTGGACAAATCAAATAAGGGACAGTGATCTGAATCAACAAGTTGTCCCTGATCCGAGCCGAATCCTAATTGAATTGGGCCCGCTCACACACCCTTAGGCCTCATAACCATCTACTGTCCACCTCATTGCCCTACTTCAAAGGTTTCTTTGCCACAATACCTGCAATATAAACTAAAAAAACAGATGGATAACTGCTGCATTGAGGCTTGCTGGTTATCCTGTTGATGAGCATGGGCTTTCTATTACTTTGGGTGCTCTCTGTCTCTATCTCTCCCCCGGGACTCTTTGGTATGGCTAGTATTTCACTTTGCTGGAGAGGTGAAACATGGTTGCAGGAGGAGCCACAATCTCACTCACTATCTACACGAGGTTGTAGTTAAGACTCTATCAATTAGCTTTATTTTTTCACAACCTGATTTTTTTTTTTTTCTGCATTGAACCCAATGTTCTTTTATGTAGCTTTTTTGGTTGGCAGGGACAAAGATTGTGATATTAATTAGAGAAGTGATATCTACAAACGACTGATTTTTGTGGATGCTTGCCAGCTTCAGCAAAATCTGCCGTATGTGGCTACAAACTAAAGCACATACCAGGGAACCATTTGGACTGTATTCACTATCTGAAAAAAATAGTTATTGGACAGAGTAGGCAGCAAAATAATATTGTAATGTGCTTTCTTACTTGGAAGTGAATTTTGCTAGCACCAGTAGCCTTGGGGACAATGTCAGATGGGCAAAACAGGCACAGCTCCATTGACTTTAGTAATTAAGGACATAGTCTTTGAGTTAAGAAGAAATTGCAGATAGTTAACACTAGAACAGTTAGTACAAAAATGAGACCACTGCTGCAAACCACTGATCACAGAAATAAGCCCACCGATTTCATGTTATATGGCTATTGATACAAATTCCTAGTCTAACTAAGATTGTTTCTTAATAACATTTAAAGACCTTTGTTCAACCATTTTGTAGAAATGGGTTAAGTCACCTGAAGCTCCTTCAATCTGGTAGAACGGAAAGCTTTCCCTGTGTCGCTTGTGTACTGAGCTGTTTTTGCCTGCTCTTTGCAGAGAAGGATACTAAAGGACAATCTACCTTTTCTGTGAGAAAGGTATAAAGAGGGGATTAGTGTTATGATTAAGATGCTGGACTTCAGCAGCAGAGACTTGTGTTCAATTCCAGGCTCTTCAGTAGACTGCCAGTGGTTGTGTCTACACATGCCATTAAGGTGCCTTAAGCTTACTTCACAGTAAAATAAGGTGCAGTAAGCTTTCCCTAGGGGTGCATCTACATGTGCACAGCACCACCTAATGTAGATTTGTGCCCAACAGGAGTAAGCAAGTCCAGGTGTGTTCCTGCCCTACTATGGCCCCCTGCAGCAGCCAGGGGGAACTGCAGGCTCCAGCCGCAGCTGCCTGGGTACCAGGGGGCTCCAGGTATAGGCTCAGTCTGGAGGGGACTCCAGGCAGGCAGCCTCAGGCTGGCAGGGAATTTATACCAGGAGCCTGTGTCCAGTGCACCATGGGCAGTCCCTGCCTCCTTCACCTCCAGCAGCAGTGGACAGGGCACTGTCCATGAGGCATTCATGGACCACCTGCTCCTCTCACCCCCCCACAGTAGGGTGCCTCAGCAGCCACCTATGGACCTCAGGCCCACAGGGCAACCCCAAGACCACACACAGTGTAGGCAGTTTGCAACAAACATCAAACTTTATTTCCCTCCACCACACATTTAACAGACCCCCCCATCCATCTCCAATAACAGACCCCCACTTTTCCCAACAGCACACTCCCTCCCTTTCTCCCTCCCTCTCAGTAACCCCAATGTGCACCAATAGTAAAGGTTGTGCTTCCCATGCAACTATGTACACTGCACTTTCTGAACTGCAAGGGAGGGAACAGTGGGGTGGTGGTGCCTAAGGGGTAGATCCTAAGGAGAGGTGCCCAACACCCCAGCCTCTGGCAGCACTACCACAGGTGCAGATGCCACGGTCAGGCCAGTGGGCTGGGACCTCAACTGGGGACAAGGGTGGGTGCTGCCCAGCTTGCTTAGCCTACTCTCCCTCCTCTACCACAGGGCCAGGGCCAGCAGGGCTCATGTGTAGAGCTGGCTCAGCTGCAAGCAACTCCAACTCAGGGACCATGTGATGGCTGGGTGAGCAGCAGGCAGTGGCCGAGGCAGGAGGCCAGGCCACTGGGGGACCCGGGGCAGGGGCCCCTGGCCACTGCAGGCAGTGCTAGACCTCGTCTCAAGCCCACTAGGGAGCTTGGTGTCATGGGCAGCTTCCAGGAAGCAGGTAGGCCCAGGGGCCAGCTAGGTACGGAGACATGGGCTGAGGAGACGGATTCATGAAGCTGACTGTCGGGGCCAGGATGGTATCCAGAACCTGGTGGCCCTCCTTAGTGGCCTCCACTGCCCAGACCACCATGGCAACCTGCTGCTCCTGGGCCTCCTGGATCCTTTCAAGGATGGAGACATGTCTCAACCTCAATGATGAGGATCCTCTCCTGGAAGGTGCGGTCCTTCCAGTCCCTTTCCCGCTCCAGATCCCAAGCTAACCAGACCTGCAAATCCATGACCCAGTCCTCTGCTGCTGTAACCAGCTGCTCCAACAGCAGGGTCATATATCCACCACTGGAGTCCATATGTAGAATGCCAGCCAATGGTGGTGGCATCCTTGCAGGTGCATTCCCACTGGTGGCTGGTGCTTCTCCCCTCCGTGCATCTGCTATATCTGCAGAGCAAGGACAGAGAGGCTCTTTGTAACAGTTTGCAACATTTCAGAGACAACATGCACTCTATCAAGGAGTTTTGCACTGCTTGGTCTCAGATCAGGGTTTGTGCGCACGCAGGTGCCCAGGGACCATGCTAATTTGGCCAGGTGGGCCTTGTCACAGGTGGCTGCAAGGTCCATCACTGTCCCCTCCATGGAGGCAGGCAGACTGCTTCCCACTTGCAGTTAGCAGGGCTCAGCCAAGTCATCAGACACCAAGCTAGGCCAGGGCTCGCTCATCCGGGCAGCTTCCACAGTGGCTCCAAACCAACTCCCCCACTTCTCTCTCCAGGCCAGGCAGTTTGTTTCTGTGCCATGGTGCCCAGGGCCAGGGGGCAATTGGCTCCCACCCAGCTGGCACATGGAACTGGTGATGCCTCCACCAACCCCCTAGTAGCCCTTTCTGGAGAAACAGCCTGGGCTAAGGCCTCCACTATGTATGGCTTGCACTCCAAGTGTGCCCCCGGTCAGAGTCCTCCAGGCTCACAGTGAGTGGCTGTTTGAGTGCACCAAGGGCTCTCCAACCCACTATGCCCTGCTGATGATGATCACCATGGTGCCACAGGGACATCTGAGAACCTGACACAGGGCCCTGAGCTTCAATGGCACCCCAGGCAAACCCACACTTCATCACAATTTGCACCACTGCCTGGAAAGGTATCTCTGTCTATGGTACAAGGACCTGATCCCCATAGCCAAGGAGATTGCTGCAGCCATTAATTAGTTTATCTGCATGTCACAGGCCCCTGGCTGCCTAGCTGGGAGGGCAATGACCACTTAAAATAAAGTTGTGAACTATCTCCTGCCTCCCTGCGTGCTGGGGAAGGGAACACCAGCATCCAGGGGGCAGTCTGGCCAGGCAGATTAGGGTGGGGACAGGATGGGGGCTGGCTCCAGGTCTGGAGCCCAGGGGTAGTGAGCCACCATGGGCATGGGTGGCTGCAGTGCCCCCTTTCCCCTGGCCCTCCTCCCTGTGTAGGATTTACCAGACAGGCATGACAGCTGCTCCCAGCAGTCTGACTCTGTCCCTAGGCAGTCCAGCTGCCTGCAGTATCTCAGGGCATAGAGGCACAGTGCCTAGCCACCTGGGCAGTGGCCCCCTCCAGGAATGAGTTGGAGCTGCTTGGCACTGGGGCTATCCCCAGCCTGGCTTCCCCACTTGGGGTGCATGCCTGGAGCTGACAGGGCAGGTGTTGCCCCATGCTGTCTGCACTGCCCCAGAGAGTCCTAGTTAGCACTGGGTTACAGCACAGGCTCCAGCAGGTAGCCTGTGAATGAGTACATGTGGCATCCTTTGCCAGGGTCCCTCACAGCCAGGATGTGGTCCAGCTACTGCATGAAGGGCATAGTCCTGTGGGCAGCCCCGGACCAGTGGTTGTAGCCTGTGACATGGACCCACCGAGCCCACAGGGTCTTGACCTTTATGCAGCACTGCCACACAGACTGCTGGTGGCTGCGCCTTACCTTACATGGACCATGATCTCCCCATATATATGGGTGTTTGACTGGGTGGCCCAGGCAAATTGCTACTGCCTGTCTGCCTCACCTCAGACCATTATGAGGTTGCTTGTCTCTTGCTCTGTTCAGCTGAGGCCCCAAGCTGATATCTCCAGCATCAGGGACATTGCCATCGTAGTTGCTGCCAGGGACCTTGAGGGCTCTGGCAGGATGCCAGGTACTATCAGTGTTTTGTCACATGTCTGCAGCAGAGGGGCAAGGAGCCCAGAGCCCAAGTAGTTGGAGGCATGGGCCTAGGAGAAAGAGCATGGCTTTGGCAAGTCCATGCCTGCAGCAGAGGGTCAGACCAGGGTCTAGAGACCAGCCTGGGCCAGGTACAGATGCATCCCTACCATGTGGCTAAAGTAACATCCAGCCACATTGCTCTGCTCCAGGCAGGAGGCTGGTTCCCTGCTGTTGTGGCTGACTGGGAGCAGATTTGCTCCTTGTCAGCATCTTCATGTGTACCACTGTGCAGTAGCTAATGCACAATTAATCTAGCACCTGTATCTACAGGTACTAGAAAACAGCACATTAGATTAATTTACTGTGCAGTAAGTCCCATGTATATGTAAATAGTTTTGGATTAGTCTAATGTACAGTAAAGCATCTTGTGTAGATGCACCTTGTGTGACCCTGGGCAAGACTCGTTATCCATGTGTGCTCAAGTGTAAAATGGAGCCAATAATACTTCCTTATCTTGCTTTATTTAGAGTGAAAGCTCTTCAGGATTGGCACTGTCATGCTGTGCGTTCATGCAGAATTTAGCACAATGGGATCCTGATGGTTGTTGGCCACCCAGCTGTTTTAACAGCAGAAGCTGCGAACACTAACAACAGTAATAATAGTAGGAGAAGTAGAGCGAGCCTGAATTGACAGCACCTCTGGAGTGCTGCATGTGCATGAGAAAGGAGGAAAACTAGTTAATGGAGAAAGAAATGACACAAAGGTCTAATTCTGATCCTACAGTACATTTCTTTCCAGCAGATCTAAACATTCCACTTCACTAACCACTGAAAAACAATCAGTGCCAGAGTGGAACCAATGTGACCAGGCCTATGAACATCAGCATATTTATGTATTAAATCCAACTGTGACATAATGTATAATGGATCATTACAAAAGTGGACAAAATACACAATAATCTAGAAGGTCCAGAAAGAGCATTTGTATTTAAAAGAACATTTTTCATATTAGGTCATATACAGTCATATTAGGTCTTCAGATTGTCTTCATAAATTGCCTTTGTATCACCCCTCATACACAGGCACTTCCCTGGAAGCATATTACATACATGACGGCAAGAACAGACGACCGTGGCTCTAAAATGGAATTCAACTGAACTATCCATTTTGGAGAGGGAGCAATGAGTAAAATGATGAACATGTGCAATATTCACAACATTGGGATACTAGAATAAGGGCAAAACCCCTATTTGCATATTCTTAATTTTTGCATTGTATTATTTACCATTTACCATTATTCATTCTATCATTAAATATGGTCCTTTTAGGCCCTAACAATGTTTTCACTTTTCACATTTTGGGAACCCCAAATAGAACACAGTAACCTTTCAGTAGTGCACAAAAAAAGTATGTAACAGTAAACATTTTAGACAAGTTTCAAGCCCAGGTCCCCAAAATTAACAATCCTAATGATCTTCAAGTAACTAAATGAATATGGCTCCAGTGTGCATAATTGTTAATGACCTACAACTGGTATGCACTTCCATAGAATTTGTGGGTGCTTAGCCTCACTGAAAATTAAGCCTAGTTCTCTCAGAATGGAATTTAGAGCCTTTAAATGGAGTTTTCTAATTAGGTCTAAATAGGTGAAATTTTGTTCCCAGCACAATTATTTTCGTACACAAAGTCAATATACAGTTACGCCTCCCAGTGATCCTTCAGAGCAGGTAAAGCATTACTACCACCCACATCAGATAAAGAGGCAAGACACAGATCTATAGCCCAAGATTTTATTGCTTACACCCCAAAGCACAAAAATAAGCACTTGCCTCAATGCCTATCTAGCTACCTGCAGCAGCACAACAGCACCTCTACTGCCTAGGGAGGAGACACAGGAGGCAAGGGGCACGCAGATTGGCAGCAGGTCACCTTGACTCTGCCAAGGGCTTCCACCTCTGTTTACAACCAATATTTATTTTTGGGCAGGGGGCTGGACTCGATGATCTCCCGAGGTCCCTTCCAGCCCTAATGTCTATGAAATCTATGAAATTATATGTAGTTTATTTTAATAAATATTCTGTGATTGGTTTTATTTCAATGTCTTTGTTTCTCTGAGACTTTGGGAACTGGACTGAACAAGATTTTCTAATGACTTGGCAGATGCCTGTTAGCTGGGGCTTATGTCCTTGTGAATATTACAATTCAGGAACATCTTTTCCTCACCATCTGGCACCATCTGCTTGCCACACCCTGTTTCTTTTACTTTACCAGCTAGTAGTAATATTAGCAAAGGTTTGTTCTGGAATAAGCTTTGGGGCCATCTGCTTCAGCCCCATTTCTGCAGCTTAGCATAAGTCTCTTGAAAAGACCAAAGCTGATGACAGATAGTTTCAGTCATGAACCTTTCCTTTTCCTCAGTGTTGCTGGATTCACAGCTCCAGAGCACGTTTAACTCACATTTTCATTTCATTTCTACACTAAACATTTGGGCTTTACTATATTCAGTTATAAAGGCACATTATTATATCAATAGGATTCTAACTGACTACATATAATTCAACTCTTATGAAAAGGCAAAACAGTTGTTACTTTTTACTACTATTGAATGATTTCCAAAAAGCAGTTACTAATATTAGTGGCCTTGATAACACTGTTATTCTACTTTTCCAGGCTATTGCTTATGGCATAAATACAAGTGTATTGTTTATTGATTGTATGCAGCTTAAGCAAACATTATTCATAATTTCAGCTTTTGCTGGGTCTGCAGTGGGCCTACCGTGACTGTACCTGGACAGTCATTGACCAGGTCTACAGCTCTCAGTAGTGCCAAATAAAACTGAAACTGTTAAGGGGGATTGTGAGTTGTGTGGCTTTACTGTATAAAACTGATTAAATAAGATTACAAAGACCCATCAGAGAAGCTGTGGAAGTTTTACAATAAGACAAAACATCTCCAGATAAACATTTCTGCAAACCAATAAAATGCGTAACAAAAATTTTAACTTGAAAATGAATCCCAGGGCAGCCAACAAGGTTACACAATACTCAGATAAAAAGCACTGCAAGACAGCTTTCAAATACCTTCCAGTTCTGTATGTATTCCCAAATAAATTTTAAAAAACTCTCACAGTAAATGGTAGTGACTGCAGAAACTCTTGAGCCTCTGTAAACAGAACTAGGATGTCCCAAGGTGTTGGACACATCAGTGACACTATTCTTATGTGTAGTGTTTGATTAGTTGAATTCCCTTTATATGTCCCAATATTCTTAACTGTCATAGAAATCTGGGTTGATGAAAAATGATATAAAGAATTTGGCATTCCTTTTTTGGTACCAAAACTATTTTTCTGGGGTACTGCGTAATACGACTTAGATTTATAGTTTCATAGTTAGTAGGGTCGGAAGAGACCTGAGCAGATCATTGAGTCC
>NW_017728906.1:189827104-189859833 GCF_001723895.1 Crocodylus porosus
CTCTGGGTGCAGCCCTCCAGCCAGTTGGCTACCCATTTGACTGTGTGGGTGTCGACACCACAGTCCCCCAGTTTCTTAATGAGATCAGGGTGAGAGACAGTGTCGAAGGCCTTCTGAAAGTCCAGAAAGACTACGTCCACTGCTACCTCTGCATGTAGGGATTTGGTGACCTGGTCGTAGAAGGCCACCAGGTTGGTCTGACAGGACCTGCCTCTAAGCATAACCACCCCCCACCCCCCCACTGGCTTCTCGTGGACATATGCCAGGATAAATCTCTCAAAAAGCTTACCTAGGATCGAGGTAAGACTAACTGGCCTATAGTTTCCTGGGTCCTCCTTCCTCCCTTTTCCAAAGATGGGAACCACGTTGGCCCTGTTCTCCAGCACCGCACCAGAGCACCACGAGTGCTCACAAAGCCATGCCAGGGGTCCCACAATGACGTCAGCTAATTCCCTCAGCACTCTGGGGTGGAGATTGTATGGACCAGCTGATTTAAATACACCCAGTCCCTCCAGAAGTTCCCTGACTAGATCCTCACTGACCCTTGCTCTAGCTGCGCCTCCCCTGGGGCCTGAAGGGGCCTGATATGGTCCCTGCTCAGGAAAATGGAGGCAAATAAGTTGTTAAATAGGTTAGCTTTGTCGTCTGGTATGACAACCAGATTTCACAGCATGTCTTGCAGGGGCCCCACATTACCCGGTACCTTCTTTTTGCCCCCTATGTATTTAAAAAAGGTCTTCTTGTTGTCCTTGGTCTGGGTAGCTAGTCCCAGTTCCATCTCCACCTTGGCCTTCCTAGCCACCCCCTTGCATCCTCGAGCAACCATAGTATAGTCCTCCCTGGTGATGGCCCCTCCCTTCCATTGGGTGTATGCCTCCCTTTTAGCTAGGAGACATTCCTGGATGCTTTTGGTGAGCCATGGGGGCTTTTGTGCCCTCCTGCCCCCTTGGATCGTGTTGGGATTACCTCCCTTTGGGCTTAGAGGATCGTCTCCTTAAGGAGCGACCACTCTTCTTGGACACCTAGCTCCCCTCTGGGACCTCAGTGCTTCCCCGACTATTCTCCTTAGCTCATTGAAGTCTGCCCTCCTGAAACCTAGGGCTGCTGCCTTGCTGCAGGCCTTTGCCACCTTGCGCTGGATGGTGAATTCCAGCAGGTGATGATCACTGTTGCCCAAGTGGTCGAGCACCTGCAGCCCCTTCACCAGGTCATTGCCGGTGGCCAGCACCCGGTCCAACAAGGCGTCTCCCCTGGGTGGGCTGTGCACCTCCTGAGTTGGATGGAGGTCCTGCATCCTGGTTAGGAACCTACGTGAGTGATCAGACCTGGCTGACTGCTCTTCCCAGCAGATGTCTGGAAATTTCAGGTCACCCATGATGATGACATCCTTTGACCTAACTACCTCCGTGACCTGACTTAAGAATTCCTGGTCTAGCTCTTCCCCTTGGTTGGGTAATCTGTAGTAGACCCCCACTGTTAAGGCTCTTTCCCCTTGACTGCCTTGTATTCCAACCCAGAGCACTTCAGTGTGCTCCTCCTCTGACCCTGTGACACTTGATGAAGATGTGTATTCCTCCTTAATGTAGAGCACCACACTCCTGCCTTTCCTCCCTGCCCTGTCCCTCCTGTACAGTCTATAGCCCTTCATATTTTTAAAAAACATTAATTGATTTTGTTAAAAAAATATTTATTGCTTTTTTTTAAATGTTAAAAAGACATTGATTAAAATTGATTCACTCAGATTTATAAACATTGTCAGAATTGTCTCTAGTTTCCTGCCACTATTTTTTAATTACATCTTTTGAATTATGAAACCTGAATTTACAAGTCAAAAGCCAAATGAATTTGTGGAAAGTCTCATATATGCAATGCACTACTTACCAGATGCAAATTATATCACATTTCTTATTTAATGTCACATTTCCAAAGTGAGGGCCAGATCCTGCTACCTTTCATCACACTGAATTATACCAAGGTCCTCAAGTCGCACAAGAAATTTCAGTGGACCTTCTTCATGAGCAGCATTCTATTGAATATGAAGGATAGCTGAACCTTGTAGGTATTGTGGGAGGGGTGAGTTTTCACAAGTTGTAAGTCAGAAATTAGTGTTTAATGGTCAAAATCATTGTTTTAATTTTCATCTGAAAGGTAAGGCCATTTTAATTAAATTGTTTAGTGGTATCTCTCTCTCTCTCACTCACTCTCTCATATTTATTAGATCTATTTCTGAGCTTGAATGTCTATTTCAAGGAGAATTAGAAGGTAAAAATAAATCAAGCCTTTTGTTTTTCAGTGAAGATATTTTAACAAAGTTAAAGCCAATGAGGATTTAAATGTATTTAAAATGTTTCCTTTCTTACAACAGCATAAAGCCTAATAGTTCACCTTGAGAAACTCTATTGCAGCTGCCATTCTAAAAGTGTAGTAATATATATTTGAATTGCATTTATCGATTTGCTTTTATGTCCTCTACCATTTCAGGATGCAGGATCATGAACAGAATTTCATTTATGACACCAACATTGTAACCTGGCAACATAAACTGCAAAATGAGCCATTATGTTTGTTAATTATGTTGTAACCTAAACTCTAATATAGTCCTATAACTTATGCTAATTTTCCATTTAGCATTGGTCTCCGTTAGTATGAGCCTTCTTTTCCACTTGCTTGTGCTATTATAAAACTAACTCCACTAAAGACAGTGGAATTACATTGTAGATCAGACCTGATGCTAATAACATGTCACTTTTGGAAGCACAGTGTGGTAGGAATAGGCTTCCCAATTTATGCAGTATGAACGCAATGCTGAGTAGCTGGTCTGTTAGGTATTTTATTATTCCTCCCCCTCCCCACCACCAACATCTCACACTATGCTTTGTCTCATTGAGCAATGCCAAAGAAAAGCAAGTGTGAAGAGGACTGTCCTTCTCTGGCTTCAGAGGCCTAATTCCCAGAAGTCAGATTTATGCATGCACACTGAATGAAAGGAGAACAGAGACTACTGATCCAGAATAATTTTTATTCTTTTGAAATAGATAATAAATGAGACCAATCTCACAGCAATCCCATGCATACAATTTTGTATTGTGATCCATGGATTTTGATTTCTGAGTGGTCCCAAGGTAAAACGGACTGCACCAGGGATGAACTGGAGTTATGTGAAACTTGCTATATTTTGCTATTCTTCAGCAAACATTTTTGAGGGTAGTCTACCATGCTCACATCTTACCATGCTCCAGTTCTCATGAGTCTTGGGACTTTCCTTTGATCTATGTTTAAAAGTAATTTGCAATTTGCTATTTTTCCATGTGTTCTGCTTTGATCGTTTTTCTCTTGTTCATAGATACTACGGTTCGAAGGGACCTCAACAAATCACTGAGTCCGACCCCCTGCCTAGGCAGGAAAGAGTGCTGGGGCCAGATGACCCCAGCCAGATGCCTATCCAGCCATCTCTTAAAGACTCCCAAGGTAGGGGAGAGCACCACCTCCCTTGGAAGTCCATCCCAAATTTTGGCCACCCTTACCGTGAAGATGTTTTTCCAGATGTCTAGCCTAAACCTGCTCTCTGTCAGTTTGTAGCTTCCAGTATTATGCTGGAAAGGATGTGGACCAATTGGAGAGAGTCCAGTAGAAAGCAGCAAAAATGGTTCGGGGGCTGGGGCACATGACTTGTGAGGAGAGGCTGAGGGAACTGAGCTTATTTAGTCTGGAGAAGAAAAGACCAACAGGGGATTTAATAGCAGCACTGAACAACCTAAAAGGTAGTTCTGAATGAAGGAGGCAACTATTATAAGACAAATGATGAGGGAAAGGCTCATCACAATATACACAATGTCTTTTTTACCTCAGTTTTCACAGGTAAGGTCAGCTCCAGGACTACTACATTGGGCAGCACAGTTTGTGGAGAAGGGGAGCATCCAACTGTGGTAAAAGAACAGGTTAGGGACTATCTAGAAAAGCTGGATATGTATAACTCCATGGGGCCAGATGCAATGCATCCGAGGGTGCTGAGGAAGTTGACTGATGTGATTGAAGAGCTACTGGCCATTATCCTGGAAAATACATGGGGATCCAGGGAGGTCCTGGATGATTGGAAAAGGATGAATATCTTTAAGACATTATATTATACCTTGACCTAGATAAATTGGAGAATAGGACCAAAAAATATATCTCATGAAGTTCAACAAAGACAAACACAAAGTCCTGCACTTAGGATGAAACAACTACAGGCTTGGAACCGGCTGGCTAAGCAGCAGCTCTTCAGAAAAGGACCTGGGGGTTACAGTGAACAAGAAGCTAACTATGAGCCAGCAGTGTGCCCTTGTTGCCAAGAAGGCTTACAGCATACTGGGCCACCTTCGTAGGAACGCTACCAGCAGATTGAGGGAAGTGATTGTTCTGCTGTATTTGCACTGGTGAGGCCACATCTGGAGTACTGTGTCTAGTTTTGGGCCCCCTAATACAGAAAGGATGTGGACAAATTGGAGAGAGTCCAGCAGAGGGCAAAGAAAATGGTTCAGGGGCTGGGGCACATGACTTATAAGAAGAAGCCGAGAGAACTGGGCTTACTTAAGTCTGGAGAAGAAGAGCCTGAGAGGGGACTTAGTAGCAGCCTTCAACTCCCTGCAGGGTGGTTCAAAAGAGGATGGAGCTGGACTCATCTCAGTGGTGGCAGACGACAGAACAAGGAGCAATGTTCTCAAGTTGCAGCAAGGGAAGTTTAGGTTGGTTGTTAAGAAAAACGTTCTTACTAGGAGGGTGGTGAAGCACTGGTATGAGTTACCTAGAGAGGTTGAGGAATCTCCATCCTAGAAGGTTTTTAAGGCCCAGCTCAACAAAGCCCTGGCTATAATGATCTAGTTGGGGCTGGTCCTGCTTTGAACAGGGGGTTGGACTAGATGTGACCTCCTGAGGTCCCTTCCAACCCTAATTTTCTATGATTCTATGGTTCCAAAGAGGATAGAGCTAGACTGTTTTCAGTGGTGACAGATGACAGAACAAGGAGCAATGGACTCAATTTGAAGCAAGTAAAGTTTAGATTAGACATTAGGAAGAACTTTCTCATGAGGCAGGTAATAAAGCACTGGAAGCAGGTTACCCAGAGAGGTTACTGAATCTCTATCCTTGGAGGTTTTTAAAACCTGGGTAGACAAAGCCTTGGGGTGATGGAGGGGGAGAATGATATAATTGGGCGTGGTCCTGTTTTGAGCATAGTGTTGGACTAGATGACCTCCTGAGGTTCCTTCCAACCCTAATTTTCTCTGATTCCATAAACTTTAAGAGTCTGGATAGGAGGGGGCATGCTTATGTTCTGGCAATTCTGTTCCAACAGGGAAGAAACCTAATGGCTAAGGTAGGTGTAGCTGCATACTGGGAGAATGTTGGAAGAAGTCCCTTGAGAAGGTAGCAGGATTGAATTCAGCATTTCAAAGAATGGGAGTGAGCCTTTCCTCTCATCACTAGCACACAAGAAAGAGATATCATGTAGCCTCTCATCCTTTTTTGGTGGCTGTGTTTTTACACAGCATCCAGCCTGGGAATACCAAGAAGTTCCTTGCATTTTCCTTCTCAGGCTTTTGGGGCATTGGAGAATAGAATACATTGTCCTAACATTCCCATCTTCTCTGCCAGATACTATGGGTATAAGTCCAAATAACACTATTTGAAGTAGTAAGTGGTGTCTACTTTGTGTCACATGTTGTGTCAGAAAGGGAAAGCAAACTGTTTTTAAAAGTGGTCTGATATATTCAGTTCCCAATATGGAATTTATATAAGAGTTTTTGGTGTGGGCTTCAGTCTTATTGACATTCATTGGCTACACTGTGGTCTCAGTAAATCTTAAGATTTTAGATAATAGCTTCAATATCTGGCATATAAAGTCAGGCTCATATGAATCCGAGAAATGCCACATTAATATTTATACTGACAGCTCGATTCACTCCATGAAGTAATTTCTTTGGTGATAGATTATTTGACATCCATTTGTGAATGGTGTATAACATCTTGATGAGAAAATTCTCTCTCATATGATGGACTAATGGGCTCAGAAGGAGACTCTGAGCTGGAACAAAATGCATAAATTGTCTTGGATCAATGAGATACTTTGAAAATAATCTATTTTCTTATGTCATTGGTTCATCTGGCTTCTGGGACTATACAGAGCCCACCTTCTTTGTGTATACAGATGGAAGACCACACCAAGAGAGCTTCTCATAAAATTCACATACAGTATTCCCTAGTTTTTTGCAATATCTGTCATACAGCAGAATGGCACGCCAATATTCATATATCAACCCATGCTAGAAAAGCTCTCATTCATTATTAACACAGCTCAGCACCCTTTCAAAAAAGCAATTCTGCTGTTTCTTTTGGTAATAAGTTGCTTCTATACCAAAACTGATACAAGGTTAGCCAGCAGCATGAAGAATAGCTGAGATGTATGAAACTGTCATCACCATCCTTATAGAAATCCACCCATGCAGAACAAGCTTAACAAAAGCTAATTCACTGTTTTAGCTTATTGCTTTCATTGTTCAAGTATACATTCATAGATTTTTAAGGACCATACAGGCTATATATCAGTCTATGTACCATAGGCCCATAGTTTCACTCAGTTCACTTCTGTATTTTTTAATATGTAATTTGCATGTGGCTAAGAACCCATGTTCCAGAACTGCATCCCTTTCCACTATGAAAACACAAGGAGATAATTTCTCTCTTTCCTTGGTAGTTAATTCCAGAGGTTAATCACCCTCACTCTTAAACATTTGTGACTTAATTTGCATTTGCCTTCCTTTCAGGTTCTGGTCCTTGGTTCTTGTTATGTCTTTCTCTCTATAAATTAAAGAGCTCTTTGTTAACTGCTGTCCTCCCCCCTGTAAAGGTACTTGTTTGCTGTATTCAAGCCACCTCTTGGTCACCCTTTTGATAAATAAAATAGACTGAGTTCTTTAAGTCTCTCCCTGTAAGACTGTTTCTCCATCCCTCAAATCATTTGTGTACAAAAGAGACTGCCTTATGGCATCAAGTTTAACTTGGCTTCATGTAGCCACTGTACTGAACTAATGAATTTCCCATAGTCAGTGGTTTGCCTTTCTTTACAACATCAGCAGCAATCATGGACACCTTCGATTTAAATTATTTACATGCATTTTAAGAAATATAGGTCTTAAAATAGGTTTGTCATAATTGCAAGCTTTGTTTTCTTAAAAGAAAAATATATTTATATATCTTAAAAAAAACATTTTTCTGCACTGATCTCATTGCTCATCTTCTGTTCTCTAGTCAGTTGTAAATAATGCAAGACAGCTGCCCAATTTCTTCTGTATAATATACAGTGTGCACTATCCCTACTCATAAATTAACCATTATACCGCATAATATTACTTAAATGGAAACTGAGGGACTGTGAATGAATACATTTACTTGAATAAAGACAGAAGGACTACAGGGCCAGTGGTAATTTTTATTATTAAGGAAACCCCAATCTCCAAAGTCCAAAAATTAAATATGAAATTATAGAAAGATTCACTCTAAAAAACCACCTCAATCTCAAAACATAGCCAAATAATCAGAAATGCTGATGTTTCTTAAGAAAAATATCACTAATAATATCTCTAGTTTCCTACATCTCTATAGAAACTCAACTAGTGGCAAATGAATATCTACCTATTCAGAAAATCTTTTCCTAAAATTTCACAATACAATAATAATTGGATCCAAAAGTGCAATGCTGGCCCTGAATAGCTTGCCAAAACTCGTTAAGTACCCCTTCAGCTGAAATAATTGCCTACCCCTGGATGAAAGCCTCAGAAATAATGGCAAAAATGTACCTCTACTTTATTTGCATTTTAAATAGGGTTCAGACTAACTGCAAAACTTCCTAACATAAAAACAAACAGCCCAAAGAATATAAACTCTATGCAAATTATCTCTATTTATTTATTGTAATGTTATCTATTTATAGATATATAAATGTACAATATCTATCTATCTATCTATTGAATTTTGAATACTGACTTCAGTTTCTAACTGCCCCTGCCAAACACATTAGGCAACTGGCCCTTCCTTGGTAGTAAGACTCTTCAACAACAGTTAATTTCATAATTTTCTGATATACAAAAACTTGTTAATGATGACAGCTAATTATGATAGAAGAGTGAAGAAATGGGGCAAAGGGTTGTACATGCATGTTCTAGTTCAGGGATGGTCATGGATAGCTGCTGTGTGGTATATAGGCTCTGTGTGCTCTAATACAGAAGTGGCATGGATGGCCTCTGTGTGACATATAGCAGACTGGGGAGAGGACAAGAAGCACAGTGGCAAAGAAGGCATAAAGTAGAAATCAGAACAGCAAATGAGGCAAGAGCACAGGGTAGGGAGCAGAAAGAAGGCAGACAAAGAGATTGAGAGCAGCACTCAAGGAGGGTGCAAGCTTAATTTATGGCTCACCTGCCAAAAAGGTCAGCCCCCATTGCCTTGGTTGTTGATCTGCTGGGTTATTTCTCATTTCACTTGCACTCATAAAAACTCAGAATGACTCTGCTGAAGTCAAAAAACATATATGGCCTTTACAGCTCTTTGACTGAACACAGTGGATGACATTCATTGCTGATATTTGCATCAAGGATTAGAACTTTACAGATGGTGCAGTATGAAGAGGGAACTCTTTAATACAAATGTAAGTGATTTGTAGCAATTTGTATTCAATGCCACTAGATTAAAATAAGTTAATAAAACAGATGAATGCTTTTAAAACTCCATTTAGTAATTACTTAATTACAAGTGCACTTTCAATTTCTAATTTATTTTCTCCAATCCCTGTATCAGTAAGGATAACTACAGACAATGAGAAAGGCTACAGCAAACATAATTTTGAATATCTAGCACAGACTCAAAAACCCTAAAAAACATTCTCAAGTAAATTATGTTGCTCTGAAGGTCCCAGAACATAGAGTTTTGCAGTTTGGTACTGAGATTTGTTTGTGATTTATATGCAACCAAGGTGATTTCAGAGACAATGGCAGTTATCAGACCCAGTGGCTCTTAACTCATAATGCTGTGATGCACTGGATGGGTGGAAGAGGGCAAATATAGTGCCCATCTTTAAGAAAGGCAAGAAGAAGGATTGGGGAATTACAGACCAGTCAGTTTGACTTTAATATATGTGCACACACAAAAATGACAGAGCAGATCATCCAAGAATCATCTAGAAAGAACAAGGTGATCAGGAACCTCCAGTATGGATTCATCAAGAGTAAGTCATGCCAGACGAATCTGATTTCGTACTGTGACAAAATAGACTCTGTAGATGAGGATAGAGCAGTGAATGTGATATGCTTTAATTTAACAAGGCATTTGATAGGTCTTCCATGGCATTATGATGTAATTGGAATAGCAGAGACTTGGTGGAAGCTCACATGACTGGAGCACCGTAATGGATGGGTACAAACTCAGGAAGGACAGGCAGGGGAGAAGAGGAGGAGGAGTTGTACTTTATGTAAAAGTGCCATGCCATTGCTCAGAGCTCCAGTATGAAACTGGAAATAGTCCTGTCGAAAGATTCTGGGTTAGGGTCAGAAGGGAAAGCAATAAAGGTGATGTTGTGGTAGGGATCTGCTATAGACCACCAGACCAGGAGAAAATGATGGATGAGGCTCTCTTCAAACAGCTAGCAGATGTCCAATGACAGGCCTGGTTCTCATAAAAGATTCAATCACCTGGCATCTGCTGGAAGGGCAATACAGTGGTGCGCAGGCAATCTAGGACATTTTTGGAGAGTGTTGGGGACAACTTCCTGTTGCAAGTGCTGGAGTGTACAGTTGTGCAAAATTTCACTGGACATTTCATTTTGACACTGTTTCAACCAATTTCTAGGTTGAAACAGCAAAACTGAAACAGAACAAAGGCCCTCAAACAAAACCTTGAAACAAAACAAGGCTGGTTGAAACATTTCGACCACAGGCTGGGGATGGGAAGTCAGTCCAGTTAGGCTGACTTCCCATCCCCAGCGCAAGATCCGGTAGGGGGTGGGAGGCAGCCCAGCTGGGCTGCTTTACCATCCCCCCCAGCACAGTCTAGCACAGAGGACAGGGAAGCAGCCCAGCTGGGCTGCTACACACCCCAGTGTGATCTAGCTAAGTGTCAGTCCAGCTAGCCTGACTCCCCATCCCCAGCAGAACTCAAAACAGCATCAAAACAGCCTTTCTGTTTCAATGTAACAGAACAGAACAGCTGTTTTGACTCAAAATGAAATTCGAGACAAAACATTGTTCTGTGGAAACGTCAAACCTCGAAATGGAACGGTGCCATTTTGCACAGCTCTACTGAAGTGGCCATGCTCTTCTTGACCTGCTGCTCACAAACAGGGATGAATTGCTGGGGAATGTGGTAGTAGTGGATGTCAACTTGGGCAGCAGCAACCACAAGATGATAGAGATCAGGATGGAAGATGGAGAAAAGAAAGGATGGAGCACAACAGAGTAAGGACCTTGGACTTCAGAAAAACAGCCTTTGACTCACACAGGGAACTCATGGGCAGCATCCCCTGGGAAGCCAGTCTAAGGGGGAGAGTAGTCCAGGAGAGCTGGCTGTACTTTAAAGAAGCCTTACTGAGAGTGCAGGAACAAACTATCCTGATGTGCAGGAAGACTAACAAGTACGGCAGAAGACCAGCTTGGCTTAGCAGGAATCTCTTCAGTAAATTAAATCACAAAAGGAAACTTAGAAGTGGAAACTTGGAAAATAACTAGAGAAAAAATATTAGATCATTGCTCAGGCATGCAGGGATGAAGTCAGGAGGACCAAAGATCAACTGGAGTTGCAGCTAGCAAGGGATGTGAAGAGCAACAAGAAGGGTTTCTGCAAGTATGTTGGCAACAGGAGGAAAATCAGGGAAAGTGAGGGTCCCTTACTGAATGGGGGAGGCACCCTTGTGACAGAGGATGCAGAAAAGGCTGAAGTGTTCAATGACATCTTTACCTCAGTCCTCACAAGCAAGGTCAGCTCCCAGCCTACTGCAGTGGGCAGCACAGTTTCAGTAGGAGGTGAGCAGCCTTCAGTAGGAGGTGAGTTCTTTCAGTGATGAAAGAACTGTTTAGGGACAACTTAGAAAAGCTGGATGTGTGCGAGTCCATAGAGCCAGATGGGATGCACCTGAGAATGCTGAAGGAGTTGGTTGATGTGATTGCACAGCCCTTGGCCATCATCTTGAAAACTCATGGTGATCATGAGAGGTCCCAGATGATTGGAAAAGGGCAAACAAAGTGCTGATATTTAAGGAAGGGAAAAGGAAGATCCAGGGAACTACAGACCAGCCAGCCTCACCTCAGTCCTTGGAAGAATTGTGGAGCTGATCCTCAAGAAATCCATTTTTAAGTATTTGGAGGAGAAAAGGGTATTAGGAATAGTCAGGGGTCAGTCCCAGGGCCAGTTTTGTTCAATGTCTTCATCAACAACCTGGAAAATGAAATAAAGTGCACCCTCAGCAAGTTTGCAGATGACACCAAGCTGGGAGGAGTAGTAGATACACTGGAGGGTAGGGCTAGGATTCAGCGTGACCTAAACAAATTGGAGAATTGGGCCAAAAGGAATCTCATGAGGTTCAACAAGGACAAGTGCAAAGTCCGGCACTTAGAACAGAACAATCCCATGCAGCAGTACAGGCTGGGGGCTGACTGGCTGGGCAGCAGCTCTGCAAAAAAGGACGTGGGGGTTACAATGAAGAATAAGATGATTATGAGCCAGCAGTGTGCCCTTGTTGCAAAGAAGGCTAACAGCATACTGAGCTGCATTGTGTTGCCAATAGGTTAAGGGAAGTGATTCTTCCCCTCTATTCAGCACTGGTGAGGCCACATCTGGAGTACTGTGTTGTTTTGGGGCCCCCACTACAGAAAGGGATGTGGACAAATTGGAGAGAGTCCAGAGGAGGGCGACAAAAATGGTGGGGGGCTGGGGCACATGCCTTATGAGGAAGGATTTATTTAGTCTAGAGAAGTGAAGACTGAAAGGGGACTTAATAGCAGTGTTCAACTACCTGAAGGGGGATTCAAAAGAGGATGGAGCTAGACTGTTCCCTGTGGTGGCAGATGACAGAACAAGGAACAATGGTCTTAAGTTACAGCAAGGAAAGTTTAGGTTAGCTATTAAGAAGAATTTTATCACTAGGAAGGTAGTAAAACAAGGTAGTGGAACAGGTTACCCAGAGAGGTGGTGGAAAATCCATCCTTGCAGGTTTTCAAGACCCAGCTAGGCGAAGCTTTGTCTGGGATGAACTAGTTCAGGATGGTTGTGCTTTGAGCAGGGGGTTGGACTAGATGACCTCCTGAGGTCCCTTCCCACCCTAATTTTCTATGATTAGCATTAGTAAGGAAAGACCATCCAGATGACATTATTATAAGGTGAATACACCACTGTTTGGATCATTGTGCTCAAGGGGTAGTCATCTGTGGCTCAATCAAGTGAGGTTCTTCAGGGGGGTGTCCTGGATTTGATACCAATCTTCATTAATGACTTGGAAGATGAAATTAAGTGCATGCTTAGCAAATTTGCAAATGACACAAAACTGGGTAGAAATGCAGTTGCTCTGGAGGGCAAGATTATGATTCAGAATGGCCTTGATAAGATAGAGAATGGTCAAAAATTAATTAAATGACATCATTCTGTCTCAAGTGCAGACTTTGCACATGTCCTTAATGAATCTCATGCAGAAATATTGAGGAGAATGACTGCAAGGCTGCCATACTGCAAGACCAGAGGTTTGTAGTGGACCATAAATCAAATAAACCAATGCGTTCTTATTTCAAAACAATAGCATGCTGGGCTGTATTAAGAGGAGCATCTCTTGCAAGTCAAGGGAAATGATCCTTTCATTCTGTTCAGCACTGGCAAGACATGGACAAATTAGGAAAAGTCCACTGAAGAGCAACATAAATTATTAGAGAGCTAGGAATCGTGATTTATGAGGAAAGACTGAAAAAAGAGTGGGATTATTTAATCTGGAGAAGAGAATTCTGAAGGGGAATTGGATAACAATCTTCAAATACCTGAAGGACAGTGATAAAGAGTGATAAGGGTGATAAGATACTCTCTGTGGCCCTAGAGGACAGGAGAGAAGTAACCATCTTAAACTATAGCAAGGGAAATTTAGGTTGCATAATATTAGGAGAAACTTTCTCACTATGAGTGCGGCGAAGAACTGTAACAGGCTATCTAGGGAGTCTGTGGCATCCTTGGAGGTTTTTAAAAGAAGCTGAGGCAAACACTTGTTCAGAAAGGTTTGGAGAGGCATGATCCTGCCTTGAGCAGGGTGTTGGGCTACATGTCCCCAGCCTACTTTCCTACGATTCCATGGAGCTGAATTTATGAAGAGAATATAGGTAAAAAGAAAACAGATTGTGAAAGGCATTGTGGCCTCTCTTCTCTATTCCTAACAAATAGGACTTCTGTTCTAGGACCCTGTGACTTAACACATTGGAGTATTACTGTATAGGAACACCCTCCTGGAGACAGAATAATGAAGGAAGAACCACCAGGAAACCGTACGCACAACTCTGACCAAACCTTTCCGGAGGCCCTTGTTTCATTAAAATTTGCTTTTCCTTGCTCATTACTTTTGTGTAACCCTGCAGTTCCTGCATCCGGCAGGGAAGCCAGTGGAAAGGCTGCCATAGACTCAATGCCTTTTGGTTCAGGTGTTTAGGGCTTACCCAAGCATGGTGCTGGACTCTGTAGGATGATCCAATTAAAAAATATATCTAGGCCCTTCAAGTAAATCATATGCTTGAGTATTTGGATGGATTGAGAGACAGAGTGATCAGCCCCATGGAAGCTTGAGTCCTTTCCAACAGGTTTTTAGACTTAAGAAACCTGGATTAATCAAACCAGTCTTCAATAAGTAATCAAATTGTGGGGCGCCTATCAAGTCTGACCCTGTATTTCTACTCTTCTATGCTGCACAGGGGATTTCTGAGCTCAGGTTATCAGATTTCTTGACAGCTCACTCATTCTGCTACAGTCTCTTTTCAGTGCTTCTGAGACCATTTATGCCCCAGATCCCACCCTGGCTTTCTCTAAAAAATTATATTTTAAAATATATTAACAGGAATGTAAATTGTCCCAAGAAAATTTGTTTTCTCCAAAAAAAAAGATTAAATATGAAATTATAGAAAAACTAAAATATCTGAGCTGAGTAATATTATATTTCTTTCCCATTATTATCCGGCTCTCTCTTTTATCATCCAAGTCAATATATGTTATGCTTATTTCCCAGGAGGAAAATACTTGCAGCCATTAACCTCCTTTATCATTCAAGGTTTATATGATCTCCCATGTGGAAACTTGATCAATTTATTTAGTAAACAAATGTGCTGTAATGTGCAAACCCCAGCTATCCTCTTGGTATTCAGAATTCCTTTTAATAAATCAGTCACTGCTTCAGACGTGCTTGTAAAGTCAAAACTAGCTCATAGTTTCATCCACGAGCAGGACTTCAAACTAACTTTTGCAAATTGTTTTGTTGTATAAAAAAGAAGACCTGACAAAGAACGTAAGCCTGGTATAGGGCAATCATTAAGCCTCAAGGTGACAGTAATAGGGAACATCCATTTGAGCTGCAAATTCAACTTTTTAAAATCATATTGAAAAGAAATACTGCACCTTTCCTTTTTTTCCAAAACAACCTCCAATTTAAAAATATCATAAAATTTGATCATGTTATGCATTTTAAATAGCTCTCCGCCTAGGATTTTTCTACTTCTGTGAGTCTTCGTACATCAAGAGAACGTTTATTGTTGATTTTATAATTAGCTAGCGAATTGCCTGTCGAGAATGATGGGCCAGCAGGGACAGAGGCCTGCTTTCTGCCCACATCTGGCCCATTTCTCCCTCCACGCTCCCACTGGTTCGGGTCAGGCCCCATTCCCCCCGCTTCGGCTTGGGGCCTGTCCCCCGCCTTCCTCTATGAGCCCGTTCCCCTCCCTTCGACTCGAGACCCATTCCCCATCCTTTGTCTCCAGGCCCATTCCCTCCCCCTTCAACTCGGGGCCCATTGCCCATCTTAGCTCAGGGCTCGTTCCCCCCACCTTCAGCTTGGGGCCCATCCCCCCCTTCCTCTCCAGGCCCATTCACCCATTCAGCTCTGGGCCCTTCCCCCACTTCGGCTCTAGGCCCATCTCCCCCTTTGGCTCAAGACCCGGGCCCTCCTCCTTCAGCTTGAGGCCTCTTCCCTCCCCCTTTAGCTCCGGGTTCTTCCCCGCCTCTTCAGCTTGGGTCCCATTTCCCCACCTTCGGCTCAGGGCCCATTCCCTGTGCTGCACCTCTTCAGGAGACACCAGACTCCAATGGCCCTATTCACTGTGAAGGGGCCTCGGCCAGACTGGGCCATGGGGCCATTGGAACCTGGTGGCTCCTGCAGAGACAAGGTGTGGGTGGGCTAGGGAGGCATGTGGTCCCCCGGTCTGTGAATGGGGCACAGGCAGCAGTGGCTATTGCTGCACTCAGCCTCTGGTCCCCACCTCACTGTCATGGCTTTGACAGCATTGCAGTGCCACGTGCCTTGCTGCCTCACCCATGGTCGGACTCACAAGGCACCATGCCATGCCACTGTCAAAGCCACTGCAGGAAGCAGGGAGCAGAGGCTGAGAATAGCCTGCAGCTGCCACCACCCAGGCCCCATGCACAGACCTCTGCTGGAGCTGCCAGGCTCTGATGGTCCCACAACTCAGCCTGGCTGGGGCCCCAGTCACCATGGACAGGGCCTCCACTGGGCTGGGTTGTGGGGCCATCGGAGCCCGGTGGCTCATCCAGGGGTGCAGCATGGCGAAGGCACGTGGCCCTCCAGTCTGTGCTCAGCGCATGTGCTGTGCTCAGCCTCTGCTCCCCTCGCTGCCATGGCTTTGACAGCAGTGGAGTGCAATGCCGCATGCCTCCACGTGTCCCGCTGCTGCCACCTCCCTATGTCCCATGTGTCCTGCCACCTCCGCCTCCGCATGCACCACACATCCTACCACAGAACCTCTTCCTCCACGCACCGCACCACTTGACTGCCTGCTCCGCTCCCTGGCCCCCGACTGCCCCTGCCCTCTTCTCCTCTCTGTCTGTCTGTCCCTAACACTCTGGGCCAGTCGCCACCCACCCTGTGGGTAGCACATGCACAGGTGGCCCAGAATGTTACAAACGGACAGGCACACAGCTGGAAGTGCCACGGCTTTTACTATATTAAAATGCTTATTATTTCAGTAGAACACTAGATGTGTGCACCATTATACAGTACAGACATCTATAGCTTCCCTGCACTGGAAGAGATCATTCTGTACTCAATTCCCAATCATAGTAATACATGTTATAGCCTCAGTTCAGCAAAGCATTTAATCATATTCTTAATTTTAACAGTGTGACTAGGTCTACCACAGTTGAACTAAGCCTTAAAGTATGATTTCTTATGAAATCAAGAGAGGTACTTAGCTGTGTTGGTCTGACAGCCTAAAATGTACAACTATACCCTACCTTTGGTCTAACTAATACAGAGAGGCATAAAGTTTTGTAAGGAACAGCAATAGCATCTTATGAAGCGAGCTGTTATTTACTAAATTTATTTATCTCTGAATTAGTTATTCTATAAAAGGTACAATACTACCCTTTCTTTTAAAGTCAATTAAAGTCAAAAGTCGTTGAACAAGCTTTGGTTCAAGTGCCCCGTCACCATTTGGAAGCGTGGGGTTGCTACCATATGAGATCCTCCAGTGCTTTAATTAGAGCAGCTCTCAGAACCACTCTAATTAACCTCCCCTCCCCCCATGCAGCACATGTAAAAGTGCCCTTGAAATAACACTACCAAACTTTCACTATTATTATAGATACAGAAAGGTTTTACTATAATAGCAGAATTGCCACAGCTGTATGCGTTGACCTTTCTAAGTGAAGTTTGCTACACTTAAAACTCAAATTCCAGTTAATAGTTTTGGCTTTTCTTCAGCCCTAAAGTGCTCACTAAACCATTTTAGAAAGAAGACTAACATTATTCCCATTTCACAGAGAGAGAAATGAAGGCACATGACTTACCTATACCACTCACCTCCCCTGACTCTCAGCCCAATGCCCTCTCCATTGGGCCATGCCACCTTGAAAGGCTAATTAAAATATAAATGAGCAATATATATATATATATCTATGATTGTCAATGCAAGGAAGTATGTATGTCTGTGTGTCTGTGTTTCAAAGTAAGTTAATTTAAGTAAATTTGGAATCTTTTTTACAAACTCAGACATAACCCAGTTTAATGAGTTAAATGGCAAGCACCATTTAATAAACTGCAAGTGTTAAAAATTGTGCAATAAATGCTAATTTAGAGCAAACTGTTATCTAGAAAAAAGAGTTGTAACACTTTGTCTTTATATAGCTGCCAGATCTTACTGTTCAGAAATTAAGAATGGGTATCCCCTGTGTATGATAAATCTACTAGTGTTGCAAAATTGGAAAGCAAATATTTGGAGATTTTAAAGCTAATTTTAGAAAGGAATAAACCTTCCAATCTACATCTGTTTAATGACTGAAAACTCACAATGACAAAATACATTGGTGCCCAGGTATTATTGTTGGTGTGTTAAGAATATATATTTACATTCCTGTATTTCCTTGCATACTGCATACTCCTAAATGAGACATGTACCTTGTTTTGGGAAGGCAGATGAAGGAAAAAAGGGTTTTCCAGTCATGACAATGTTGATAGCGGAGGATTCTGAATACAGCAGCAGCAGTTGGGAGATGGTGAACGTGGTGGCTCTCAGTCTGAAGGGTGAACTCTACCCTTTCCCCACTTGAGACTGGTAGAGATAGAAACTTGGCAGCCATCTTGCAGCAGTCTCTCCATACTTGCTTTTATTCCAGCAAAGAAAAATCAGCTCCCTTACTTAAGACCTACATCTCAGTTTTAGGGAAAAGATGTGTAGTATGTGAGTAAATACAATAATTGTGTTACTAAGATTAATTTATGAATATAAGCATAATGTACCAGGTCAAATTAGGTCTAATAAAAAAAGTGGAAGCCCACACCATGGTTGTGCGAGTAAAAAAAATGAGAGTACTGGTCCTCTGGAATAGGCGCTAAGAGACAGCATTGCTGAAATAGTTTTGCAATGATACTATAACTCATATGTGACAGCAGGAGGTACAAAGAAAAGCCTTTGTCTTTTTCTGGTGGTGGTGGTGGTGGTGGTGGTGAAGTAAATAAGTTATCCAGGAATAACTTTGTTGTTCAATGAAGATAACAGGATTTTAAGATGCTACATACAGAGACACGATCTGTCTATTCCCCAGATGCAATGAATTGTACTGTAAAAGTAAAGGTTGCAATATTTCATTGTAGGAACAGAAAAATATGCATTCTGAAAATAAGTTCTGGCTGTGGTTTTTCTATGCAGTTAGGGATCCAGCTACAAATATTCCATTAAGCTTTAAATGCCAGGGATGCATCTAATCTTTGAGGCTGCTTTGAAACTCTCAGATTCCATGTTTGCCTATTAATGCCAACCACTATCACTGTTGTGAATGCTTCTGAATTTTATCTTGAGTCTCACAATTATTGGTGCACTTCTTGGAGCTTCAGCTGCTAGAATCATGTAATTCTGTGAAAAAGCCAGTTTTGTTTTTAAATGTGCTCTAAAAATCTCAAAATCCGGGCAGCAACTGAGGAAGGGAAATATTTCAGTGTCCTGATTTTCTTCCAATATTGCAATTATTGGTGCATTTGTCACGTTTTTTTTAACACAGGTTATTGGCAATAACTATATGACACACAAAACCAAGGAACCCACTTCCCATTCCTTTTCAGATAATCATTACATATGCAATGAAACCTATTGATTTCAATCCCTACACTGATCCATCAGCCATACAGATCCCTGCTGTGGGAGGGTAGAAACTAGAAAAATCTATCACGAATCCCTGGGCTGAGCACTGCTGGATAAAGGATTTGGTCCTTAAAAACTAACGATGAATCCTTCCAGAGGTGTACCAGTCGGACTCCCATCCAACAAAGCAATTAAGTACCAACTTAGCATCCCATTGATTACTACCTATAATTAGCAGACTTTGGCACTAAGCTATAGCTTCCTTTCCTTGCTATTCTACTCTAGCAATTAATTAGCAAACACTATGCCCAGGGCAGACCACACACATTGATGTCCTGTTGACAGCATCAATAATAACGCATGCAGAGACAGAACTATATAGAGAAAGTCATGTTAATTACAGATCCCTGAGAAATGTGAGCAGATAAATCAAGTGTCTGGGGGGAAAAATGTCTTTTGGAGAAAGCAAGCGTCAAGCTACTGTTTTAATAAGAAACAGATTAAAAATATTACATCCAGCCAATAAATAAGTTGTACAAAAAACTGGCTATGTGTCTTTAGAGTGAAATACTGGAATGAATAAAAATAAAGCCAAAGTGTTGACAAAAGAACAAATAGCCATGTAAAAAGGTAGAGAATAACTATAGCTTTAGTGGGAAGTTTATGTGGGATCGATCAAATTGATGCAACAGGAGATCTGCCTGTTTTTATTTTTGCCTTGGTATGCCCCAGAACAAAGCTAAAGTTTCTGTCCCTAATATTGTGCTATGTTTTCCTATGATTCAGGGAAGAGGAAAATTAAGCCTGAAGCATTGCCTCAAAGCACACAGCTGGGCATTACAAACTGGTGGTGGTTGACAAGGCACCAGTTTCAGATGAATTACATCACAGTGTGCTAAAGAAAACCACAAAGGAGCTGCACAAAGGCTTTTGGAAGATTTTATTTATGTGGTACTTTGTATGGAGGTGAAGGAAAATAAAGAAAGCCAGGATCATAATTCATTTGACCTTAGCCTGAGCTTTACTAAAATCTAAGCTGCCAATAGTATCACTAAGGTCTAAGGGGAAGAAAATGAAAGATTTGATAGAGAATCATCCTCTACCCAGAATGAGGAATACTTAGTGGCATGGATGTGGGTTTCGTGCAAAAACTGAAAGTAGAATATGCCCCATATAGAGCCAAGGACTCGGAGGGTCCCTCAAGGGTCATCTAATCCAGCCCATGGCAGAAATGAAAGATTTGCTGTTCCAGTGTATAAATAACTGGATGCAATTACAAAAGTCACTCCCTTTATTAAAGATGTGCATTTTAATTCTCTAATCAACACATGCTGAGAAGTTCCTAGCAGAGAGTCAGGCAGCATCAAAATAGTCTCTCACACAGTTAACAATAAATAATCATGATATCAAACTTTAAATGCAGTCCCTCCCAGGATGTCTAAAACACAAAGACTCCCAGGGATGACAAAGATGACCTTAGTGAAATGGGTCAGATTCTGTTTAGGGAAAAAGTTGAGCCTAAGACATTCTCCCAGTGACCTCATGTATGGTTACCAAGGAGGTTTGTGAATTGGTTGGTGAGGGGGAGTGCTGGGCCAAAAGAGAGCTGCTTTTTGAATTATCATCCCTCCAACCCAATCAGGGCCTAAGATGCCCCTGCCACACATTGCACTTAAGATGTGATTAACCAAACCAGTTAATCGCATCTTATATTGTGACCAGCCATACTCAAAAGCAATAAATGGCATCATCAAACAGTAAACGTTACCGTCTACACATGTAGATGTTTACTCCACAATAATCTGCTCTAATTTTGAGTAAATTTGCTACTTGTAAATTTACTCAGGAATAATTTTATGCAGTATAGCATGTGTAGATGGACAAGTAGGAGCAAATGTGCTCCCAGTCAGCCAGGCAGCAGTGGGCAGGAAATTGCTCCCTGACCCTGAGAGCTGCATGATGCCAGGGCAGGCTCTGCCACCAGAGCCTGGGTGGGGACAATGTCCCCCTGCCCTGGCATCTGGGAGCATCCAGCACGGTGATTATGATCATGAAGCGGGGACTGGGAGATTCTTATTGCCAGGGCAGGGGGACATTGTCGCAACTTGCCTGGGCAGCAGGCAGCTCCTAGGAGCAGACAGCAACCAGCTGTC
This sequence comes from Crocodylus porosus, assembly GCF_001723895.1. NCBI lineage: Eukaryota > Metazoa > Chordata > Crocodylia > Crocodylidae > Crocodylus > Crocodylus porosus. The sequence continues at coordinate 189,848,103 of NW_017728906.1, forward strand.
TCCTGGTGCTGTGCTCCCTGTCGTGCCCTGGGCTAGCACCCAGGGGAAGCCTACAGCTCCCTCTAGCTGCTGCAGGGGGTTGGTGCAGGGCTGGTGGGAGCAGCAAATCTGCTCCCACTTCTCTGCACATGTAGACACCGGACCAGGGGGTGGGTTTATTATAGAGTAAATTACTCTAGAGTAAACCCACCCTGGAGCATTTGCACATGCAGACACACCCATGGATAACTACTTCTTTGTCTTCAAGCCAATATAAACTAAGTGGTCAAGACACACTATGGGTCTGGAGGTTGGTCCAAATTTAGCCAGATAACCCATGAAAGCAAGGCCAAAATACCTGGTAAAAAAAACACAGTATTTCCCCTTTGCGTTTCATAGATTCATAGATGTAGGGTTGGAGGGGACCTGAGCAGATCATCAAGTGTGACTCCCTGCCCTGGGCAGGAATGAATACTGGGGTCATATGACCCCTACTAAATTAAGCTCATATGGCCCCAGCTAGGTAGTTATCAAGCCTCCTTTTAAAGACCCCTAAGGTAGGAGCCAGCACCACTTCCCTTGGAAGTTGGTTCCAGATCCTAGCCACACTGACAGTGAAATAGTTCCTCCTGATGTCTAGCCTGAATCTACTCTCAATCAACTTGTGGATGTTATTCCTTGTTAATCCAGGAGGTGCTTAGGGGAATTCCCTGTTGGTCCCCCCTAGTAAGTTCATAGATGGCCACTAGATCCCCTCTCAGCCTTCTCTTCTGGAGGCTGAACAGGTCCAGGTCCCATAGCCTGTCCTTGTAGGGCCTGCCCTACTGCCCCCGATCATGCAAGCGGCCCTCCTCTGGACCCTCTCGATGATGGTCTCATCCCTCCTGAAGTGCAGCACCCAGAACTGGACATAGTACTCCAGCTGTGGCCTGACCAGTGTCACACAGAGGGGGAGGATCACCTCCTTAGACCTGCTCGCAATGCATCTGTACATGCATGACAAGGTGAGGTTAGCCTTGCTGACCACGTCCCCACATTGGTAGCCCATGTTCATTTTAGAATCAATAATGACTCCAAGATCTCTTTCTGCCACTGTGCTTTCAAGAAGGGAGTTCCCCAGCCTGTAGGTATGCTGCTGGGTCTTCCTGCACTTGTCAGTATTGAATCCCATCCTATTCACATTTGCCCACCCCTGTAACCTGTCCAGGCCCAGTTGTATCCTGTCCCTCCCTTCTAGCATGCCCACCTCTCCCCAAATCTTGGTTTGTTTCTTCTAGAGCTCTTGTTACCCTGTTGTTGGAATTATTTCTAGGCAATCCACATAGGAATACAGGGTGCTCAGAACTGTGCAGTATTGAGCCCTGGATACAAGGAGATTTTAGCACCCCAGTCACTTGCTGGGCTTTGATTGTCCCTTGGGAGGCACAAGAAATAGAAGACAAATTTAATTTACTGTGTAAGGCAGATCCGTAGCACCTGACACAGCTAGAAAGCTCTTTGAATATTTCCCCAGCAAAACATAGTGAGTGAAATTAAATGCCATGTATTGTGATGTTGAATGTCATGTACTGTAATGTTTTAATGTGAACTGCAACTCCCATAAGTCTCCAGGGGACTGGAGGAATGAACTGCAATGTGCACTACAACTCCCAGAAAGTGACAGGGTGCAGGAGGAAGCAGAAGGAGTGTGGGTTAGCATGGCAGAGAGGGAGATGTGTGGCCTGATAATCAGAAGGTGCAGCATAGCTAGGACTACAAGATATAGCAGCAAGGCTCAGATGTGGAGCCCAAGCAGACCACAGTTAAGCACTTTATGGGACCCAAAATTGGTTTGGAGCCCTCCAGAGTTGTGGGAGGGTTCAAGATCCTCAAATGTATATATCACAGTGTTGGTGTTTCCTAGTGGTTACCTGTTCTTGGGTGATTGCTTCCTGTTACTTAGATCCTAAGTGTATGTACCTTAATGTTAAAGTTTATTTACCTGTGTTTGTCCCTCTCTCCTTAGCTCATTGGCTTGGGACCTTAATCCCCAGCATCCCCTATATAAAAGTGGGAACTTCCCTTGCCTGTTCTCTCTGCCAGTTCCTGCGGTTAGGGGGTTTGCTACACAAGAAAATTTTGCAATGCCTGGGAGTACTGGTTATTTATGTCTTTCTTGGCAAGAAAAGAAAAAGACACCATTTTTTCATGTTCCATGTCATCCCAATTTGTAATCAAATGTGTTTCTAATCACTAAATTCTATGTCCAAATCACTCAGGATGAAATTCAGTCAACCTGAGGTACAAGTGGGTGCTTATAAACACCTACTATGCTACTGGTCAGCATGAAAATGATTTTATGGTTTAAGCTGCACTTGTATGATGCAGAGGCTTTGCACAGGCCATCTGCACAGTCCAAGGCACAGAATTTTATTTAATTAGAACTATTTCTGGCTCATAATAGTGGCAAAATGAAACAGAACAATGTGAGAGAGAAGGGTGGGATTTCAAAAATGCCTAAGGGATTTAAGAGAATGCCCCTGGCCGTCTTAAAAATCTGTCCGACTTCCTACATCCTCAACAGAGACTTAAGGACTTAAGTATGCCTTCACTGGTGTCTCTGCCTTGTGAATTCCACCTAAGCAAATTAAACACAAAGCATTTTATAAGCCTAGAAACATTTCCCCCCGGAGGTGGGGAAAGGAGGAATTCCACTGTGAGAAACCAGATCTCATAAGTTATAACTTACCGAGATGCTCCATCAGCTACTCTTAAAGTGCTGTTACTTTACTCTAATCACTTCTAAAATAAAGTTTGCTCAGATCAGCAGCAATGAATTCTAAGCTCCCTTGAAATATTATTTTTCATCTTGTTTATCAAGTCTGCTGAGCTGGGAAAGAATTAAGGTTTTATTCAGTCCAATTTTGATTGCAACTAGATAAGGACAAGTGTTAGCATCAAGGAGACTGTCTGAGTACATCTCATTTTCATGTGAGCATTGGTTCCCTATAAGAAGTGCCAGAACAGGAATGTCCACCCAGCTTTCTTGCTTCAGTTTGAGAGAGACATATTTCCAGTGCTACAAGGCCTGAGAATGAGCTTCTAAACATGACTTTAGCAAGGAGAGCCAACTCCTGTCCTCTGTACAAAAGCATGTGCATCTGATAGGCACATTCTGAACAAACCTATCTCAGCAACCACATTGAATTAAGCACAAACACAGTAGGTGTATGTACACAAAACTCTGACTGCCTAATAACACTGTGCTGTAGTTTGCTAGGCAAATCCCGTGCTAATACACTACTGCACAGTAGTATTAACCTACTGTGCAGTTAGCATCATAAAAAAGCTGTGCAACAGCACTACTGCACAGTAGTGCCAGTTACTACTCATTGATTTAGCACTTGGTTATCCAAGTGCTGCACTTAATGTGCTGTAACTATGGCACATTAATGAATGGGTAGATGCATCCTGTCATGGCAGCTTTCATTTAGAGCACTGGATCAGATAGTGGGTGCAAAGCCCTCCTCAGGCTGAGGAGTTTGAAACTCCTATCTCCTACTTCCTAGAAGACTGCCGAAACCAGCTGGCTAATGGCAGTCTCATGGTGGGAGAGGGGACTCCCTCCCTCTCTCCTATTCAAGGTGGGCCACTACAGAGCAAAGGGTATGAGTCACAGGGCCAGAACAAAAGTAGGCAAGAGAGACCATGGAACTACTGGTTAGGACTTCAGCTGGGAAATGAGATATTTCAGGTGCAAACACTGAAGAAGAACATACATCATAAAATACTGACCTACAGTATGAGACCCAGAAAGTGAAACTGGGCGCGTCTACACATGTGCTTTACTGCAGAGCAGGCTACTTTACTCACAGTAAAGCATCACCATCCACATATGCATGGCAATTAGACAGGTGTAGAGTAATTTAGTGACCATCAGATATTCCCATCAGATACAAGTACTATCCAATGGCACAATAAATTTGACTGCAATTAAATCATTGCAATAAATTACTGCACTTAAACACAAGTGTAGATCAGAATAGGGATAGCTCGGGCATGTGGGTGCTTCAGTGTGGGGGCTGCCTGCCAGCTAGACCTACACTGAAATACCCTTATGCCCCAGCCAGGCTCTTCACAGCACATGGAGCCACATCAGAGCAGCCCTGGTCTGGATGCTCTGATGGGCTCCACATACTGTGGAGCAGCTGGCTTAGGTACAAACAGTCCCCACCTGGAAGCACCCTTGTGTCATAGCTAGCCCTTCCACAGCACATGAGCAGCCCTGGCTGGCAAGCTGTCTGCCCAGGAGCAAAAGTCTCTGGAGCAATAAGCTCCACAGTTTATTCATAAGCATTAACTGCACATGAAGACATGTACCCTGAGTAGAATATAGACTGAAACTAACCACTCCTTTGTCATCATCTAAGCTGAGACAAATTATTTAAATAAACCCAGTATGGTAAGAACTGAGAGTTTAAAATCTCTTTTACTTAAGATAAGGTGCTTTTAAGGCAGAAAGGGACTGATACTATAATTCACTCTCATGTCAAATCCCCTTTGGCTAAATAAAAGAGTTTGCTCTGACTAGGACAGGACAGGAATGGACCTGGAGGGGGAGGGTTGCTGAGGGATGAGGAGTATATAATTTTTAAAGTGACTATGGCCCTCAAAGATATACTTGAATGTTTGGGTAAGCTTTGAGAGTTGCCTGAAAAAACAGTGAAAATAACATCAAAATAACAGGAAGATCCAGGAGACAGTGAGACTAAGGGACATCACATCGCCTGTGGACCCGCTCCCAGGTGACACGGGCTGGGCCGTGTGGGAGTGCATCCACCACAAGGATCTGTGCAAAGATCACAAGGACCTGAACTGGCTCATAGCCCACCAAGCTCTACCAGTGAGAGCCCAGAGACATAGAGAGGGGAAGTTGGGGAGACCCAGCTGTAGAAAGAACTAAACTAATTTAGCTCATGTTAACCATGTTAATTTTGTGTTGTAAGTAACTTGAAAACTCCATTTGTATTATTTTGCTTGACATAAGTAAATGAACTCTGTATGCCCTTTTTGAATCAGTGCATGTGAAAGGGTGAATGATGAGAGAATGGCATAGAGACAGAAGAAGAAGATTTAACTGTTTATGTAAGCAACAAGGTACCAAATGTAAGTTACCAATCAGTAAATGAATTAATGAATGGCTGAAGAATCTTCTTGAGGCCTAGAGCACAAAGAAGATAATGAGGAGGAGGAATGCACACATCCTGCCAGATGGGCAGCAAGGACACTCCACACCTGAGATACCAACTTTAACGACCAAACTAACCTCAGGCTGAAATAAGCAGAAGATGAAGAAAGAACAACCCCAAAAACAGAAGCTGGGTATGGAAAAACCTCAAAGCACTGAAACAAAGGATGCCAATCTCTACAAAAGAGGACTTTGAAAATGCCAAGTTGGATAACTCTCTTTCTTAACTGCTGTTTCTTTGGAGCACAGACACGTCTGTTCATCCTGCTCCAAGCTGTTATCTCCAAGATCTCTCTCTCTCAATAAGGCCTGGGCTGGCCTCCCAGTGCCATTTCAGAACAACTGCTGCTGGTAACTATAATGTCTGAATAAAATGGTTGTTTTAATGATCTGTGTGCGCCTGTGTGTAATGATGTGCATGATGATTTGTGTGTGTCTATATAAGTGGTGTGTCCGAACCTCTATGTCTAACTCATGTAATCAATAAACGTGGCATTTTGCCTTATCCCTTTTATAAGGTCTTGTTCTTCATTTGGTAATTGGAATTTAAAGTAACACAGCTGCCTGTGGCCCAGCTGCCATGGGGCCGCCAAGACAATCGATCACGTCCTCTGGCTGCACCTGGACCAAAGAGGTATGGAAAAGGGTTAAACAGCTCTGTGAAGTGGTGACTGCCATCGACCTGCTAACTAGAGAAGCGGCACTGTACAGGCACCTCGCCAAACATCAGGGGAGCCCATCGCCCCATTTCGACCAGTTTATGTCCTGCATCAGGAGCACTTTGAGGAAGACCGGGAACCTCCTGTTGTACAGACAAATGGACATAGAGGTAGTGGACTGTGTGAAAGTAGCAGTGAGAAAACTCTGGACCTACTACCAGAAATCAGTAGCGGAGGACAGAGAAGATGTGGTCAAAGTCACCTGACACAGAGACATGTGGCATGAGATCATCCACCCCGCCCCCCCGAGTAGAGAGGGGTGTGAAGGCAGTGAAAAAAGAAAGGGACACATGAACAGAGGACGGTGACAGCAGCAGTGGGTCCTCCAGCAGGAGCTGGAGCAACAACAAGGGAGAGGACACTTGAACTGAGTATATGACCCCACAGGCAGCGGGGGTGGAAAGGAAGTGTGGCCTGGTCCGAGGGATCAGGATGGACTTAGTTGTTTTGTGTGTATCGCACACAATGAGAATATTGTAACATGTTTGGGTGGCAGCAGGCCTTTGTGTGGGTGTGGTTTTTGTAATGGGGAATGTTTTTCCTTTGTAGTGTGATGTGAAGAGTGTAGCTATATATATAGAGAGAGAGAGAGTATATAGACAGAGACTTTTTTTTTTCTGTAAAAATATAAGGACCATATTGGTCCAGCACAAATCAAAGCAAACAGGCAAGTTCCAATTTTTCCAAAGTGCATTGAACTTCATTTATGGTCTGTGAGATTTTACCTTCATATTGCCATTCTGCACCTACTGAAGTTTGCATTTGATTTCAAGGGGTATAGCACATGGCCCATGAAGCAGAGAGGAAGATGCAGGAGTTTCCTTTTGCAAGAGTTTTACTTATTTGAGCTCAGGGAGGTTCATGCCCACGCCCAGCCCATCCTATCCTGCAAAACGTGCAACCACAGGGGCCCCCTGCATCCAGCTGATCACCAGTCCCCTCCCCCACCACCACCATTTTCATGTCTGGCTACTTACCACCCCCCGCACCACCAACACCACAGCCACCAGCTTCTTCGGCTGTTCGCCATTATCCACCAGCCCCCACCCCTGCTGCTGCCAATTTCCTCATGGCAGGGCCCCAAAAAATTGTGGGCTGGCCCTGTTCATGCCCCCTACAGCAGTTTTGGTTTCGTTTCTATTTACAAAGGAAAACCTCTGCCAATCCCACAAATCTTTCCCTGACTGAATTACAGCTGGATAAAGCTATTGAGCTTCATAGGCATACTTTTTCCCCAGGTTTTAGAACCTGTGGAAAAAAACATGGGGAACCAGAAAACCTTACCTCCCAAAAAAAGTCTGAGGTTTTTAAATGGGATAAACGCTGTGTGTTTATAGGTTTCATTACTAAACTTTCCCACGGTCCTGCCTATCTTATGAATTAACTTAGTCAAATTATCTGCAGTGAATTCTATTCATTACAAGTTTGGTCTCATATTATTTTTCCACAAAACCATCCTAAATTTCTTCCAAGAAAATATTGATGCTTTGTTCAAAGGCATTACCAAATCATTTGGATGTGTAACCTTCAGTAAAGGCAGGAATTCTTTAATAATGGGCCATTTGATTCTTAAACATTCATTATTCTTTTGTAGCAACTGCTTGTTGAACTGATAAGATACTCTTTCCCTGGATGGATGAATGGATTAAAATTACAGGGCGCATCTACACATGCTGCTATGTCACCATAGCAATGTGCTTCGGTGACGTAGCATCAGCAACCATGATGCCACAGCTACATCATTGTAGCAATGTGCTCCCTCATTATAGTGTGTTGCTATGTTGCTGTAGCAGCTAAAAATAACTGTGCACAGTGCTCACGGCACAGTACAGGCAGTTACTGTGCCGTCGCTTAGTACTTCCTTTTGGAAGGAAGGAAGTACTAAATGACAGCATAGTAACAAAGGTGCCATAGACACATATGTAGACATGTCCACAGAGTAATAAGCTAGAGTGAGAAACAGTGAATAGTGATGTTGGAATAGACAACGCCCTGATCACGTGTGAAGCTGACACAAAACCAAAAGGGCCAGCATGCACATTGGAAGCCAGAATTAGAATTCAAAAGGTTCTTGGAGAACTAGGCACTGAACAACAGAAAGAAGTGAAGAAATTCAAAGATAAAAGTAAATCTGAAAATAAAGGTGATGCCCTGGGCACATGTATGAAATAGGAGAACACTGTTAAGATGGAACTGTAGTTTTAAGCTTTCAGAAATATCATATTTTGATAAGATGTTATAAACAATTGAATTATTCCTTGAACCCTTCCATTCTCCTCCCTTTCTATCATTGTAGTAAATAGAACAAATAAGGAAACAGGAGAATAGGGCATTTAGGACAATAATAGCAAGAAATAAAAAAATTAATCAAGCGTCCTAGAAAACCAAGCATGTATTTTGTTTGTTTTAAATTATCTCTTCCTTTCCTGTTCTGTTTCCTTTAGGGCCATTTCCTATAAACTGAACCACAGGGGGAAAAAAGAGACATTAAAAATGCATTTGTCCTGCAAATCAATTATTTTAGTGATCACCCTGCTAAAATGACAGGCTTCCTTGCTAGTAATAGCAAAAGAAACAGTCATATAATCTCTCAAGATCAAGATCCTTTAGTGATTTATTGAGAGGTCACTGAAAGCAGCAAGTTATATTCCCTAGATTTTAGCCCATCTTAACTAAATACCTTAACATGCCAGGAGGCTGAGGAAAGGGTGGTCTTCAGGAGCCTCCTGGTAATACAGTATATCCAAATACAGGCAACCCCTGCTTAACGCTGTTTCACTTGGCGTTATTTTGCTAAAATGATCATTTGAAATTGATACCTGATTTCACTTAGTGCTCTGTGAGTTTCATTATAATGCTCGCAGTTGCCATCTTGAGTCATTGAAAACAATTGCAGTTGCCATCTTGAGTCATCAAATACTTTCAGTTTTGCTTAACGCTCATTTCACTTAATGCTCAGTTTTTCAGGAACCAATTAAGAGGGCTAAGCAGGGGGTTGCCTGTAAGTGCTGGTTTTCCTGTGGTCAACGAATGTGGTTTATTTCAGAGGAAGTAACAGTGCCCAGGAGAGCTGTAGAAGAAACTTAACATTGTAGTCCCAATATATAAAGTGCCAAGCAATCCAGAAAGCTCTTTTTCTCATCAGTTGACTGTTTCTACTCAGTGGGCACATCTACACAAGACACTTAACTTTGTATTGGCATAGTTTACTATGAAGTGCACGTGTGAATCTACACGTGCACATGCTTACAACACAGTAAACCTCCCTAATCCTGAATAAATTTGCTACCTGCAAATGCAAGTAGCAAATATACTTGAGATTAGTAACACTGCCATAGCACTCATATAAATCTGCTCCTGATCAGCTGTTCACCAGGGGGTGGAAGATAGCTCCCTGCCCCCAGGTGGTGCCTGCTGCTGGGGTGAGCTCGTAACAGGAGTCTGGGTGGAGACCACGTCCCTCTGCCCCAGGGTCTGTAAGCCTCCTGCTGCAAGAACATGATTGGGAAGTGGGGGGCTGAGAGACCCTTATCTACCAGCAGCAGCTCCATGACCACAAGGCTGCTGCTGGGAGCTCCCTGCTGGCAGGTCTTGGGGAGCCTGCTCACTGCCCAGCTCTGCAAGTGCAAACCTGGGGCAGGGAACAAGTTCCCCAACTGGTTCCCCACTCCCCCAGGTCTGCACTCATAGAGTTAATCAAGGAACAAGCTCCCCAGCCCCCTTCCAGCATGTAGGGTGGGGGCTGAAAACTGTCCTGGTTAGGGCCCAGTCCCAACCCCATGCCCCAAGCGGGTGATTGAGGCATGGGGCTTGAAAAGAGCTGCAGGGGTAGGGTAGGTCCACACCCCCTGCCCTGATCTGCCAGTGGAGCAGCTAGCAGCTAGCTTGCTATCTCACTAGCCTTGCAGCTCTTTCCAAGTCCCCTGCCCCTGATCAGGGAGCCAGGGCCAGGAACTACCTGCTGCTAGGGCAGGGGGACATTATCCCTGCCCCAGCACCAGGCAGCCACCCAGGGCCAGCCCCTAGGCTCCCCCCCAGTGGTGGTAGGGGCCCATTGCAGGGCTGCAGGAAACAGTGCAAATCCTCACATGTGTAGATGCCTACCCGAAAGGGCTTACACCAGATTACTTTACACCACTGTAAACTTAGGGCAGAGTAGACACCAACTGGGCACATCTACACGTTCATTCATCTGCCATAGTTACTGCTCATTAAATTTAGTACTTGTATAACTAAGTAGTAAATCAATGTGCAGTAAGTGGTGCACAGTAGCATTGGCACATGGCTTTTTAGTGATGCTACCTGAGCAGTACACCAATACTACTGCGCAGTAGCATATTAGCAGTTTTTGCCATGTCACGCTACTGCCCGGTAGTATTAAGCTACTGTGCAGTTAGCATCTCGTGCAGAAATGCCCATAGAGCAACTGTTGATATAAACCTAAGTGGACATTCATATAATTCAGTGTTCCTGACAGGCCAGAAGTTTTAAAGGGGTGAGCGGGGGGAAGAACCAGACTTAATAATTAAACCAGAGATTCAGCACAAGGCCTTATCACAATATCACTTACATCCCTATTCAGTTCTTAGGTATGAAGGGGACTAGCATTGCACAGAACTAAGGTTTTAGGTGGGACTGACCTGCTGTATTAGTTCTGTGCTGGCTCTTACAACACTAAAATGAAGGATGAAAATCTGGCTAAAATGCAAAAGGTACAGCTCAAAACCTGAACTAGATGCATGCCACTCGAGGCAGCTTGAGCCTGTGAACTCTGCAAGCAGCTGGGCAGTTGGTGTGCAGATTGGCACATGGAGAACTGGCCCTGGGAGCAGTTCGAGGCTGCTTGGGCCCCACACGGTGTGCAGATTGGCACATGGAGAATCCGCCCTGGGAGCAGCTCACCTGGCCTTAGGCCAAGTGACTAGAGCCCCGCAGTGCAGCTCTGCCTTTAACTAAAAGAGCCCCAGTGCCCAGAGCAGGGCCTGGGAAAGGGAGGACCCCCAGTGTGAGATCAGGGAGGCAGAGCCTGTAAGTGTTTGGCTCCCATGAGAGACAGCGAGCCCCGGGTTGCCCACTGTGGGGTGCCAGGGCATTGAGGAGAGCCAAAGTTGCTCCTGGAGACAGGCTCTCACAGGATCAGCTTCCAGGGGACGAGCCTTGGCTGCTTCAGAGAGAAAGCGAGAGCTGGGGAAGCGGGCCCCGCAGGGAAGGCAGGAAGAGGATAGGAGCGTCTGCCACCTCCACCCTCCATTGTGAGAGGGGCATATCCACATCCCAGGGCTCTAAAGGGGAGGGGCTCCAAAGAAACCCCTCGGCGGGGGTACTGGGTACATTCCCAATTTGGATGATTGTTGTTGTGTCAAGGTCTATATAGCTATGGGTATTCTTTAAGGAAGTTTGTATGGTTTATATGTTCTTAATGTGTTAATATTATATTTGTATTGTTACTTGGTAGGTCTAGGAAATATTATTAACTTATTTGGGTTATGTAAGTTGAGTCTCCATATGTGTTTATCATGTTGTAACCTTATCTTGTTCAATGTATTAATTATTATATATGTTGTAAATTATATGGTTTATGTGAATTGTGGGATACTATAGGTAGTGATATATTCTAAGCTTTATTGTAAAAATGTCATGTTTTATCTTAAGCATTTATTATAGTAATAAATTGTATATAGTTAAGCACTTGGTCTCAGCCTGGCTGTGTAGAGAGGAGAGGGAACTGCTCTAGTAGCTGGCCCCTCTATCAGCACCCTGCCTGACCCCCATCACTGTCATTGGAAGACAGAAGACCCCCCCCCCC
>NW_017728906.1:189859933-189900199 GCF_001723895.1 Crocodylus porosus
GAATTGTGGAGCTCAAAACTGGATGCAGTACTCCAGCTGCGGCCTCACCAAGGCCGAGTACAAGGGGAGAATGACATCCCAGGATTTGCTTGAGAAGCATCTATGGATGCAAGCCAGCATTTTGCTCACTTTACTAACCGCAGCATCACACTGCAGGCTTATGTTCATCTTGTGGTCAATGATGACCCCCAAGCCCCTTTCATCTGTAGTGCTAAGCAGTGTAGCACTGCTGAGCCTATAAGCATGCTGCAGGTCTTTCCTCCCAAGGTGGAGAACCTTGCATTTTTCAGTGTTAAACACCATCAAGTTCTCATCCACCCATTTCCTGAGCCTGTCAAGGTCAGTCTGGATTTCCCTCCTGTACTCAGGTGTGGATGCTTTACTCCAGAGTTTGGTGTCATTGTGTGAACTTGGCCAGTCCACTTCTGACACCAATGTCCACATCATTAATGAAGATGTTGAAAAATATAGGTCCAAGGAGAGAGCCTTGACAGAACCCACTGGTCACCAGGCACCATGATGATTGACTTCCATCAACCACTACCCTCTGGGTTTGACCATGGAGACAATTCCCCAGCCAGCAGGTCATGGTGAACCCAAGGCCACAGTTGGCCAGTTTGGCCAAGAGGTGATAATGGGACCAGACTGAAGGCTTTTTTGAAGTTAAGATATATGACATCAATCTCCTCTCCCTTGTCCAGGTGATAGGTCATCTGGCTGTAAAAGGAAATAATAGGTCAAGCAAAACCTACCCACAACAAACCCATGCTGGCTATCCCTCAAGGTGTTGCCATCAGCCAGTCTATTAAGAATGGCCTCTTTAATAACCTTTTCGAAGACCTTCCCCAGGATAGAGGTCAGGCTGATGGGACTGTAGTTAGCCAGATCCACTTTACTCCCTTTCTTGAAGATAGGCACCACATTGGCCTTCTTTTAGTCTTCAGGCACTACACCAGAGTGCCAGAGGTTCTTGAAGATCCGTGCCAGGGGCTGGGCTATGATGCTTGCCAGCTCCTTGAGTACCCTGGGGTGTGGATTGTCAGGGCTGAGAAGAGCCTCCTCCCCAGTGGAGAGAGATGGAGGCCATCCCTTCCCAGAAGCTTGCTGCCTCTCTCACCAAAGAGCAGACTGTGGTCATGGAAGCCAAAGCCTTCCCAATGACACCAGTGCCGCAGTCTTTGGTTGACTACACAGAGCTGAGTGAGAGATGCCTGACCAGGAGCAAAATCTACTCCCAGCCCCAGCTGTCCACCAGGGGATGGGAGATAGCTCCCTGCCCCCAGGAGCTGGCTGCTGCCAGGGCAGACTCTGCCACAGAGACCCTTATCTCCCAGCACAGACTCCATGACTATGGGGCCAGTGCTAAGAGACCCTTATCACAGAGCCAATGCTGGGAGATAAGGGTTGTGGAGCTGGCACTGAGAAATAAGGGTCTCTCAGAACCAGCCCTGTGGTTGGGGAGCCAGTGCTGGGAGCTCCCTACTGACAGGGCTTGATTAACACATAGGCAAACTAATCACATGCCCAGGGCCCTGAGCTGTGGAGGGGCCCAGTCCTTCCCTCTGTGGCAGTGGCACAAATGGCCCCATCTGCCTCCCTTCCCTTCTAGGTGGGGCTGCTGCTGCTGCTGCTCCAGGGACCTGCATGCTTTCCTCAGCCTCCAGCTTGCTCTGGGCACCAGGTAGGGAGAGAGCAGGTGCTGGGGAGGTGGGGGAAAGCTTCTGCTGGGTGGGAGCATGAAGCCCATGCCCAGGGAGCAGCAGGAGCATGGATCTTGGATGGGCAAGGTGTAGGTTTGAGAGAGGATAGGGGGTGTGGGAAACCTCCACACACTCCCCCACATGGCGCACAGCCCCCACCATGAGCAGAAGAAGCCCTTGGGGAACTTGTGGCCCACACCAGCCTTGTGCAGCTTCAGCCAACACTGGACAGTGGGAACGAGGCACGCAGCCCTACCAGCCGACTCGCTGATGCCAGGCTCTGCATGTAAAGCTCTGCACCACTGGGGAAAGCCCAGAGCCAGCTGCCATGCAGGTCATGGGAGGCAAGGGACAGGGAAGGCAGCTGGCTCCAGCCCGCATCACTTTTCCCCAGTAGCATAGAGCTGCACGTGAGCTGCACAGAGCTTAATGAGAGAGAGGCATCTAGCGGGGCTGCACTCTTCACCACCACCATGTAGCACTGGCTGGAGCTGCACATCACAGGCTGCTAGTGCCTGCGCAGGCCCCGTGGGCAGTTGCTGCTGGTGGCAGAGGCTGTGCATCATGGGGGGTAGTGTGTGGGGGTCTCCATACCCCACCACCCTCCCATACCTGCCTCACAACTCTCCTCCCACATATACACCCCAGCATAACCTATTGCCCACCCACACACAGCCACACCCCCTCAGAACTCTCCCACACACACCTCCCACCCCCACTCCCCTCTCTGAAAAGTGTTGAGCTTGTTTTTAAAGGCAGTGCTGCTTTTTTTTTCTCACAAGTCTTGGCAACGCTGCTCCAAGCCCTACTCCCCACCAGCCACAGAGCCATGGTGGAGATGGGGGTCTTGAGCAGCCCAGGGCCCATGAGTTTGTTTTCCTAGGGCCCATAAAAGGGTTAGTTAATCTGACCCTGGCTGCTGGCAGGGGCAGGGGAACCTGTTCATCACCAGCTCTGTGAGCAGGGACCTGGAAGGGAACAGAATGAGGAGATTGTTCGCCACTCAACTCAGCACTCATGAGGCTGAGCAGGGAACAGGCGTCTCAGCCTTCACCCAGCATGCAGAGCAGGGGCTGGGAATTGTCCTGCTCAAGGTAGGTCCCAGCTCCATTCCCCAATGAAATGATTGAGGCACGGGCCTTGGAAAGAGCTGCAAGGTGGGGTAGGTCTGAGGCCCCTGCCCTGATCCACCAGGGACTGCCCCTCCCCTGCAGGTCTTTCCAAGTCCCCTGCCCACAGGGCCAGGAGCTCCTTGCTGCCAGGGCCGGGAGACATTGTCCCTGCCCCAACAGCAGCCCCTCTCTTCCCTCCCCACCCCAGTGCCAGGAGATACCTGGAAGTCTCTTGGCCCGGTGCTCCCTGCCAGCCTCTAGGCTTGCACCCAGGGGAGCCTAGAGCTCCTCACCAGTAGCAGCAGGGGCCCATTGTGGGGCTCCAGGAAACTTGGTGCAAAGAGCAGCAATTCTAATCCCTAATCTCCACATGTGTAGATGCCTGCCCAAAAGTGCTTACTCTAGAGTAGTTTACATCAAGTAAACATAGGTAGTGTCAAATGCATGTGTAGACACGACCAGAGAGAGTTACTATAGTTCAGGCTAGAGATTATAGATGCAAGGATTGCTGTGGCCAGCACACATTTGATAGGAGTGAGTGTGATACTCTGCCCTACTGCATCTAGCAATGAGCATTTTACCACAGTATCTATTTGCTTGAGGCTTCATCAATAGGAGATTAAACTGCTCAGCATTTCACAAGATGTTTGTTGTCCAAATAAGAAACAAAAAAAAATAACTCTTTCCATCTCTGTATGGCATGTTTACGCAGACTGTCTTTAAAAAGATCTTTACAGATATTCATTACTGAGGAACTGGAACTAGTTACTTCCATCATATGTGCAGATTTTAAAAATCCATGACTATATGAACAGCAACATGTAATATTTTTTCCATAGACAATGAGCCATTTCCACTTTCAAGTCCAAATATTCTTTATCTCATGTTAAAAGGGCCAACACCAAACCAGGATAGACTGAATTAAGACCTGTGTAAAAGACTGCAGAGCACGCATTGTCTCTAAGGTTTTGCTCCATACTGAACATAAAATGGCTGGCTGCTGTCTTTTGGAGCCTAAATGAACAATGAGGAAATTAGTCTCTATGCAAAGACAGCATCACTGGAAAAAAGCTATAACAGATACAATTTACATGTGACACATACTGAATGTTTCCTAGCTCCTCCCAAGCAAACAGTAGGATAGGTGCCAATGTAAGAGCCAGTGGCAGTGGCTTACTTGAAATAAGGGTTTACTTTGCCATTCATGTTTTCCTCCATTCTGGCAGATGAAAACAAACAGCCACAAAAGTGCCATTGGCAAAGAGCTAAATGGTGGGATCCGAAAGTGTTGTCCAATAACCATTAAAACCCCCTGTGGGATATAGAAGCATTATTCTACTCACCATTCAGCACAGTGTCCCCAGCATTCCATAGAGGTTGTAATGGTTGAATAGTACAATAGAAGAACCAGAAACAGAAGCCAAGATGCCCTAACCACAAGGTACTGCTGCCTTCCATTCATGAAGAGGATCATGCACAATCTGCAACTCTGGATCACCACAGATTTTGGTGTCGACCGGACAATTCTTCACTTGAATACTGAATATCCCTTAAAGATTTCCAGAAAATCTCATAACCGGATAGTGAATGCATCAAATATTCTATCCACTTTAACTGTCTTGCATAGCATTTGATCACAGCTAATTAAAAGGTGTAGCTATTTGAAGAAAGAATGTGTTAGAAGGTTTAATCAGAAGGAAACAGTTGGTGTCTTACGCTGGTAATTGGTCATTTAGCTCAGAAACCAAAGTAACAAAAATACAGTCATTAATACTATCACTGGCTTTAGCTGATGAAATAGAAACTTGCTACACTAAAGTTCAAATAGAATTTTTTTTGTATCGGGAATAGTTTTGTAATCTTCAGTGATAATGACTGGGGCTCACTAATCACAAAACAAAAATTTCAGTGAATAGTCACTCATGCTTGTTAATGTATTAGCACTGGCCATTCTTATTTCTTATTTTTGGTTCATTTTCCATAAAAATTTTACAAGATCACATTTTCTTAACCGATAAGGGCAGAGCAACTGGGGGCGAGGAGACCCCAGCACCAGAGGGTGCAGTTACTGAGGCTGACTTAAACTGAGGCCTCATCACAAAAGACAATATCTTCATACCATTTGTCAGGCATGGAGCATGATAAAGGAGCGGTTTTGTAGTCATGCATCTAGCCCATAAGGTTTGGGATGTCCTGCGAGACACTTACTTAGAGCAAGACCCAGTAAGGGGTCTAAGAACCCACATGGTTTAGTGGGGTCCACCAGGACCATGACTGCATAGCATATCGCGGGCAGCCTCCCTATCTACCATCTATTTTCTTAACCATCAAGACATGGCAGGTGAGAATAGAAGGCACTTGCAGGGCAAAGCTGGCAATGTCACAGAGCCCTAGGGGCATCACAGCCATCCCTAGGGACCTCACCCTGTGACACTGTGAATAAACCTTAATAAGTAAGCCTTATTATCTCTATTTTAAAGGCAGATGCATTTCCAAAGTGGTCTACATAGTACAGAGCTCAAGAGTGCCCAGGGTCACGCAACCGGCTAGTCGCTCACTGAAAATTACCCCTTATCAAACCAGAATTAAGTTTTCACAAACAGAAGTAGTTTCACTACATTTTAAATAAAACTGAGGAAATGGAGATCATTCCTGAACATTCAAGAAATACTTCTGTATCCAATGTGGTGATGACAAGTGTTTGTATAACGTACATGATTTCCTCAAGGTCATGTAGAAACCATGATGGATTTACAATTCCCACTGCAATGCTCCAACTACAAAAGATTTTACCACTGCTAAACAAAAGCTTTCAGATATTGTAATGATGAACATCAGTGTAAAGTATAAGCCATACAGAGAGAGTATTCTTTAAGCAGAAAGATAACTTCTAAATTTGCCCTATATTATTTATTATAAATCATTCGCTCAGTTCTACCAATAATACCAGAAGTAACACATCTGGTGCCTTCCATAGATCAGCCTAGAAACCCCATGATACTCATTCTTTAGCCATACCATCAAGTTATATAACACTCACTAACTGGGAGGCTGACCAAATTATTTCCACATTCATAAGCAACAGATGTTGAATCATTTTATCTGTGTCTTAAAAATGGAAACAACAGCTCTTTGTATTAATTTACTGAATTTTATTTGAGGTTTTCAATGTTCTTTAATCAATGTATGCTATACAAACCATCTGACATGTCTCAGGAAGTACACGCAATAATATACGAACTCAGTAAAACTAGTTGAGTTGGTTAACTGTGTATTGCAAGAAGGCAGGAAGGCACAGTCATTTCACTGGCACAATTTGCATCGATAAACTCTGCTCACCAGAATCAGTAGAAGCAGAGTTTGTCTGCCAAAGGCCCCAAGAGGCCTTCACTAAAGCCATAAGAAAAATCAGTATGAAATCTTTTGAAATTGCTAAATTCCTTGTGTTTTTAAAATTCAAAAGTGACGCAATATTTATTTTATTTTTAAAAAGTTTATACATGGTAATTGCTCATCAAAAAGCAATACAATTAAAAACTAATTATTTACTAAACCAAATAATGTTTCTAGATTCATTTAGACAACTTTTTGGGTAAAGGCCTAGATAATTTTAACACCTGATTCTTTAAAATTTGATTCTTAATTATCTTACAATTCTTAAGGTTTTTTTCACTGTTTTGGGTAAATGATGCCTTTTGATAATAATTTCAGCTATTTTTTTCATTGCTAGTGTAATTTTTTTTAAGCCTAATTTTTTTTTACAAAAAAGATTGACCAAAAATCTGTTACTTAATTCTAACTAATTCTTCTTTAAAATCTCTAAAATCTTTTTTCCTGACATCTTCATTCACACTTGCATAGTCCCCACATACATTATTATTCTTAGTGAGGCCAGGGGGACAGCATTCATGAGTCAATATAATTCAATTTAAGTAAAAGAGGTAGCATCAGGCCCCAGAATGCTTGTATACAAATTACAGTGCTGCTCTGCAAACTATATATCCACACAACCTGAACAAATGACCTACTATCAGACATCACAGGGAGTCTACGTCTGCCGATTGGAAGATCCAAAGACAAGTTTCCTAGGTACAAATGAAGTAGGTTATTGTGGCACAGCTATTCAATGATCAGGCCAGCTATGTCACAGGATGCCAAACCTTAAAATATGTCTTGTGTGAAATCACCCCAGTCTACAAAGCTTGAGTCCAAGTATCAAAAATGCATTAATGACTTAAGGACAAATTCCCCTCTTACACACTCAGGTGCAATCAATGTTTTATGTGCTAGCCTAGAACAACAAACTTAGCCAGGGGGTAACTAGTTTTTCAAAGACATGAGAGTCTGGTGGCTTTCACCCAGAAGTGAGGCTATATTTTTGATTCATTTGCATGCTGCTTCATTCTCTTTGGATCAGCATCTGCAAGGCTCTGAGTCCTCTGGCCTGATCCAGCAACAGATTTAAGCATGTGCCTAACATTTAAAATATGTTAAAGATAAGTTAGGTATTTGTTAGATCATGTTAGAGACAACATGCTCAGGATCTTGCAGACATAAGCTTTTACTGCCCACAACTGTGGATATTGGAGTCAATTCCAAAGCTGACCAAAATTAAGGGAAGGTTTCCTATTGAGCCTAGTTGGTGCTGGATAGGGCCCTAAAGGCAGATTTCCCCAAGGCAGGAGGGCTTATAAAAGAGACTACTCAGATGCACACCTTTCAAGACTTGATTCTGCCTGTAAAAGCTAACCGAAGTTATATCTATGCTACTCCCTTTGGTTGTGCCCTTGTAAACATCAGTAACTAGCAGAAAAACTATGAATAATACCTGCTGCTTCATAAAGGAAGCATTTACCTTTGGTATCTTTCAAATGTCCTTTGTCTCTCTATTTCTCTATGATCTTTTCCGAATGCAAACATTATCCCACAGAGTAATTTGACCCCACCAGCCAATCGATAATCTCCTAGCAATAACAAGACAAAAGCAAATGTGTCTCCCTGAAGTACATGTGCAGCCTGCCAATATCCTGACATATTGTTTCGTTAATGTGTTTTAATTTCATTTGCAAGAAATGGAACGAGCATTTACTCCAGTCACAAGCCTGATCCTTAAGAGAAAAATAAATGGGCTACCTAGCCTGTCAGCAGCTTTGAAAAAAATGTGATGAAACACTGTTAGCTTATTTTAAAAAAGAGAGTTTTTTTCTAATGACATGATTCTTTTCCTTGTGAGATACAGAAGCAGTTACCAACTTAAAAAAATGGCCTTTTTATCTTAGCAGAAATTAAAATCTTTAAAATCTTTTTATCCTTTAAAATCTTTTTATCAGCAGAAATTAAAGGTAATTCAGTGACATCTGTGGAATCATCCACCGATTGATCGCTTATGTAAGAGAAGGATTGTGTTAATTCACAACAAATGTAATCAATAAGGCTGATTGGGATCACGTTACAACCAAATCAACTCCACCAGGTTCTATATCAGTAAATCCTAATTTACACTGAAGTGAAAATAGAATCAGGCCCATAGAGTCATGTCAGTCCAAAGACAGGTCAGATTCTTTAGGTAGATGTGATATCTTTTATTATACTACCTAAGATATCATGTCTGCCCAAAGAACTTTGCATGCATCCTTAGACCAACACGGCTGCAACCAACAACCCAGGTCAATCCAAATTCTCTTTTCTGTTGCACTAGAAAAAAATGATTTAAGAGGGAAAATTCATAAGCAATGTGTATCTGCACATATCTTATATCCTGCTTTTAACTTACATATGGAGTTTTACAGAAGCTATTGTACCATCTAGTGCTTAGCTCTGCTGTGTTTGCTTCTCTCCCAGAGGCTGAAGAAGGGTAATGTGATGCCCCCAAATTTGTCTATGTCTACCCCAGTCATGCAGTGGGTCCAATTAAAAATATCGCCCACGAGAATTCTTGTCTGTCACATATCTTCACTAACATCACAACCGGATTCATTCAATAGCACAGCGTGTGCACAAATGGACCTTTCGTGTTATTTGGAGGCATGGATACATAATTCACAATGACTCTAAAAGAAACAAAAAATGCACAACTACGTTCTGCATGCAGAAGCTTGAGTTCTCTTTGTTCCGTCTTCCAGTGAAAAGAAAGCAAACAAAGGGTTTTCAGAACTAAAGAATCGCTTGTAGCTTTTAAGGGAAAGGGCATTAGCCAACAAACAGCTTGTGATTAACTCTCTGCAGTAGAGATATATTCTCTGTCATTTTGTCTGCAGTTGTAACTGTCTGTACTAGCAGTGAAGAGCAATAAATTGAATGTCATAGAAATTAAGGCATAATGTACGTGACAATTAATAGATTATATCTATTCCTTAATCTTGTTTTAGAATTTCAGCGTGATTATAAATTAATGTAATTGTTATTCTGGTTCAGCCTAAGCAATGAAAAGTAAGTTTAAATGCCTATACCTAAAATATCAGAGTCACCCAAAGAACCTTGTCTGCCTATGTCCTACAACCTACACCCCTATACCCAAGGATGCACTTAGGTTGAACTGAGTAGGCATTAGGCCTGTGAAAATAGGGAACTATTTGATTCAGATCCAGATTTGGCTGATTCAGATTCCAGCGATTCAGTCTGGAGCTCCAAATCATTTTCCCACTCCGATTCGGAGCCCATTTGGAGAGTTGGCCATAGGGTATAATGGAGAATCAGTGAAATATCTGTAACTTTGCTGTTTCTGATAAAACTGGATGAGATGGTAGCCTGTGCTGAGAGCATGACGTCTGCCAAGTTTCAAGGTGATATGTGCAGGGGTTTCTGGGAAACGGCACCTCAAATTCCTGAAAGCAAAACTGATGTCACGTGTGTGTGTGTTAAACCACAGTGGTGTGAAAACTGCAGGGGTGGTAGCCCCTGCTAAGGCCACAAAGTCTGCCCAGTTTCAAGGAGATAGGTGCAGGGGTTTCTGGGAAACTGCACCCCAAGCTGCTGACAAGCAAAACTCATGTTGTGTGTGTGTCAAACCACAGCAGAGTGAAAACTGCAGGGATGGTAGGCCCTAATGAGGCCACAATGCCTGCCAAAGTTCAAGGAGATAGGTGCAGGGGTTTCTAAGAAACTGCACCTCAAGGTGCTGACAAGCAAAACTCATGACATAGGTGACACTGTGCGTGTGTATTAAAGCGCAGTGGGGTGAAAACTGCAGGCCTGCTAGGCCTTGCTGTGGCCATGAAGCCTACCAGATGTCAAAGAGGTAGGTGCAGGTGGAGTCTGGCTTCTGGGGCCCTGCACCTCTGGACGCTAACAGGCAAAACTCGTGATGTGGGTGAGTGACACTGTGCGTGTGATAAGGTGTGCCATCACTGGCACTGGGGCCCCTACACAACATGGTAGTGTGCCCCAGTGAGGTCTCCTCCCCCCCTACAGCCTCAGTTCAGTCCACCACTTTACATGACAACAGGTAAAACAACTTAGTGACTGACTGAGCACTAGCAGTAGCACCAGCAGCATCTCAGGTAGCCAAGCTGTCAGAGAGCCCTTCTTTCCTCTCAAGTAGGAGCTTTTTCTTCTCTAGCACATCTGTTAAGGTATGCTGTCACTGTAAGTGTGTACTTGTGCTCAGGTGCACCCTCACTGGCGCTGGGGCCTCTGCACAACATGGCAGTGTGCCCCAGTGAGGCATCCTTCTCCCTTACAGCCTTGACCGGTGCACCACTATAAATGATGGCAGGTCAAAATAACTTAACTGGCTTAACACTAGTGGCAGCATATCACCCAAAAGGAACTGTTACAGAGCCTTTTGTTTTATAAAGGAATTGGCAGCAAGAAGTAAAAATGTTGTGTTGGATATATGATGTTGCTCATGGTGTGTAATAGCTTATCCTGTGTTTTTATGTCTATATGTTTATTATGAAAAAAAAAGAATACTCAAAACAAATCTTAGGAAGTTTTGTCAGGCTGGGGAAGTACCTGCAGTTGGTGTGTCTCGTGGTTCTGGACAGAAGGAATAGTGAAGAAGCCAGAAGCTAGCCTGGCATGCAATGCAGGCAAGAGAGCCAGTCGGTGAAAATGGAAATGAAGGCATCAGGGGGTGAGGGACAGGCTGGGGTGGGGGGGAAAGGGGGATGTAGCAGTGCAGGTAAAAGTACAGAGGTGCCTGGGGAGGCAGATGTCTGGCAGGTTGCCGTGTGTCAGAACTCCACTGTCTATATTGAGTCCATGAGTTTCTGTACCTACTACCTAGGAGGCTGATGAAGTGCAGTTCATAGGCCCAGCTCTGAAGAATGGTTTGTACATTCAAATGAGCACCTAACCTCATCACCAAAACTGAAGCCAACTTCCTACAGCTCAAAACACAAAACCTGCCAACTTTCTCCGGTACCCCCACAAACTGCACACCAGACTCTATCATCAGCAGCCCTGTCCCCCTCCAAGGCATCCCTGATTATGAGATGCACTCTGTGTGCCACACAGAAGATGCCAACAAAGTTGGCATCACAGACAGCCTTCACCATATTGGCCCTGTTCTCAGTGACCATGAACCCGTGGGTGAGCTCAGCCTGCCCAACAAGCCACCCCTGCACCATGCGGTTCATGGCCCCCATGATCTCCATTGCCATGTGGGACTCATCCAGTACCTCGGCTTGGAGGAGAGCTCACCAACAGCCTGACTGATTGCACCAGGGTCCTGTGAGGGAGAGGTAGGTGTGATTGCCACCCTGACTGCTCCAGATGTTGGAGGTGAAGTGCAAGGCTACCTGTGGCCCTGCCTTGCGCAGCTCCTCTCTCAAGTACTCTCTGCATTCTTCATACATGAAGGGCACCACTGCCATGCTAAAGGTGGTGCATGTGGGCACTTTGTAAGATGGGGCCAGAAGCACTATGAGCCACCTGAACCCTGGCCGCTCAACTAGAGAGAAGGGCTGGCTATCCAGAGCAAGCATCTTCCCAATGGTCTGGGTGATCTCGCTCGCCTTTGCAACTGTTCCCCCTCTGTCTGCAGCATTCCCCCACTGTTCCAGAGTGGCCTGCCTCTGCTTTGGGGGGAAGGGTGCTTTGGAGCAAGTAGGTGACTTCCCTTTTGGCATGCATGCACTGGTGCCAGGCTGAGCAGCAAGAAGGGCAAGGGGGTGGTGCCTCCTGAGATGCAGCAGCATCGCCATGGTGGAAAAATGTTTTATGTCCTTGCCTCAGCGGATGTGCCTTCAGCAAACCTGGGATCATCTGCCAGCTCAAAATGCTCCCACACTTGCCCGCTTCTTGGTTGAGGGTGAGGATGCTGCCTTATCTCACTCCTCAGAAGGCTGAGGCTCAACAGCAGGAGGAGCTGGCTCAGCTGAGCCACTTGCCTGAGCCTCCACAACCTCCTCAACCTCCTCCGAGGTGCTGCTTTCTGGAGGAGACCTGGGTCTAGAGGAACTTTGAGGGGTGTGGAGCACAATGTCTGATTCCCTCTCAGCCCCCAGAATTGCTTGAGCCAGGGCACTCAGCACCCCTGGTTCCAGCTCCAGCTCCTTCTCTGGCACTGGGAGGCTCACACAGAGAGATGACACTGGGGTGGCAGAGACAGTGATTTCACTGTTGGTGCCTGCTTCTAGACTTAGGGGAGGTGGCGCAGATGCAGGGACGTCAGGTGCAGACACTGCTCCCACCTCCTTGCTTCCACTGGCAGCAGAAGTGTCATGGCTGCTTTGGAAGAGAATTCGTCTATAATTGGTGGGGGTGCAGAGTTACAGCTCTAGCTTTCCCCCTACCCCCTCTCCCTCCCCTGCCAGAAGACCTGGCACCTGCCTTTCCAGCACACTTCATATTAATCTTTCCTGTGCTGCAAAAGGTGTGTGTCACTCCTATTGTGTTGTGTGTTTTATTCCCTCTGTGTTGTGTTCATGCACTGGACTCTTCTTTGATTGTTTGATTGATTCAGTAACAAGTATTAAGAATTATGTAAAAATGTGTGCAGTCTGTCTGTCTATCTTCTCCGCTGTGATGTATTTATTTACTATGAATTATTCATGTGATATCTGACTCTGTTGTGTGTTTTATTCCCTCTGTGTTGCATGCACGCACTGGACTCTGGTTTGATTATTAATAACTATACATGGTATCTTCTTCTGTGTTGTTCTATTAATGTGAATGTGTGACTACTACTGTACTTCTTTTTCTTCTTCTGTGTTGTAATGTGTACCTAAAATGATAAATCAACTTCTTCTAAGACCTTGAGTTCTGTGCGAGTCTCAACCTGAATCTGACTTCTGTGTTGTCTTCCGTCTCTGTGTAAACTAACTATAATAATATTAATAACTACCGTATATAATCTGACTCTCTTCTCCTATGAAGATCTGATTTTTCTTCTTGTATGTGTGTACATTATAAGTGTGTGTGTGCGATCTCTGTGCCTCCCTGCACAGTGATGTATCACGCTGGCAGGGAAAACACAGAGCTTTCTTTTTTCAAAGTTTGCCCACAAAAAAAAGAGAGCGCAAATATAAACTGAAAGAAATTAATTGGATAGTATTAAGTAAAGAGATTCTAACCTAAGCTAAGCTAAGACAAACTAAATGCTATCCAGTCTTTTCTAGCAACAAAAAGGAGCAGGCAAGTTGCAACTGACTGACTATGAAGCAAGCCAGGCAGCACAGTACCTTTTTGGCACTGTTACTCAGACAGAACCAGCTCACAAAAGGCACAGCAAGCTTAAACTGCGGCTTTTATGCTGTTTCTATGTTCCTCCCTCCACACACTGTAACTGGAAAGGCAGTCAGAGAGAAATCATGCTCACTGGCCACCTAGACATGTCAGTCTTTTCCCCCTTGTTCCTCCTTCCCCCCACTTCCCTTCCCTCTCCTAAGTTTCTGCTTCCCCATACAGACAGCCCTCCAAATCTATGAATTGCCATATCTTTTTGGAAGGTCTGAATTGATTCAGAAAGCCAAAAGCAGCTAGCGATTCGATTCAGACTTGCAGATTCGGCCTCCAAATCGTCCGAATCTTTTCCAAATCTGAATAGCACTCCGAAGCTTCTCACAGCCCTAGGAGGTATGAACTTGCTGTGCAAGACTACCACAAATGGATTAACTGATTCTCCCTTCAAGATCATTCATCAAACAATTGATGATATCTTGCACTTGTAGTGAGATGTTTTTTCCCCTCTTGTGCCCTGATTTAGCACATCAGCACACACTTGAATCCCGTTGACTTCAAATGCTAGCTTCCAAGCACATGCTTCAGACCTAAGTACATGCTTGCATGCTCTGCATAATGAGAGGAAAGGACACAAGACATTCCTACTCTGCAGAGTTGAGCCAGGCTTTCCCTTAACAAAATCAACTGCTAGTTTTTTAATTTACCCTTCTCATTTTCCAATTCTTAAATGTTATTTCAATAAGAGAATATTTGTACATTCAAAATAAGTATTTGCTTTAAATGCTCAAAGGAGTAGGGCTCTTTAATGTAAAAATTAGGCTACGTCAACAGCTAGTCTGAGCTAAACCAATGCTTCAGTGATGGTTCCATCAGTCTGTGCAGTTCACAATTTTACTCGTGTTGGTCTTTTGTTGTGCTATGCATATGCCACATCAGCAATTACACTGGAGTAAAACTGAGGTAACTGAGATGACTCTCTGGCTGATTGACTCCTACTAAACCACATCTTATTTACTTCAACATCAGTGAAAGGAGAACCAGGACCTAGTTGTTTAGATCTTAAATTTGGGAAGACAGTCTTCCAGACATGAACCAACACCATTTTGTCTTCCCCTGAGTCCCAAGAGGCCAGCCCTTCCAGTGGTGCAGAATGTGACTGCTAACTGAAACCAATGCAGCTACACCAAGCAATGAATTATGAGAAATAGATGAACCGTGAAATGAATTATGAGAAAGGAAACAGATGTACAAAGAGATGAACTAATTTGTCCAATATCACAAAGCAAATTAGAGAGAGAGTCAGGAACAGAATATATGAGTAAGTAGGAGTAATGAAGGAAATGGAAGTTTTGAATGAGGGACATTGAGAAAATTGGCCCTTGAGAGGAAAGCAAGAGTCACAGAATCATAGAAAAGTCAGGCTGAAAGGGACCTCCAGAGATCATCAAGTACACCTCTTGCTTCAGGTAGGATCATCCTTATACAAACCATCCCATACAAAACCATTGTCTGACCTCTTAGTTAAACTACACAGTCAACCCTGACACATCTACAGCCATCACACTCAAGCCTGCCACAGGTAAAGCAGAGGGACTATGGTGGCTAACTCCCACTGCTGCAAAGATTGTTAATATATGTTCAAGACACCCCAGGAAGAAGCTGGGTCCCTATTACAGAGGAAGGCAAAATCCCTCCCCACCCTGCAGTCTGAACAAATAAATGTACTGTGCAAGACTAGCACAAATAGATTAATCGAGTCTCCCTTCAAGATCACTGATCAACCAATTGATGATATTTTACCGGGGGGTAAATGTCCTTCCTGATCCCAAATACAACAATGGGTCTGATCCTGAGCAGAGAAGCAAGACCCTTTAGCCAGGACCCTCCAGCTTTAAGACCCAGCAGGACCACTGGCTTAACTGGGTACCAATCCCCAGCCTTGGCTGCAGCCAATTTCCAATACCTCTGAGGGAGGCTTAATAAAACCCCGAGGGCCTTTAGACAGCTTGAGGGGCTTGCAATTTGTTAAGATGCAGGCAGGATGGGTCAGCAGGGGCAAGATTGCAAAGAGTTCAATGAGGATGCAGAAACCCAGGCCTGCCTGGGTCTCTCCTTCCCATTATAGTGGGGTGGACATCACTGCCCCCCATATTTTTAGACCTGAGGCAATCCTCACCCTATTACACTTGCTTCCAGCCCATTAGTCTCTGTGAGCACCTACTGCAAAAGCAGGAAGCCAGAAGGTACTCAGTAAGAGCTGTAATGCTCTGGAGTCATATTCCATACGTGACAATTATTTCCTAACTGTCTTTCACCAGTCATCTGTCCAAAACCCCCTCAAACCTTCACCTCCCCCAAAATCAGTGTTTCATCACCATGACTAACGGCTGCTTGAAACCAAACCATGTGTTGTGGAATTTCATAGATGCATCTGACTCTGAAAAAACCCTGGTCATTTGTCATCAGTGTACCGGAGAGAGATTCTGGCATTTAGCTCATTTGCGGGTATTTTTTAAGGAAGACAAATACTTCAATAAGGTGCATTTAAACCTCAAATCAATGGCAACAAAAAAAAAAAAAGAAAAAGAAAAAAGAAAAACGTTTCCTGTCTTAATAAGGGCCTGGGAGAGGCTCTGGCATTTGGTTAATGTTTCTTTTCTGAAAGCATTTTATACACATTTGTCAGAACAATCAAAAGCAAGTCTGCTGCTTAATGTGATGGGGCTTGCAAGGGGTTCTGGCAGTCACTTGGTTTGTGTGCAGGTGGGTGCGAGCAAGATGTGTATTTCTCGCCAATGTGCCCAGGAGGCGGGTTGTCCTGGGAGGGAAGGATGAATAAATGACACTTTATTTACCAGGAGGAGTGCTCCAATTTTTGCAGTAATGTAAATAGGGTAATAATAAATGCATATAAAGGAGACAAATGAGAAGGATGGGCTGGTTTTATATGGTTCATTTCATTGCAGAGAGAAGCGTGTTTATATTAAAGATTAATTTAACCCTAGATTTCAGCGTTCTAATGTTTCCCCTCTCTATAAAAGCTTCAACAATATTTGTGAGATGTTCACATCCTACAGTGTTGAGCCAAACAAGCATCTAGACAGTCGATCTCCATATTCAAGAATTGCATCCATCATCTCTGTATTTAGCCCTATTACCACAGAATCCAAATACCTGATGATCTGTTTTAATGTATTTGTGCCCACAACCCCTGTGGTTTATGGTGGCAGTACTGGAATCTGACAGAACAATTATTCCCCTATTGAGCAGATGTGACGTGAACCTAAAATACAGAAAGACTAAGGACCATGCTTTTAATGATAGGTAGGTGCCAAAATTAGAAAATGCATGCCCAGTGGCATTTTCCAAAGCACCTAAATACACAATTAAATAAGCCTACCCACAGATAAAGACTACCAGCACACCACCTTTCCTGCACGACCTTATGCAGTGTCATTGTTATGCAGCTCTCCTGACTTTGAAAGCGAGTCGTCTTTCTCTCTGCAGAAAATCCCAGAAAATTCCACAAGATAGCGAGCCAGGATGGAGCTATTAGTGACGAAGAAAGCTTAAGATGAGCAAACTATGCCAACCATAGTCACGTACCATGCAAAGGAGCACAGAAAAGGGCTATAAAAATCACATGCAAATATCAGAATGGGGTAAGCATCAAAATTGGAGAGGACTACTTGAGGGAATATGACAATAGTTAATAGGTCGAGACCAGGCAAATAGAAAGTTAGGCTGATTATTGGGAGCGAAGTGGGGGGAAACCTTATAGGAAATAATATGCTAAGATGTCTGTCAACTCCTTTTTATGAAGCTGCAGTTCATGCAAGCTCTGCCCACTGAACTGAACCCAAGACACCCTATGCATTTTTCTTTCCCTGATGCTACCATAGGCACCTTCGCTCTCACAAATATCTCTATGCCCCATCCTTATGGCAGGAACAGCCTCTCTCAAACCATGCACTTCATCCTACCTTCCCTTCAGTCGCATCCTTTTGAAGTTTTCCACAGCAGAAGTGATTCTGGAGATGGGAGCTGAGGGGAACGATACCGAAAAATAAAAAGAACCGCCCCCCCCCACCACCAACCTTCAGATTTGTCCACAACTCACCAGAAAATCACACCATCTTATTATTTTTCCTTTTGTCCAGCTCCATAAGAACTAAGTACTTCCATGGCTTCCCGGATTTTTCTCACAGGGATGGTTCACAACGCATTTAGCTCTCAGCAGGTTGCTGAATTAAGAAAGAGCCACCTAGCTGCTTCCTGCAGTTTTTGCCTCAAAGGGTGCCACTTCTCCACCTAGCCGGAGCATAGCCATGGTCCTCCACAGCCCATCAGAGAAGCGGCACCCTTTAAAATAAGAGCCAGAGGTGTTTGCTACATAGCTGCAGCAAAGAGTAGTCCCACGGAGCTGTTTGCTGCAGCTGTATGTCCTCCCGGCTACTTTGCAAGCCCTCATCTTCACAAGGGGAGGGTATGGAGTCTAAAATTGAGAAGTATCCAGGGCCTATTGTATCTGTGTGCTTTAAGATACTACGAGGAGGCAGAAAAGTAGTATTATCCCTACTTTACAGATCAGGAATTAAAGCACAGACAAGCAAAGTGGCTTTCTCCCACGGTCACACAGGATGCCTGAATCCCAGGTTAGTGTCCTAATAGGAAGTGTCTGAACTTCAGGCAAATGGCCATTGGCTCACCCTCCTGTCCTCCTCCACACCATCGTTGGCCATCACTAGCTTTGTCGTGCTGGATGCTAAGGTTATGGTGGTCCTGAAGGGGAGGGTGTCTGACATATTTTAGATCAGACAAAAAAATAAATTTGAATGAAAAAAGGCTTGATCACATTATTTATGAATGACTTTCACAATTGGCCCAATGCTTTTAAAATGTCTAGTTTCAACAGTTCATTCTGGTTTCTGGCAACCAAGAGTTTTTCAGCTTCTAGTTCTTTTAAAGAAAACCTGACAACTTTTGACAAAAAAAAGAAAGTTGCTTGGGTTTTGTTGGCATTTTTTCATCAGCAAAAAATATTCCCCCATGTCATGCTGACATTTCAAAAAGACAGATCAGGGAAAGTCAAAAGAATAGATTCATGGTGACACTGATCCAGCACCTATCAGAAGAGAAAAACAGGACTGCCACTCTGCTACCTAAGGGGAAACTCTTCTCACTAATCTTCTGTCTTACTAGGCAGAAGAGTGGTTACCAAAATCTTTGCTTGGACAGGTAAGGAAAGAATATGCATGCATTGTAACACAAAGCTGTCCACTTCATAGTAAGGCAAGGCATTATGCAAACGGCAATGCATGCAACTTATTAGACTGCCCATTTTCCTCTTCTGAGCAATCTCATAAGAGGCAATTCAAGACAACTGGGTTAAGCTTTTCTTGGAGTCCAAGATCACGGTCCTTCCAGGCTGGATTATTATAGCTAGGTAGGTGTGACTCATGAGCCTTCTGTCAAATAGCTCACACTGACAACAACTGGCACAGAGTAGCTCAGCTCACGTTCTCACAGGAACCGGTAAATGACATCTTTACAATTACTTCCACACTGTATTGGATTTTAATTTGCTGGTGTGAGGATAAAAAGTTTCACTTCAAGGTTTGATTTGCTTCAGCAGCATGGCTCCTACACTTGTCTGAATTGAGCAGCCTCTAATAAAATTAAATTTATCCAAACCCAGAAGAAACTAGCCTTGTCTATTCTCACCTTCTAATCTAGCAAAATGCAAGGTTCCTCATAGCAGTGAATGTCCTCTTTAAAATCCACTTTTACACGATGCCCCAGTTTATTCCTTCCTCTCTCTTTGTTCTATGTTATCATATAGATTTAGTTCAGGATTGTCAAACACAACATTATTCTGGTTGCCTCAGTTTTTGACTGCCCAACTTAAAATAGCTTGGACGGGGTTCTAATATGCACCATGAACTCAGCTCTAGCTGGAAATCAGGTCACTTTAAGATGTCTCAAGTTGGAAATCTGGAATTCCTAGACTTTTTAAAATCCCTGAGGGTGTTTTTTTTTAGTAACACTAATTTCCAAGGCTTTGTAACACAGGGCTTGTGTTATCTGCTGATCCACAGAACAAATGTAAATTGGGTTGTGACAGTATAAGCTTCCCTATTACCTCTGTGATGTCCCCCATCTCCGACCTACAAAAGCTACCTTCAGTAGACTATTCTTCATGCCTATCTGGTCTTTGATGTGGTAAAGTCTTTTGGAGTAAGAGGGCTATACAAGCTCCCTGTGTAAATTGGTAGCCAGGGCTAGTGCCCCACTCGAACCTCCCCTAATTATGCTGCTGAACTGAGATGCCAGGGACAGGGGTGAGCAAAATACGTCCTGCTGGCTGGAACTGGCCCACCAGGCCATTCTATCTGGCCCGTGGGGCCCCTAAGAAATTTAGAAAATTAATATTTATCTACTCCTGGTTGCCTGTCAGTGGTGATAGGAGCTAGGGACAGTAGAACAGAGGGGAAGCTGGCAGGAGCCAGCAACAAGGCCAGCCCAGCCCTGCCCTACCCCCGGCCCCCTCCCTCCCTCCCTGCCCCCCTGAACCAGAAGCCTCTGTCTGCCCTGGCTTTCACTGCTTCCCTGCCCACCTGCTCCAGCACAACATGGCCCTGGACTGTATCCTGGGACCATGCCGGTATCCCGGGGCCAGAAGTGGGAGGATGTGTGTGAGTGCATGTGCATGCATACATGCAATGAGGGAGGGAGAAAGAGAGAAAGAGCAATGAGGCGGGAGGCAGAGAGATAGAGAGTGTAGTGAGGGAGGCACAGAGTGTGTGTGTGCAGTGAAGGAGGGAGAGAGAGAGAGAGTGAGTGTGTGTGTGTGTGTGTGTTCAAAGGGTGAGTCCCACAAGCACACCCTACCTTACATGCAGCCCCCCACACTCACACCCCCTCACACAGCCCAGCCACCCACAATTCCCCACAAACCCCATACCTATCCACACCCCACATATCCACACCCACATGCTCCCTCACCCCACACCCATGCGCCCCACAAAACACTCCCACACACCCACATCCCCACCTAACCAAACACCTACAACCCCCACAAACCTATACCCACCCCCCAATGCCCTCTACCCCCCTACAATATACAAGAATAAGATTTTATTTTCAGCTATTGTGCAATCACCTCTGTGTACACTACACAAACGTGTAAATCAAGACAAAAAAAATTTTTAAATCAAATTAATGAATGTTGTAGATGTTCAATTTTTAGAA
This sequence comes from Crocodylus porosus, assembly GCF_001723895.1. Classification (NCBI taxonomy): domain Eukaryota; kingdom Metazoa; phylum Chordata; order Crocodylia; family Crocodylidae; genus Crocodylus; species Crocodylus porosus. The sequence continues at coordinate 189,880,623 of NW_017728906.1, forward strand.
TATAATTTAATATTTTTCTGGTTCTGAGATAGCAAAAGGAGTACTTCTGGGGCCAAGGGGAGGGGTTATGGGACAGGACTTCCTATCCCAAGATTGTGACCGGGGTGGGTCACCTGCCTGGGGTTGGGACTACCCATGTGGCCCTCAACAGCTTGCCAAAACTTGGTAAGCAGCTCTCCACCCGAAATGATTGCCTGCCTCTGCCAGAGGACCAAGGGTATGTCTACATAGCAAAATGCCATATAGACACACCTAAGTTAGCTCTAAATGAGCGTAATGCTCTGCCAGCATGACAGAACTGCATTATACCAGACACCAAGCAACTTGGCCAAAATCAAACAAGAAGTCTAGCAGAGGAGGGAACTGAACCTCAGTCTCCAAAGGCCCAGATAAGGTCCCTAAGCAGCAGACTGCATTTTGTCCTTGCTACCCCTGAGCCCTGCTGGTCTAGGCTGATGGAGCTCATTGCAAGCCTTCTGGAGTTAGCTGAGCATGTGGTTTTATATACTGTTCCATGCAATGATGTCGCCCCAGGAGCAGGAGGCATTTTAACTTGCCCCAGGAAGTGCAGTCCAGTCAGCTGTATCAGGCACATAAGGATACCCATGACCAATGCTGCACACAGTTCTTGCAGCGCATCTGTCAATATTCCCATCATCATGCTATCCAGCTGTCTCCTCAGGATATAAAAATAGGATAAACCTTAGCAACAAACCTTTTAATACCCCAGAGAAACATAGCTGCTGTACCAGACACAGACATGGCTCACAGCTTTCTTCTCTTATGGCTCCCCTCATTTCTGTAGTTTAAATCCCTCCCTTCTATGTCTTTTTCCCTTTCCTAATGGGGGAGCTGATCCTGCAGATGTTTGCTTACAGGAGTGGACCGTTGTAGCACATGAGTGAGGACCTCTCCAATAAAGTAGGGCTTGCAGGGACTGACTTGACCACGCAGGGACTCTAGCATCACTTGTTTGTAAACACTCCGCTCGTTTGCCGCCCTTCATAAACAATAATCCTATTGCGATTCCTTTGGGCCTCTTCAGGCTCGTTAGGTCCAAAAGGATTTAAACAAGGAACTGTTTTTATCTGCTAACTGGCTGCTGACAGGCTGTGAAATATGTAAACGCACCACTTGGGCACGTACTTAACTTTAAGTCCATGCTTACTTCCACTGAGGTCAATGGCTCTTAAATAGAAGTTTTAGCACTTTTCTAACTGTGGCTGGACTTTATCGTGTCTTTAAGTGCTTTGTTGAATCTGGGCCACAGTGTTTAACAAAAATCCAACTTTCAGTTTCTCCAGCCAAAGCAAGCGTAGTGGCATCAGCAACACAAAGACAAAATGCAGCATGAGAGAACATATAAACAGTGAGGAGGTTTTTCCCCTGCCGTACAAACTCTGTCCCCATTTGGTTTGGAAGTTGCTTGTAAATAAGAGATTTACCCTGTACCTTCATTTTATATCCTTCCTGCCTTTAATTGCATCATTCCCGATGCTCTGCCAGAATCTGTGGGCACAGAGCACCCCCTTGTGGACCCAGGCAGGCAAATAAAATTACACTTCTACTGTGCTATGATGTTAATCCAGCCAAGTTAAGGAGGCTAAGAGCATGCAAATTCATTTTTAAACAAGGCCAAGGCCATATTGACCTGATACATAAAAAAAGACAGGTATAAAAGAACTTCATTCCACCAGCAACAGCTCTTTCTACCTAAACTAGTGCTGCCTATTACATTTGCTACAAAACAAAACCTATTACTAAAAATACTATAAAAAATACAGTGGAGAGGAACTAAGCTCTCTGAAGTTTGTGGTCATGTCACGGACAACTACACTTTTTGTTAGACATGTTATGGTAATCACACTAGGCGTGAGTCAAAACTCATTGAAATTAGTGGAGAAACTCCTATTTTCATTACTGGGTTTTGGATCAGACCCATTACAAGGAAACGAGTCAGCTCCCACTAAAATAAATGGGAGGATTTTGGTCAGCTTCAACAGCAGCTGAATCAGGCCTGTATATGGTACAAACCCATGTTAACACCCCTACGCGCAGCAGACAATTCATCCATGCTCCAAAGGGCAAAATCCATCTCCCCTTGAAATAAAAGGAAAAGATCTCAGAAATGTCAACAGCACCGGTATTTCTTCCAGTAATGTTTCTTCCTGGTCACATGGATGAGTTAGGCTGCGGAAGCATGGGTGACTATAAAAAACCATGGCTTGTTCAGCACGTTTGCAGCAGTGCTAAGTTAATTATGTTTTTTAAAATAAATATTTGTCTCTGTTTTTATCCGTGAATTCACAACACAGAAAAAAAACCAGATGGAACAGAACACATACGGATTTCTTCACAGTTAAAGAAAGAGCACTTTTTTCTTTGTATTTTTCTCTTTAATCAAGAACAAAATAAATGGACCATCTTGACAGGGGTCATAAGGTACATGGCTTTAAATTGATGTAAAGTAAAACAAAACAACATGCTAAACAAGTTCCTGCCCCTGTGTCACATCTGTATACAGTCACGGTCCCCTGCAATACCAGGGTGACTGGGGAAGAATTCGTAGACTGAGCTAGAGCCCTGGAATAATGTATAACGCTGCAGCCAGTGAGCAGTGCCTATGTAGGCTTTTATCACTTTGGCACCTGTAAACTGTGGGTAGCAGATGCTACCACCTTCCACCAAGCAGAGAATAGACACAAGGGTGCTGCAAGAGGGCTCAGGGGGAATTTTAGCATGTGAGGGAAATTTTTAGTTTCTTAGAGCTCTTCATCTGGAGCAAAGTTAAGATATACTCAGAGTCTTAAAGAGTGAAGGGAGCTAAGACAAAACTTAGCTTAATTAACTGCATGACAGCTAGTGGGAAATAATTTAAGATTTTCCCGGGAAAGTATGGGTGGGCAATGAATAAATTCCCAGGAAAGAGGAATTATGCTAGAATCAGAGGGATAATGGGCGATTCAGGATTAGCTTTCCAGCCTGCATCAATGAACAGCCCCATGCTGAAACCCTAAGGCTAGGGACAGACATTACACATAAACTATTTAAGTGATCAGAAACGAGTTTAAACCAGTAACAGAAGAGATGTTCAGTGCACATAAGCCAGTTTGAAAATGGCTGAAATCAGTATGAGTTAAACCTTGTTAAATGTGGTATCAGACTTAACTGATTTGGCTCAAACCGGTTTATGCAATGTCTGTCTCAGACCCCTTGATGGTTTAAGATAAACCAGACTCCCCCAGCATCCTGGCATGCTCTCTGGGCTCGGTGGGGCTCTCTGCTCCACAGAAAAGCTGGCCCCTCTCCTCTGCTCCCTGGCGACATCTCCCTCCTCCCCCTCATCACTCCCTGCTAAGCAGGAATTGCCCCCTCCCCTCTGCCATGCTGAGGAAGTGTCTGTGTATTAGCTAGCAGACCACACGCTGGCGAGGATCGTGCTGAATCAACAGGTAGAATTAATAGGCAGAATCAACAAGTAGCTGGTAATATCCCTCTGTTGTTTTCTTAATTGGGTAATAAATGCTGTTATCAATTCCCTGCTGGGCTAATCAGAGCTTCTGCTGGAGCCTGACTGGGCCCCCCTCAGCTCAGCCCTGTGGAAGGGAAGGGAGGGCTGCTCTAGTGCCCCCTGCCCCTTCTGGCTTCTAGCTGCAGGCATGTACCTGCATTTCTGGGATGTGTGTCTGGTTACAAAACTGATTTAGCCTAGCCAGGCTAGACTAACCTGCAAAGATTGAATCAGTTCAGGCTCTGGCTTTTTGAATGTCTGTCACTAGCCCAAGAATTCTCTTTTATAATGCATGTGGGGCTAACCTGCCATGTTTTCTGATGGCTGGTTATCCATCTGCTGAAGGTGCATGTTGTGGAGATTAAAAATGAATAAGTGGAATGGTATTTACTTACTTTCAACCATACTGTTTAGGAATTATTTCAGTGTGTTCAGCTAAAGAGACACTGAGAAGACCTGGTAGATCATCTTGCTGGTTCCCTGTCAGAGTAATATGAAGTGGCCTAGAATAACTTGCAGTCCTTTCCCTCCCCATGGCACTACTGAACCTCTTAGTTTACTTGGATCAAATGTTTTTTCTCTCTCTCATACAACACCCTCCCCCCCTGCACCCACCCCTCATGTACTGTAGGAAAGAGCTTTTCAGAATGTAGGCCTGGGGCCATTCTACTGGCAAAAGAAGAAATCAAAGTATATTAACTTTCCAGTGAGGGAGAGCTAATTTCCAAAGAATGGTATTGGGGTGGGGAGAAGGGGGAAGCAGGCAAATTCGTCTCAGTGCATATCTGGTTTCCTCCCCCTCTTTGCTGCTGTGCTAAGTTGTAGAAATTGGAGCTCTAAAATACCAGTGCAGCATTGTTCCTTCTAGTATGTATTGCCCATTTGGGAAATGAGTTTATGTCTATTATTGATTCAAGCAATTAATTAACGTTTGCGGTAAGGTAAGAGCTCTGTATTGTCAATTTCCCTTCCCCACCCCACAGCGCTCTAGCGTCTCTAGCTGCTCTTGCTGAGAGGGTCTTGTGGCTGGACAGAATGCCTCACAACCTATTTCTCTGCATATCACGTCAGGCCAATAGGAAACTCCATGACTCATTTTTCCTCCCCTATAAAGCATCTCCTGATGACAGGGAATCAGAAGCTTCCTGTAGAAACACAGGGGTGGGTGCTGCCATGACAAGCCCTGTCAGGAGCTAAGCCACTAAGGCTTTGTGTAGACAAAATGGGAGGCATGTGTGCACAACACTTTAAAGCAGGCTAAATGCTTTTGCACTGGTTTAATGTTGTGGGTTTTTGCATACCTCAGCAGCGTATTGTGCATTAATTTCAGCCACTGTAGGACATTCAGTGGTGTAATGTACCTTAAATGCCTTGGGGCACAGCAAACTAAAACTCCTTTAAGGAATTTTAGTTTGTTGCCCCTACAGCCATGGGGCGAAGCACCGGGTTCTGTGCAGCTCCACGGCTCTGCAAGGCGCCCTCTGAGTAGCTTGGCAGCAGCGCGAGCCTCCACCCAAGAAAAGTGGCGAGCCCGCCTGCCTGAGCTGTGCGGGGGCTGGTGCTTCCTTCTGCAGCTGTGGTGCCCCCCAGGACTGTCCGGACCGGGTGCTTGCGAGCAGGTGCCACTGGGGGGAGGGGTGTGCTGCTGTCATGGAGGGAAGTACCCCTCCGCCTGCAGCCCAGGGACCATGCCAGTTGCTGGCAGCTTGCCCTCCCCACCAGAGAGGCAAGTGAGTCTGCAACAGTGGAGAAAGCACATGGGACTAGAGCCATCAGTCTTTCCTGCCCAAGTGCAGCGGGGCTGGACCCAGTGATCTGCAAGGTCCCTTCCAGCCCCTAATAACCATGGCACTATGAACCTCATCATGGGATCTACAGCCCTGAATGAGGCACCAAAAGTCCTTAAGCAGTGCACGAGGAGAGCTAAGCACCTCAGACCAGCCTCTGAAACAGGCAACATGCTGAGCAGGAAGTGATCTAGCTCTAGCCCTGAGCCCTTTTCTCGGTGCCTAAAGCCATCTGTGCATAAAACGGAGGAGGTGCCTTTTTGGTTCAAAAGATCATTGGTAGTGGAGGTGGCTGTCCTGGTGAGTTGGGAGTCACTCCTTTCTCTCAAAATATATGAGAAAGGGACTGGAGATAAAGAAATAGTCTGAGGTGAGGTAGAAAATAGTCTAATCCCAGAACCAATACTGACTCACTTGGGGCCTTGAGCAAGTCACATTACTGCCCTGCCCAGGTTCATTCATTCATATTTGTTCACAGGTGTTCAGCCCCTTGATGTTAAACCAATGCTTGAGATGAATAATTTTGAGGACCTGTTTTAGGATCAGGACTAAATCCTGTTGTTTAAGGATATGATGAGTACCAGTTCAATCAACAGCTTTCCAATCAATAGAAATCACTCCATCCCAAGAAAGGTGATTCACTTCAAATATACCCTGTTAGAGAAAATGCAGCCTGTTCAACAACCCTAGAGCCTCCAATTTGACAGAATTTAAAGCTTGATCTATAAGATTCCCTATAGATGTTAAATTTCCTGAGGCAAGGATGCCAATTTCTTAAATGTCTTTTAGGCGAGGGACAGACTTTCAAAAAGATTAGTCTAACCTGCAATGCTTGAATAGATTTGCAAGTGAATAGACATCCAGGAAATGCAGGTACATGCCCCAGCCCTCCCTTCCCTTCCCTTCAGCAGCAGCCTCAAGCCAGGAGGCCAGGCCCCTGGCAGGGGCTAAGTATGATTGCAGAGGGGTTTAAACCCCCACCCTGGCCTTTAGGGACCCCAGCTGGAGTGTGCCAGAAGGGGCAGGGGAAACAGCCTTTGCCAGGCTTGTCCCCGAGGCCAGACACCAGCTGGGACAGTGGGTCAAGTGAAGTGGGATGGGTATTAAACTCCACTGTGCCCAGGTGGGCACGGGACTCTAGCTGGGGTCTGCCCAGCTCTCTCCCCTCTTCCTGCTCATGCGGCAGGGGCTCTGGCCAGAGCCAGCTGGCGTGGCCCTGCTGTCCACCCAGGACTGGGACTGAGCTGAGCCAGGCAGTGCTGCTGAGGGTGGGTGCAGAGGGACCGGCCAGGGCTGCGCCATGGTGGCTGTGTCCTTCCCAGTGAGCTGCAGCTTGGGCTGGGCCTGTGGGGGCTGCATGGCCATATTCTTCCCAGCTCCCTGCACCCAAGCTGGGCTAGGTAGGGCCTTTCCCAGTGTCTGTGGGTCTCTGACAGCCCAGCCTGGAAGCGTGGGCAGGGGCTGATCAGGTAGCGGGCTGCCTGGGTGGCTCGGAGGCAGTGGTGGGCCCTGGGGCTGGCAGCTGCGCCCCCTGCCCTGTGCAGCACCAAGCAGCTGCTGCTGCATCAAAAGCTGCAGGCTGACTGGGGCCAGGCAGGATGTACTGCCTCCCTCACCACCTCCCTCACCGCCACCCTGCTGTGCCTTGTCGCTCTGTTTGGACAGGGCAGCTTCAGCCCAGCAGCTTCTGCCCAGGGCAAAGAGCTCTGGCTCCAGTTGCATGTGGTATCTTAAACCAGTTTCAGCCATTTTGAAACCACTTCTGTTCTGATACAGGTTTAAATTAGTTTCTGATTACCTAAACTGGTTTGTGCACAACTTCTGTCCCTAGCCCTACAGGGCATATATACATACCTTTTCATGTTGCGACACGCTGTTGAAGCAGACTCACTTAATTGAGTCTGCTCCGCATACAAGCTGATGCACACTGCACGGTGTCATGTGCAGCTGTATAAGCAGCAAAATGTGCGTCGGCATGCAGCAAAAGGTGGTGGTGTGCTTTTGAACTAAAACACCTTTGATGTGTTTTAGTTCAAAAGTGTGCTGCTGCCATTTTCTCATGCTGACATTCATTTTGCCATTTATACAAACGAATGCACCACAGCACCAGGCACTTTTAAAAGCACCCAGCGCTGCAGGCCAAGCATGTGTACGAATGCCCAGAGTGCCGAGCCTTGTGTCGATGGCAGTCAAATAACCGTGATAGTCAAGATTGTGAGTGGAGAGTAAAATACTACAGGGTGAGACAGAAGAACTTACTTCCTGTAGTTCAAGCTAATCTGGTCTAACTCATCTTGGTTCACAATCTGATGTACATAGTTCGTTTTTCATGACTAACAAGTAGAGCTGCTGATGGAAGATGAAAAGAATTCTGTATGTAGATCAGGTTATGCAAATTTTACATACACCTTCCTTAAAGCATTTTTCAGTTTGTTCATTAACAAACATTATCCACTTTATATCCCTGAGCTGTATGGTACACTGCAAAATACCACGTCAGAAATACTGCAGTACAGACTGTACTGAGTCAAGTTTCCAGAAAGGCCAACAGGTGAACTGCACTATCAAAAGGTAAGTTGCTTAATCAGCTGCGCTTTGCTCTAAATGTTAAGAGTTGTAAGAAGTAGCTGTTAGAAGTTCCTCTGATGTGTGGCTTTAAACATCAAACAATGAGAGTACAGTTTGATTCGAGTAAGCTAATTGATTTGGTCCTTGATTTACTGCAGTACTTCTACAAAAACATACTAGAAAGGTCAGAGGAAGCCTGGGATATTATATAGCCTACTGCTGTATGATGTCAAGCTCTCTCTTTTCAGCCTCTCCATGGTTGCTTGCCCTGACTTTTAGTAAATTGTTACAGTTGGATGAAAGATTTTTGTTGATGTTCAGTAATTAACCTAACTGGAATTCTATGAAAGTTCAAAGAAAGGAAATCATTTCACATACACTCCCCTGACGGTTTTGTCTTCTATAAATCTTCAGGCTCAAGGAGGAGAATCGTGCGATTCTGTTACATTCCATCCCCCGCCTCCCTGACCCTCACAAACTCCCACACGTACAGCTGCAACATGCCTTTGGTGCTGAGGAGCAAGAGACCCATGTGGATTTTGAAATGCAGAAGGATCCAACTGGAACCGAAATCAAAGGCCCTGCCGTCCCTCCAGAATTTACGTGTCACAGGTATTACATGAACGTAGCTGAAGACAGGACAATCACTCACTTCCAAAAATCCATCAGACTATACTCTTGATATCACAGAAGCAGCCATTTTTCTCTCCTCCCTCAAACTAGGGACGTGGGAAACAGCGCCGTTCCACGTTGACTTCTGTTTCGACGGAACAGTGTTTCGTTTCAAGTTTTGTTTTGTTTCAAAAGCACTCTTCCATGTCATTTAGTCGAAACTGTTTCGCTGTTTTGACCTTTCTCCCATAGGGTATTCTGCACCCAGCGCCAGGAAGATCGGTGCTGCCGCTGGCCCCAGCCGGTAGCACCAGCCTCCTGTCATCCGGCAGGCAGATCAGGGGCCCACACCCCCAGGAGGAGTCTGGCACAGCCCCGCAACCCTCCTGGGGGTGCAGGTGAGCCCCCGATCGGCCTGCCGGAAGACAGAAGGCTGGTGCTGCTGGCTGGGGTGGCAGCAGCACCAATTTTCCTGGCATGGGCTGTGCCCAGTGTGGATCCCAGCCGGCAGCACCAGCTTCCTGTGATCCAGCAGGCATATTGGTGGCTGCCCACACTCCCAGGAGGACTCAGCAGGGGCTTGCAGCCCTCCCAAGGGTACGGGGGCCCCCGATTGGCCTGCCGGATCACAGGGGGCTTCTCCTGCCACCTGGGACAACGCTGAGTGCAGCCCAGACCCAGTGCCAGGAAAATTGATGATGCCAATTTTCTGGCAGCAGGAGCCTCCTGTCATTCGGCAGGCAGATAAGGGGCCCACCTGCACCCCCAGGAGGGCTGTGGGGGTTGTGCCGGACTGCTTCTGGGGGTTCAGGCCTTGATCTGCTCACCAGATGGCAGGAAGCTGGTTCTGTCACCTGGGGCCAGCGGTGGGGCCCAGGACAAATCAGCTCATGTGGGAACCCACCCTCGCCTCAATCCTTGGGAGGAGGAGGGTCCTTGCATGAGCTGATATGCCCCAGGTCCCGTACCAGAATCCCCCAATCCTGGGACGGAGGCAGGTCACCACATAAACTGATACGCCTCGGGCCCCATACCAGAGCTGACCCAAGGAGGGTGTGGGGCCTGGGGCAAATCAGCTCATATGGGAACCAGCCCCCACCCCGATCCTGGGGTGGGGGCAGGGGTGGGTCCTCACATGAGCTGATTTGCCCCAGGCCCCGCCACTAGTCCCAGGCAGTGGAGCCAGCCTTCTGTCATCTGGCAGGCAGGCCAGGGGCCAGCCCCTTGGGAGCAGTCCAGTACAGCCCCCGCAGCCCTCCCAGGGGTGCAGGCAGGCCCCCAATCTACCTGCCAGATGACAGGAGGCTGGTGCTGCCAGCTGAGTCACCACCAATCTTCCTGGTGCTGGGTTTGGGCAGTGCCCAGCACTGTCCCAAGTTGCAGGAGCAGCCTCCTGTGATCCAGCAGACTGATCAGGGGTCCCCACACCCCAGGGAAGGCTGTGGGCCTCTGCTGAGCTCTCCCGAGGGTGCAGGCAAATCCCCGATCTGCCTGCCAGATCACAGGAGGCTGGTGCTGCCAGCTGGGACCCGCACTGGGCACAGTCCATTCCAGGAAGATCAATGCCAGCAGCACCAGCTGCCCATCTTCCAGCAGGCAGATTGGGGGCTTGCCCCCATCCCCAGGAGGACAGCAGGGGCTGTGCCAGACTCCCCCCCAGATGCCTGCTGGATGACAAGAGGTTGCTGCTGCTGGCTAGGACCAGCACTGAAGACAAGTAATTCTAGCTTTGAAACTCAAAACATTTAAACACTTTTTAAATGTTCCAAGTGCCCCTGTTTCATTTTGAAGCAGGCAGCACAGGGGGTTGGTCCAGGGTGCCACATGCAGCCAATGCCCCAGACTCCCTGTGTTGTGTGAAGCACCGGCTCCAGTCCACACGCTGCAGTTAATGTCTGCCAAGTGTCTGAGATCCATGTGGCGCCCCAGGCCAACTTCCTATGCTGCCTGTAACATAATCTCCCTCCCACATGCTACAGGCAGCATGTACCCTGTCCCAGCCCTGAGGGTTTGCATGTGCCATGAGCAATGTGTGGGCTGGATCCAGTCTTATGGGCAGGGTGAGTGGTCCCAGTCTGGTCCATACACTAGCTCAGGGATGCTCATCCAGCTCCTGGGGCTGGATGAGTTGGACACTCCTGCCCTAAGTGGACTGGCCATCTTTTCAAAAAGGGAAGGTGGAACACATGCCCGCCTTCCCCTTCCCAATCCCTCCCCCCCACTCCCCAGAGCCAGGCTGAGAAGGAGTGGATGCAGGCTTCCTGATGTGGGCTTGGGGCTCCCTGCCCTGCTGCCTTTCCCTTGGGAGCCCCACTCCAGCCGCATGCCCCCTGTCCACCCAGTAGCAACAAAGGGGCACAACTCCATGCTGCCACTGCCCTGACTGCTGCCAGGTAGGCAAGGGTCATCTCACCATGGCAGCATGGGGCATCCAGGGGCAGGGCAAGGAGCCCTGAACCTGCAGCAGGCAGCCAGCATCTGCCCTCACCCTGTACACAAATCTGGGGGGAGGGTACATGCTACCCCACGTCCCCTGCTACCTGGATGAGCTGCCTGTGGCTCCATCCCAGTTCCTGTTCTGGTCCCATGCACCACCCTGGATGGGCGTTGTGCCCAGTCCCTGCCCCACTCCTTCCCTCACTAGGGGGGCCTTGATCTGCCCCCTTTCCCACTCTTCTATACCCTCTCCCTGCCATAGACTTACCTGCTGTCCAGCTGATCCCAGCAATGTGCATGCATGTGGGCATGCACATGAATACAGTGGCCCCTGCATCCCACTCCTGGCAGCCCCAAGCAGCCCCTCACACACTGGAATGCCACCAGCCTACAAGGGGAAACCCACCATTTCCCAGTCCCTGCACAATGCTGTGAATCTGAAACAAATGTTATCTTGGAGTCATGCAGCCTGGGACCAGGATTTGAGGTTCCCATTGCAGGGCTGTCCAGCCCAATTAGCGACGGGTGGTCACCCTATCTGAGCCTTACCCAATGGCCTTACAATCCATAATGATCACTAAGGCATGCTGAGAACAGCCTACTGCAAGTAGCATCTGTGTGCCAAGTTCATTTGGTGAAGATATGAGGGAGACTGATTTTGGTAGTGGTTCTGCAGCCCTGAAACTCCCACCTTCTTTTGGTCAATCAAGCCCTGAGCCTAGATATCTTCTGAAACAGGGGTGGGCAAAATGTGGCCTGCAGGGCCCCGAAAAAATGTAGAAAATTAATATTTATCTGCCCCTGGCTGCCTATCATGCAGCACTCAATGGGATGCCAAAACTCAGTAAGCTGCCCTCCACCCGAAATAATCATCGAAGTAGGGTCAGAAGGGACCTTGTAGATCTTCAAGTCTGACCCCCCCCCGCCTGGGCGGGAGAAAAACTGGACTCAAATGAGTCCAGCCAGGTAGGCATCAAGCCTCTTCTTAAAGATCCCCAGGATAGGAGCCAGCACCACTTCCCTTGGAAGTTAGTTCCAGATCTTAGCTGCCCCAACTGTGAAGTAGTTCTTGCAGATGTCTAATCTAAACCTAGTCTCCAATAATTTGTGTCCGTTATTCCTTGTCATGCCAGGGGGCGCTAGGGGAAACAGTGTCTCCCCAAAAACCTTCTGGTCCCCCCTAGTGCATTTATAGACAGTCACCAGGTCCCCCCTCAGCCTTCTCTTGTGAAGGCTGAACAGGTTCAGGTCCCGCGGTCTCTCATTGTAGGGTCTGCCCTGTTGACCCCAGATCATGCGGGTGAACCTCCTCTGGACCCTCTCAATGTTGTCCACATCCCTCCTGAAATGGGGCACACAGAACTGGACGCAGTACTCCAGCTGTGGCCTGACCAGCATTGTCGCCTGCCCCTCTTCTGAAAGCACCATAAAATCTTCCTCTTTGGGTAGGCATTCAACATACAGGGTTAAGTTGTGGAGCCTCGTTCAGGGAGTTTGTTCTTTTGCATATTTTTTGTGTGTTTTTATAATTTATCTTTTTTTTATTGCAGCCTGAACCTCTTTTGGGGAGGCCAGGATATAAATCTAGTAACTAAATAAAATAAATAGCTTACATTGACTTTCTGTGGAATTTGTGTTGTCATTAAGCACTTTGAAAAATCTCACCCCCTGTAAATGTGCCTAAAACAGTTCTAATCATTTCATACATGGCTTTTCAATGCTGTTAATGGTTTTCAAAAAGTTTTAAATGTTGATTTCATACATTATTTGTATGTATGAATATTAGGGTGACTAGTTTGGAGCTCAGGCAAGGACTCTGGAGCTACCAAATAGGAGTTGCCTTACTAGTTTCTGCTATTGATCTTAGTCAAGTAACTTGAGGGGTCTGCGGGTGCTCAACCACCTGGGTGACAGCGATCATCACCTGCTGGAATTCAACATCCAGGGCAAGGTGGCAAAGGCCTGCGCAAGGCAGCAGCCCTAGACTTCAGGAAGGCGGACTTCAACGAGCTAAGGAGAATAGTCGGGGAGGCTCTGATGTCTCGGAGGGGAGCGGGGCCAGGTGTCCAAGAAGAGTGGTCGTTGCTTAAGGGGACAATCCTCCAAGCCCAAAGGGAGGTAATCCCAACATGGATCAAAGGGGACATGAGGGCACAAAAGCCCCCATGGCTCACCAAAAGCATACGGGAACATCTTCTAGCTAAAGAGGAGGTGTACACCCAATGGAAGAGAGGGGCCATCACCAGGGAGGACTATACCTTGGTTGTTCAGGGCTGTAGGGGGGTGGTCAGGAAGGCCAAGGCGGAGATGGAACTGGGACCAGCTACCTGGATCAAGGACAACAAGAAGTCCTTTCTTACATACATAGGGGGTAAAAAGAAGGTACCAGGTAATGTGGGGCCTCTGCAAGACACACTAGGAAATCTGGTTGTCGCACCAGATGACAAAGCTAACCTATTTATCAATTACTTTGCCTCCATTTTTCTGAGCAGGGACCAGGTCACTCCCCCAGTGGGACCCCCATAGGCCCCAGGGGAGGCGCACCTAGGACTAAGGTCAGTGAGGACCTAGTCAGGGAACTTCTGGAGGGACCAGACGTATTTAAATCGGCTGGTTCTGACAATCTCCACCCCAGAGTGCTGAGGGAATTAGCAGAAGTCATTGTGGGACCCCTGGTACAGCTTTACGAGCACTCACGGTGCTCTGGTGTGGTGCCAGAGGACTGGAAAAGGGGCAATGTAGTACCCATTTTCAAAACAGGGAGGAAGGAGGACCCAGGAAACTATAGGCCCTTTAATATTACCTCGATGCTGGGTAAGCTTTTTGAGAGAATTATCGTGGCGCATGTCCGTGAGGAGCCAAAAGGGGAGATTATGCTCAGGGGCAACCAACATGGGTTCATTAGAGGCAGGTCATGTCAGACTAACCTGGTGGTCTTCTATGACCAGGTCACAAAATCCCTACATGCAGGGGTAGCAGTGGACATAGTCTATCTGGACTTTAGGAAGGCCTTCAACACTGTCCCTCACCCCATTCTTATTAAAAAGCTAAGGGACTGTGATATTTACACCTACGCAGTCACATGGGTCTCTAATTGGCTGGATGGCCATGCCCAGAGAGTGGTGGTGGATGGGTCTTATTTGATCTGGAGGGATGTGGGCAGTGGGGTGCTGTAGGGTTCGGTCCTTGGGCCCGCACTTTTCAACATCTTCATCAGCAACTTGGACGAGGGGGTAAAAAGCACCCTGTTCAAATTTGCAGACAACACTAAGATGTGGGGGGAAGTGGGCATGCTAGAAGGGACGAATAGGTTGCAATCAGACCTGGACAGGTCACAGGGGTGGGCAGATGAGAACAGGATGAGTCTCAACACTGACAATTACAAGGTGATGCACTTGGGGAGGAAGAACCAGTGGCAGACCTACAGGCTGGGGAATTCCCTTCTTGTCATTAGAGGCAGAAAAGGATCCTGGAGTCATCACTGATGCCAAGATGAACATGGGCAGGCAGAGTGGGGATGCAGTCAAGAAGGCCAACCGCACCTTGTCATGCATCCACAGATGCATCTCGAGCAGATCCAAGGAGGTGATCCTCCCCCTCTATGCGGCACTGGTCAGGCCTCAGCTGGAGTACTGCGTCCAGTTCTGGGCGCCGCACTTCAGGAGGGATGTGGACAACATAGAGAGGGTCCAGAGGAGGGCCGCTCGCATGATTAAGGGGCAACATGGCCGGACCTATGAGGAGAGGCTATGGGACTTGAACTTGTTCAGCCTCCACAAGAGAAGGCTGAGGGGGGATCTAGTGGTCATTTACAAACTGGTCAGGGGGGACCAGCAGTCATTGGGGGAGTCCCTGCTCCCCCGAGCACTACCTGGAGTGACTAGAAGTATCAGTCACAAGCTGGCAGAGGGTAGTCAAGACATCAGGAGGCGCTACTTCTCAGTCAGGGCGGCTAGGATCTGGAACCAACTTCCAAGGGAAGTGGTGCAGGCTCCTACCTTGGGGGTGTTTAAGAGGAGGTTAGATGAACATCTTGCTGGGGTCATTTGACCCCAGTACTCTTTCCTGCCATGGCAGGGGTTGGACTCAATGGTCTGCTCAGGTCCCTTCCGACCCTACCAACTATGAAACTTAATCTCTCTGTGCCTCAGTTCTCTCATAGGAAGTAGCGTTTGCCCAAAGGGAACTTTTTTAGGTCTTAAATCACAAACATGTTTGAGATGCTTTGAACTACACACAAAACAAAGTAGTAGTGTTATTTATTCTGCTCTTTGGTTTACCCTGTAAGTAAAACCCCCATTTTGGTCTCCACATAGTTCTTAAACTTTGGTGGTAGCAGATTAAAGTCATTTAATGTTACATCATATGCTTTTTGTGAATATGGTTACATTAGCCACATCTACACAAGACACTGACTGTGCAGTCATTATTGCAGTCATTTAGTGCTTGCATACACAAGTACTAAATGACTGCACAGTAACTGGAGTTACTGCACAATAGCTTCCCTGAACCCTTTTTGGTGACACGGACTGCACAGCAGCTCATTACTACTGTGCAGTAGCATCCATCTTGGAGTCTCCTGCCATGCAACGCTAGTGCACAGTAGTAACAAGCTACTGCACAGTCAGCATCTTGTAGAGATGCGGCCATTTAATAAGATAATAGAGGAGGAAGGATCATTATAACTTTGTGTCCCAATATTCATACCAAAATTTAGAGACAACTGGAATTTTCTGTTTCTCCACGAAGTGCCACAGACTGAAGAGTCTGAACTAAAACATCAAGAGCAATTCCACTGACTTTCATAGGGTTGCTCTAAATTTACATTCACATGGCTGAGATCAAAATCCAGCCTTTCAAGTAGCACCAGTACTATAAAGACCTTCTGAGAGCTTCTTGCAATAGATAAATTCTCTTCCAGCGAGACTATCTGGTTGAAAGTAGTTTCTTTTGTTAACTGAAAAACAACATGAGGACAGGTCTTGTTTTGAAAGGATTTTTGTTCTCAGAAATTCTTTTGCTGTGTACAACCTTGCAAACAGGTCTGTAGCCACAATGGATATCTGGGAGGAAATCCAAGCTGTATTCAGCTAAGCGATCTTGTAAACCCACCTGTGTTGAACCCCAATGTTAGGGCCCAGAAAGGCCCTAACATATCTCCCTTGTCCAGGTGATAAGTCACCTAGTCGTAGAAGGAAATGAGATTGGTCAAGCAAAGTCAAGAAAGCAATCAACAACAATTCTCTCTCCCAAGTGACAGTTATACACCCTGAGAAAACAGTCAAATTGCCAGCAAGGTCCCTAAAATGCATTACCGGCCCACCTAAGCATCACCTTAGCCTGGGGTGTTTGAAGCTCAACCAAACCCCACACAAATAAAAGCATCAGCGGGGCAGCATAAGCTAAGGGACCTTCTAGAACAGTAGCAGAGAAAAGGTAGCATCCCCTTCCCATCACGTGTCTACTTCTGGTTTTGTCAAGACAGTATCCCTTACAGCGCCAGGGCCCTCCTCAACCCCAATGTGGTTCTGAGTTGTGTGATCAATTTTCCCATATCAGCTTGATCATACCTCTCAAGGCAGCATCCGGGGTTCTCCCAGACAGCATGTAGGTATGATTAAGACCCCAACCTTCTTTACTGTCCATAAGAGGGCCCTGCTTGTTGTATAGATTTGTGCTCCAGGGTCTCCTCTTTCAGTTTTAACAAATGCTATTTCAGAGAGTCCTGAAAACCTGACCCAAGCACAAACTGATGGAGTGCTGTCATCATGGGTCTCCTGAAAGCCGGCAAGGATGCGAATGGCTCCTCCTGCCTGAATGGATGGTTACCTCTGGAACCTAAGACTGACACTTGATGGTAAACTGAATAGGAAAAACGTGGGCACAGTGTAACCAACTGAACTGCAAAATATACAACACAAGAGCAATTGGGCTGACCCTGTTGTTCACTTTTTTATTCAATTCTAAAATCTCCATTAAAAAACATCATCTGGTGGTCGTACAGGTTTTCTGCCAGAATACTGTGAAAGCCAGGAATGTTGCTATAAAGGACACTGAGCTTCGCATACAAGCCACTATGAAAACCTCATGGTCATCCCAGACTTCTGTCCTGAGTGAACGGCACCCCCTAAAAGATGCAACACACGAATCCAGGTTGCATTTCCTTTCAGGCTTTAAATACAGCATTTTTTTTGGGGGGGGGGGTTCAATGTACAAGAATCTCACACTAAAGAGTGAGACAAATTAATTCCACTTGTAAAGATGTGCCCAATTAATCTGAGTTGGGAACTCCAGATTTTTCTGAGCAATGAGCTGGACCAGACGCAACAGATGCAAACTTCTGTTTGACTAAAATGAAGCAACAGGCAGCAGTTTCACACTGGAATCCCCAGTGCAGGACAGTTTGATATTTCTTCCATCTGTCGGAGGATTTCTTTTTTTTTTTGGTAGTTAAATGTCTGCCTTTCATATAGTGTTGCTGAAGAAGTTCAGCTATATTTTCCTCTTTGAAGACATTATCCATGGCTTCATTTCCATAGTTTTTATATACATTTGCTCTAGAAAAAGAATTACTCCATAAAATGTGATCGGACCCCCAGATAAAAGACATTTTGGAAAAATTCTTCAACATTCCTCTTGTGCAGGTTTCTAGCCCGCTGGCCTGTTAGGAGGGAGGTTCAGAGCCTTGCTACCAACAACCTGAAGGACCAGCCCTTTAACCTTGCAGATCTGCATTGACTCCAGAGTAACGGCAGTCAGAGGGGTCCTCTGTCCTAGCACTTGTACTAGCTGTGTCATAGGCAGCTTCCTTCCTCACCTGCCTTCACATCTTGACACTCGGGGGTCAACATGTACTGTGTTGGAGGGAAGGACTTAACCCTTTGATACTTGGATAACATCATTTTAAAATACAAGGTATCAAACAAAGCACAGTGAAGTCTTCTGTACCCTTACGGCAGACCTGAGAGTTCTCCCATGAATCCCTGCTGCAATGTCATCTGTAGCTACATTACTTCTGAGGCCTTATCCTGTATCCACTGATGCAATGGGACTCCTGCCACCTTAAGGGGATTAATGTTGTGCCTGGATTTCATACCAGTCTCCCCTAGCACATGCAAGTCACTCACGTTTGAACATCTTTGGATCTTTGTATGTTTTAATTAATAAGCACAAAACTCCTCCGGAGAAAGAAAAAAACCCATTTAAGATCAAAGTGGGCTTTAATTCACAGTTACACTTGTTACGTACAAAGGACCCAGCTAGTAAAAGGAGCCTTTATATTTGTTTCAGATGGTAAAATATATAATATCGCAATAGGAAGATATGCTGTGTTCTTGACCTAAATGATTTATAAGAAATGTAACAAAAGGTAGTTTGGTGGTTGTCTCTGCTGACATGAAACTTCAATTATAATTAGTTTGAAAAAGAAAATGAAAAAGCTCTTTAATCTCTATTTAAAAAAAAAACAAACCTTGAAATTTTGACATGACCCAAAGAATGAATTAAGCCATCAAACATAAGATGGTTGATGTCATGGTTATCTTACAGGGCTATACATCACTGTGTGGAGAACATATGAGCATTTCTGCCCTGTCAAAAATAGGCATTTAAAAAAAAATTAATTGCCCAAAATAAACAATGCTTCATTTACTTCCAGATATCCCCAGCATCTTTCAGTACAGACAGAGGCAACAATTGCATCAATCTCAAAGGATACCGAGACAAGCCATTACAATATAACTATTGCATCTCCAGGCTTCTACAGCAATACAAAAAACTACTTCAGTTGTGACCCCGCTTCATTCAGGATCAAACTTATGGCCATTTAGCTAACCTGTATCACTATGGTAGGGGTGTCAAAGATATGGTGTATGGGCCAGATCTGGCCCATGGGTCTCATATTGATCCCTTACATAGGGTGACCATAATTGTTTTAGGTAAATCCAGGATGGGTGGGGTGGAGGAACACGAACACTCTCTCTCTCCACCCTACAGCTCCCAGGAGTGGGGCTGGGCAGGACAGTGTTACACACACACACACACACTGATCCCACAGCTCCCAGGTCCCCTCCAATCTTGAACTTTTGCTTACATTTTTTTCAATGGCTGGGACACTGAAACAGGCTGTAAAGTCCAGGACTGTCCTAGCCAACTTTGGACATATGGTCACTTTACCCATATGCTATTGTGGCATGCACTGATTTTGGCCACACATGCTACATGTGATGCACAGGGCTGGATCATTCATCATAATTTATAGCTATGTAGAGAGCTAGAGAACATGCGGCTAAGCCAGGCACGCCAAATGACAGCACAAGACTGAAGGAAAATCCAAGTGAAACTGAATTTTATATTCCTCTTCTCTAATGAATCCAAACTACAGTTATCATCATCATCCTCAATAGACCCCCAGGTAAGCATTAAGTGTGGGAATAAAAGAAATCTCATAAGACGATGGCACCCAAAGCATACTGGTAAATAGAGGTGCATCAATACATCCGTCCCATCTTGGATTGGCACCGATATAAGGAAAATTGACAGTATGTGCAATTGGTTTTTTATTGGTTGATGTGGCCAATAATGTCACTGATAAAAGCCCTGTGCATGCAAGCAGAGTAGCACAAAGGCAACCAGGAGCGCAGCCCGGCAGCATGGAGACCAGT
>NW_017728906.1:189900299-189935215 GCF_001723895.1 Crocodylus porosus
GAGGCCCCTGAGTGGAGCTAGGGCAGGGACTGCCCAGCCAAGGCAGGGCATGGGATGGAGCCAAAAGTGGCTCGTCTGGGAGGCACGGGCAGGGGAGGGTCCCACTGCTACATGCACCCCAGGAGAGTATGGGTGTGGGGGGCCATGTGCTCCTTGGAACTGTGCGTGCTGCCCACAGATCCAAGCACTGCTGCCACCTGCTCTGAGTGCAGCTCAAACCCTCTGCCAGGAAGAGCTTGGAGCAGCCCTGGCTCCAGCCCACAGCAGCAGCCCACCCTCACCTTATGCACAGATCCAGGGCACACATGCCCCACCAAGGTGCATGTTGTGGTGGAAGCCGCATCCCCCGGATGACCTGCTTATGGCTAAATCCCATGCCATGCACTGTCTTGGCTGGGCAGTTCCTATTCCTGCCCCAGCCCCAGCCCCAGCCCCACTCCCTCCCTCCCTCACTGCAGGGGATTTGATCTGTACCCCCCAAGCCGCCCCCCTTCCCCCTCAACAAACTTACCAGCCTGACACTGCTTTCACTAGTCAGATCAGTATCGGTTGATACGGCTCCTTAAAAAGTGGCCATCAGCATGGGCCCAAAAACTCTTTATCAGTCCACCCCATTGGTAAATGTCAAATTATTAAGAGAGAAGAAACAACCAAGTAGGTTTCTGCAAAAATGTATGTAGAGGACTCCCAACATCCAAAAAAGCAAAAAGATGATTACAATCTTAACTCTGCCACTGTAAAGAATGCATCATATTCAAACAAGCCAAGTCTTGGTCATATTGTCTTATATAAACTTGCATGGTTAAGGTTAAAGTGTATTTTAAATCTAGCATTTACATAGCAGTGTATTAACACTATCATAATGATTTCATATAAAAGGGCAAAGTGTTGGATGATCAGTTGTTTCTTTTTTGTTGGCTGATTTGTGATCTGTCCAAACTTTACATTGCATTTAAAATGGAGTCTTATGAAATAGAATCATATTTTCGTGTGCAAGATATATTTTTTATAAAATTTTAAAAAATAGCAAGGGCTATTTGTTACTCTCTCTTTGGCTTCTATTGCCAAGATGGACAAGTTAAACATACAGAGCAAATGTATATATATTCAAAAACCAACACTGGGTGATTTCAGGGCTTTTATTAAAAAAAAAAAAAATGAGAAAACTGTATTTTTTCCAAGCTGCAAATGTTTTATTATCTGGGGAAAAATATAAGAACTGATGATTCTTTCCTTCATACATATAGCTGAGTCGAATAAAAATAATTTAAGAAGCTTTATTTTCACATTTCACAAAAGCCATTAAAAACTAGGATTATTTAATGGAGGAAACAAGATTATTCAGAGAGAACTGTTGTCTAACTAGTAAGAAACAGTGCTCAGATCTTGTAACTCAAACATGGAGTCAATCACCATTTTCATTCCAGTGAAGAAAGTAAAGCAAAGTTATCTGTAAAAGAGTTGAACTCTGAAACTGGCACATAGTCACACTAGTGAATACTCATAATAAAGCATCCATTCTAAAATCTTACCCCAATCATATAACATTCAGTCTTCAAAAGGTCAAATCTTTTAGAAATTCCAATGATAAACAATCTTTCCAGTGTTCCTACCATCCAATCTGCTTAAGCCTGCTTGATTTGGGGGGTGGGGTGGGGTTGGTGCTATTTTTTTTTGCTATTACAAGCAAATAAAAATTGTATGCAAACTACATTGCAAAATTTTCCTTGCCCCACAGTTTGGGCCAAGTACTTTATTTTGACAAAGGATGAAGCATCATTGCTTGACGATCATGATGCAGGTAAAGGATGGCCAAGCAGATTTTGTGCGCTAGCGGGTATGTCTTCACGACAATAACGTAAGTGGGACTTAAATACTGGGTCACATGATGTTGTGTAATTAAACAGAAGTGCATTTACAGCTGGGCTAGAATGACATTGTTAGATGACAACAGGTCTACCAACTAGTTAAATTTCTACACATATCTTGTGGCAAGCACTTCCAGCATATAGATCGTTTTTTAAAAACTGTATGTATTCAGGCTGTATTTTCCATTCATAGACACATCACTTGGCTGGTGTTTTTAGCTGTATCTAAGTAAAGATCATCTTTTCTCTAAAAAGCTAGGAAACTCTGAACATAGGTCAGCACGCTGCTCTGAACTGACTTTAAAAACCAAAAGTTGCAATGACATTAGCACATCAAAATTTCACTTTAGAACACCCAGGTGAAATGTCATCTGTGAAAAAAAAACCAACCCCAAAAACATGCAGGGAAAGAATGAGGTGGATTTTGAGCAGATATTTATTTCTATTAAGGACCACGTTAAATTTCATGTAAATGCCATAGTTATGACTGTGGGAAATACTGAGGGAAAAACAATTTTCACTTAATACTAGGAACAACAGAACGTGAAAAAATACGACTACAAAACCTGTCAAAACTGCTTTGCTACTACAGTCAAACATTAGGATTTTTCTCCCTTTTGAAGGCCACTGGATTTGCAAGCTTGTATTGAGGTTTAAATATCAAACAGATTCCATCTAAAGGAGTACTTGACAAGCCTCTTTTGTCAAATGTATTTAATTTGCATGTGGTTTTCTTTTTAACTGTCTAATTTGCAGTACCCTCCCAAGAGTTTAAACATGACATTCCTTCTCCTCCGTGCTTTGCCATTTTTCATTTGGCAGATGCTAACTACCACACCCTCCCATTTCCTAAGGAGCACAAGACACTGTGAACTGCCCTTTTATTTTGTCACCCACATCATCAATAGCATTACAGCCCTGGAGCATGACTTACAAATTAACCAGTGCCCCTTTTGTTGATGGGATGCTTTCTTTTGCAGCCACATCTGGGTAAAAAAAATACTGTCATTTTGAATGACAAAAAAATATTGTCATTTTGAATGAACGGGGGCTAAAGGTTTCTTTAAAAATTTTCAGTAAATGGAAAGATGGATTTTTTTTAAGCATATAACTGGATCCGGGTGACGTATCTCACCAGATTCGGACAGTTTGAGAAAAGCGTTCCTGTCTCAGTCTGTAATTATTCTTACTTATACCATGAAATATTCTACTGGAATGAGCTAAAGAATTTTGAAAATATTATTAAGTATATTTATTTCTTAGGTGTATTTTACTTTTCTAAATATATTACTCATTGATTTAATTCAATCAATAATCTACCATATTGTCATCCAACTACAGCAATCCAGAAACATTTTCTGGCTATGGAAGAGGCTTAATTATTAAGCCGCATCTTCCTACAAAGCTTCAGTATTTTGATTGGAAAAAAGCATTTCTCATTGAAATAATACTGAAGTGGAGCACAAGCCCTCCTCCATCTATCTGAATGTTAATTAGCTTTTCAGGACAAAAGGCCAATCACATTGAAACACACTGAATGTTCAAGACAGCTCAATGGGGAACTCCGGTGGGACAACAGTATATCTTGGGTCAAGTCTAGGGATGAAATCCTTGAAGTGTCTAGATGCTTCAGTATCAAATATGTCTAAAACTTTCCTATTCATGAGAGCAAACCTGAAAAAGAACAGATTTGTGATAAAGAAAACACTTTCCATTTATTTACAAGTACAAATATCATCAAGTGCTTCAGTATTGGAATGGTTTCATTATTATGAAATATTGTCCTTCCTTTTGCAATGCACAGTGATGAAAGGCATTAAAAACCCAGAGGGTTTAAAGTTTAATAGTAGCTGAGGGTAGATACATGACAGTGGTGCCCCTAGCTAACAAGGCAGAGGATTGAGCAGACGTCTGGCTCCCGCTCCGCTTCTCTACGCTTCAATGAAACAGGGATCTCAGCTATGCTACACTTGCAATTTACTTCCGAAGCTGCACACATTTTTATTCTAGACATGAGTCACAGAGCACATGCTTAGCTTTTTATATCATACTTTTATACAATATAGCCTATGTGGGTTTTGTTTTTTTACAATTCCTCAGGAAAAATGTCTCCCCACCACAATCTGAGAGAAAACATATCCCTGTCCCCATTTGCCCTGAATCCTGACAGCAATTGTAGTGGAAGAAATTGAAGCATTTTTGGAGTGCTAAATAACTGACCTACACATTTACTGTATTTACTCAATTCTGAGATAAAGTTTATTCCTCATTCAACAATGGGGGCAATGCTTTCTATCTTCAATTCAAGTATGAGATTGGGGGCCATGGGGTGGGGGGTGAAGACAGCTGCTGATGCTCTGGCTCCAGCTCTGGCTCTTGCCCCAAACCAGGGCTGGAGCTGCAGCTGGTCCCCTTGCCAGCTCCCAGCTCTACCCTGCTGCCTCTCCCCCACCCCGCTGCAGCAAAGGAGGTGGGGAGGGAGGGATGGGCAAATTTAGGACAACCTTTCAATAATTAAATTCTGTACTTTGGGGGATCATATTAAATTCAGGTTGTCTTGGATTTGGGAAAATACTGTCTATCATTTGGGCACATATCTGTTATGTTTCACGTAATACTTCACACTCCATAGGATTTTTAAGGAATCTTTCATCTCGGATGAATTAGGGAGGGAAGTGTTCTGCTTAAGCATAAATCTGCCACTACACTCTTCTACACAACAGTCATCTGTATAAAGCTAGTTTGTGAAACAGAAAAGATGGGATGGAAGGGACCTGTGGAAGTCACCTAGTCCAAACCCCTGCCTAGGGCAGGATCATCACTCTCCAAATCATCCCATACAAATCCTTGTCTAACCTACTATTAAAACTACACAGTCTAATGCTAGTAGTTTAGTTGTGGCAGTAGAGTGCAGGCTGCTGCTTTAAAGCTAGTTCAGGTATGTTGATATGAGCTGCCCTTTGTCAGCCGTAAAAGGATGAGTTCTTACCTGCCCTTTGTCAGCCGTAAAAGGAATTTCCAGTATGAAGGTCTTAGATTTTGAACTTCCATCACAGCCTGCAAACAGAATTTCAATTATCATTTCTTCAAATCAGTATGTAAAACATTCCTTGGCACAGGTCCTAAGAAAAAGAAAGTGAATTCCTACTCTTACTCTAATGATAGGTAGCCACAAGCCAGCTATGCTCTTGCTGTTGGGCTATACGCAGATGACTAGTCATGCTACCAGCCATGACCTGATCACCAGACAACAGGCTGTTATCTCCACTTGGAGCAGGGTGATTGCAGCGCCTCAACCCATCAATTCTCTTAATGTAAAGATGGAAAATATGCCATGTTTAACAGGGATATGGGTGTGTGACTAGAAATTTATTTTTGTTAGACACTTGAGAAGGAAACTTGCAGGCAAGGAATTTAATTTTCTCTGTCCAGAGGGGTATCAAAAATAGATCCTCCCTCCTGGAGAACAGAAATCTCCAGAAATCCTTTTAGCCTCAACACAATAAACTGGATTGGGAGGGGAGGGGCTCCAGGTGAAACCACGTGGAAATAAAGGTGGGGTCTGAGGTGTAGTAGGAGATGATCAAAGTTGATTTATTCAGGAGAGGAAGGGCACTGGTAGCCATCCTGGGATGCAGATCCTTCCAGCACCGCCCAAGCTTGACTGGGAAAGGTATGATGAAAGAACAGGTGGGGATGGGAAGGAGTGAATGAAGGGAGTGAGCTGGGCATGAGAAGACGAAGAGGTGTCTCTGAGGTACAGAAAAAGCAGCAGGAATTATTACTGAGGGAGTGGGCAGAAAGGATGGAGAAGGAGATTCAGGAACAGCAAAGGGAGAAAATGACTGCAGCTTGTCACAGGCTGTGAGACTGAAGATCTCCTTCTTTGTTTCTGCTGATTTTTTACCAAGCTGTAATTGCAGCAAAAGTTAATTGAGTGTGCAATTTGCCAACCTGGCAGAAAACTGTGGGGAAGGTTAAAACTCTTTGAGGAAAATACTGAGTGAAGCAAAGTTTTCATCAATGAGTTCATTTTGTACTTCTCTTTTGTACCTTAAGGTTTCTTTCAAAAGAAGTTAGTACCTACTCAAGATGCTCACATTACATTAGAAATGGGTGATCTGAGTCATGGTACGATTAGATGACCTTTTCTACAGAGATCATGAGTTGAAGTCTCATTTAAATCACCAGATTGTCCTGCCCCTCCTCAGGATACTATCCCCATTTCAACCCACTGTTTTAATCAAACATTAAAATGAATTAAGGAATTTTGCTTTCTGTTTGAAGCCTGAATACTCACTGCCTGAAAGCAGATAGCTGTGGAAACAGCATAGATGATGCTGTCTGCATGAGGAAAATAAGGAACCTTTCCTGCTTCAATGCCTTTGAAGTACATGGTCTGTAAAAGCAAAACACACACGCCAAATAAATCATATGTTAAAGGAAAGATACTGACTTTTGTATTTAGATATACTTCCATTCCTGGAGTCTTCAGCAAATATTGTGATAACTACTGAAATTAACATATAATTTTGTTATACTAACCACCAGGGCCTGTAAATTAATCTGGACATTTTTAAACTTCCTTATAACATTTTCTTACTGGAGTGAAGAATATAACTGGAGTTCCCCAAGGTGGTTGGCTTCAGTCTAAGGAAAGGGGGCATATACAGAGAAGTAACAGTGGAAATATGGGAACGCTCTGTGAACTCTCTACAAATATAAGGAGAGGATTTGGTTTTCTTCCCCTCATTTTGTATTGATTCCCAATACATCTAACCATGTCCAGGTCTGAATAAACTTCCTCACACCACTCCTGAAGCACTCCATTCAATCGTACACAATATAATCAACTGTGCAATTCCATCCCTGTGCATCAAACAGCACACGGCCTTCCCGAGAACAGGAAATGTAATGATGGAGGGTTTCAAAAGATGAGAGTGGAAGGAGGGAGTCAGTCTTTATTTAAAAAAAATAAGCTTGGTAGGAAAGAAAAAGATCTGATGGAATGGAAGAAAGAACAGACAGCAAAGGATGTACGGAAGAAAGAGAATCTCTTAAGAAAAATGCAGGCACAGCGTGTAGTGTACCAGGGAACAAGGTGGGGATTAAGATGTCCATCCAACCATCTCACTGATAGGAGATGATACAACCAATGGCTTAGAACCAGCAACAAGGTAAAGTGAAGCACAGACGGTCATTGCATTCAGCAGTTTAACGCTCAGAACTTGCACACCTTTCCTATCCTTGGTTTACCAAGAGTAATTAACCACTTCTCACGCATTATGAGAGTGAACATTGTCGCAAATGGATGAAATGACTTGTTCACGGTGATGTGTTGGAAGATTTGGACATAATCATTATCTAGCAACAAAGGCACCAGCTTTTCAAGAAAATTGCTAAATAGGTTGGTGTAGAGTGCCAAAGGAGTAGGTCTGTACAACAGTTGGGGGGGGGGGGGGGTTATGCAAAATAATCCTGAGATCATACAAGACAACATGCAAGATTCTATTCAGAAATATTAAGGCGGCACCGTTTGGTGCCTTAGTAATACAAAAGTATAAAGGAAATGCTATGTGGAACATAGTACAACTTGTATTTTTTAAATTAAAATGGTAGCAGGTTTACAGCAAAGAAAAAGGAAGTCAAAATATTCATATGAAACTGGGGAAATGATCTTTATTGCATTTCTAAAAATATGGAATTTTATTATATATTTTCTAACAATTAAAGGTGAAATTTTCAAAAGCCCCTGACTGGTTTAGGAAAATAAGTTCCACTTTTAAAAGTGCAATTGGGGAACTGAAGAATTTAAGGCCCAAATCCACCTTTTTTTTTAGGCGGATACGAGCACTTACATGCGACTGACGTTAGCTGTGAAGAGCAGGGTCACTTATGCAGAGTTTAGATCCTGTTCCCTCTGATGAAAGGCAACTCAAGTTCTAGGCTCTGTCAGCCCGAAAATGCACATCAGCCACTTCCCAGGATAGTGTGCTTGCCAAGATTAGGATCACGACACTGTCAGTGGTGATAATGGATCCCTTCTGAGCATGCTCAGGAAGACAAGTCAAGTCATTCAGAGAGGTGCAGGATCTAAAATCTGTAGAAACAGCTTTTATTGCCACGTATGTGACTTACAATAGCTGCATAATTGCTCCTCCTTAGCTGCCTAAAACAGGAGTTGGATTTGGACCTACATGCAAGTGGCATTCTAACAGACTTCAACTCTTAAGTGTCTCTGGCCAGTGGTGGACACTGAAGAAACCATGTGATGGGATCTGAACCCCAGTCCCAACAATTGCATGCCTTGCCCTGCCACATATGCAGGTCAGGATGTGTGATTATAGGGACTGGGGACAGATCTCAATCACGCGACTGCCAGCAGCCCAGCCTGCCAGTTGCAGGAGATGAAAGGCTCCCTGAGGATGGAGTCAAGAGGATCCCAGTGCAGGGGAGTTTAAACCAGGCAGGGCTGCTGTGTGTGGAGGATCAAAGGCTCCCGGTGTTACTTGTGTAATAAGTGTAACAATTGCCAGGGGTCTTAGACATTTCTGAAAATGGCATTCAGGCTCCTAAATCACTTAGGGGTTTTAAAATGGTTTACCCAAATGTCAACTTGGTATTTCACAGAATGGGTATAAAGGGTATGATAGATCCTGAAGATAACAGGAGATGAAGTTTGCTATAGAAAGACCTCCTTTTATAACAACAAATCTATCATGAGAAAACAAGTCAAAGAAAGTGATTATTTACTACCCTGAAACAGCTTGGAGTTGCATGCTTTTCTTTTGAGAAAACATGCAGAGTTTATTTTCTTGAGTACAGTTTGATCCTCCAAGCAGCACATGCCTCTTTGGTCAGTAAACCTTGGCTTGCGTAAGATGGTAAAAGCAGTAAAAAAATGAGAAAGCACATAGCGTTTTTTTTATTGCATTGCAGCCACAATGTCTCGGAGTAAAGTCCAGAGAAAACCATCAGCAACACAGCATAACATTTCCTTATTATAAACAGAAAAATGCTCAAGTAAGTAAACCTCATACAACAAGGATGATGCAACAGGCCTGAGATGTTTCGATCCATCATTTGATATATCCAAAGAGAATCTGAATCAGGATTACTAGGAACGTGCATGACTAGGTTATGTATCTCTATGTTTAATGTGTCATTTTGTTCCATCATTTTTCACATTTCTTTCTGTTTTCACCTTTTCAAAGGGAATTCAAGTGGCTGCAAAAGGAGCTGGGGACTGAATTCCCTAATGGCAGTAGAAAGAGACTGACTCAGGGACAAGGCACCATGGGCAGGCACTGTCAATTTATTCCAGTGATGTTGCTGAGAAAAGAGCCATGATTTTTCTTGGAAAAATTATAGTGACAAACATAAAAGTCTAAATACACCGCTCCTAGTCAATGTTTCAAGGCTTACCCTCCCTTTTAAGAACATAAGGGTGCATGTAGAAGTGTTGCAGGGCTGCTCTGATGTGCTGTAATTGCAGCGTGTCAGAGCAGACTCCATTAATTGAGTCTGCCAGAGTGTGGTAATTACCGTGCTCCAGCCACCTTCCGCGTCTCATATATTAGTGTCTTCATGCTTCAAAATGGTAATGAGATGCTTAAACTAAAGCTCGTTGCACTAGCTTTAGTTCATGTGTCCCCGCCATCATTTGGAAGTGTGAGGATGCTAATACATGAAAGCCCCACTAATTAAAGTGCCCCCCCCATGTAAATGTGCCCTAAGAGCAGCTATTTACTGAACCAGACCGCAGGCCCATCAAACCCAGTATTTGCAGTGGATACTGGCTAGAACACTCTGCTTGGTGTCCTCCCTTGGCACCTTGGTTATTAACTTGTAATCTTCAATCTCATCCCTGTTTTGTCATTTACTGTCCCAAGATATCAACTGTTGTACACCTAACAGATTTTCTCCAGAAAGGGGCTTGTGGTTCCTGGTGGAACTAGGCCCACTGCGATTGCACAACAAAACAGGTACTTCTCTCACAGATCCCTGGCAGATGAGCATTTAAAAGCACAATAGGACCTGATGTATGAGCCCCACAACTGCGCTTCCTGCCATGCCACATGTACAGAAGGTGTGACTGTGGGATCAAGTATCAGATCTCATCACACCATACTGCCAGTAGTAAGCTCCCAAGGCCTGGAGCTGCCAGCTAGCCCAGACTCCCAGCTGCAGGAGCACATGGTATAACCCTGCGGCTGGAAGTCCAGATCAGCTGATAGCTCCCAGCTTCAGAGACACATAGTGTGCCCCTGTGGCTGGGAGCCCCAGCCTGGCTACACGTTCAATTAATGGCATGAAATGAACCAGCCACAAATTTATTACGTATATTTTGTGTAATAACTTTGTGTGGCTTATTCCTTGTTTTATCATGCCATTAACTGCAGTGCTGTGTGGCCAGGTAACTACTTAACATGTGATTAACTAGTTAATCATGTCTTAAGTGCAGTGTGGCCCAGGGAGCACAGTGGCACATACTGGATGCTGAAGGGAAGGCTGAACGGGGGATATCTATTCTCATTCCTCTCCCAGTGCAGCTTCCAGCTTACAGAGGTTTCTCTCCCAATTCATGTGTTCATAAATTGTGATTATAAATATGGATATGCAAACAATGCCTGGGGAGTTGTATTATGAAATTCTTCTTCTTCTTTACTTTTCCTTGGCTTACACTATTTTATCAGATCTCAGAGATAAAAAAAGGATCAATTTACCAGCAGAAAGTGTCATTTAATCAGTGTTCACTTCAGTGGATGGACCAGTGGAAAATCTGATTCATTAAAGTAAATAGGTAAGCATTCTTGGCTATATGCTAAGACCTAAGCTATTCTGAATTGCCCCAACCTATCATTTAGATTAATGCTGAATATCAGGAAACAGAGTCAAGAAGTCAGCTGTAACTTTTGGTAATAAATCTGAAACTGAGGGCTAGCGCTGATTTGTATTTCTGGCAGAAGAGACAAAAGGCACATTCCTGGAGCTTCAGATTTCTGCAATGATATGGAAAGCAGTGGGCTACCAAGGAGACAAAGGAGAAGTTAATGGAGAAAATATGCAAAGACCAATGGCTAATGGACTGTTAGGTTTAGTCATGGAAAGGAAATGAGGTCATAAGACAGATCCGTCATTTGGCACGTGTTTGCTTGCATGCAGTTCTATAGTGAAAATGTAATGTGATACTGCACACTCTGACAAAGCTAGTAACATTTGTCTTTTTTCTCTGCCTTATTACTGCAGCTAGGATGAAACACCTGGGAACCAGCAGTGCATACCTTACCTCCACTAATTTGGAAGCTAGGTACATGGAGATAGTAGTACTTTTGTAAAACATCATAGAAACTCCTGCCAGGGACCCTGCAAAAATTGAAAAACAAACAAAAATAAAAACATACATAAGATTTTCAACTATTTCTTGATGCTGCTGTATGATGCAGTGCTCAGCACAGCTGATGTTACACAAGTTTGTGCTTCCTGCCTCTGTATCAAGCTTTAGTGATGTTTCTGTGCTGCATATGAAAGGGTGTTTTATGTGTCAGCTTGTCAAAAAAAGACAGATCCCTCTTGTTTTGGCACTTTAAGATAAAGCTGAGGCCAGCAACATGGCCTCAAATCTCCCCCCACATCCAAAGACCGCAGCAGAGAAATGGCATAATGTAGGGGTGCCAAAGATCCAGCTGGGAATTCACAGGTGAGCCCCATTGCTGAATTCCCAGCTACAAAGATTTGCTGGGGTTGCATGCTGACAGGTGGGGGTGGGTAGGAGCAACATCTACATTAATCTCTGTGCTGACTCTTGCCCTACCACTGCCGTCACTGGGTCCAGATCTGGCCTGTGAGGCTCCTTGTGGTCCACATCCACCCTAGGGCTTCATGAGAAATGGATACCCTGATCTAACGGACCCATGCAATGGGGGATCCTTTGGTCCAGTCTGTGCTCACCTCTGCTGCACAGGAAGGCTCCACTGAGTACTACACCATCAGCATGAAATCCCAAGCATACTCTGAACCCCAACCCCTGTTTGATTCTGCAGCCACAGGGCCTTCTTTGGCCATAGCGGGAAGTGGCAGGACCCATCCCTCTTTTAACTGCAAATTCCATTGTATTCAAAACAACAGAAGAGTTCCCAATTAGAAACTGGGAAGGAAATCTTGGAAAGTAAAAACTTGTAGTCATCTACATCAGTCAGGTGTCAAGCAGAAGGCAGGTCAGGGTAGCATCTTAGAGACTAATATGTTCAGAAAGACACAAACCTTTGTAGGTGACAGCCTACTTCAACAGGTGCTATGAATGGACTTGCAGAGAGCAGGGGTACAAAAAAAGGGAAAAAAGTAATTTAAAAACAAAAGATAAGGACAGGGGAAGGCCATTTATGACAGAAGCAAAGTGGGGTTGAAGAAATCAAAAGGGCAAAACAAAGCAATTAACCCACTGAGGGTTAAACTCACTGAGGAGCATAGGGGTTATAAATGCTAGCTAGTTCAGGTATCTGAATGAAAATGCAGCATCTCTGAGACAGTACTTAACACAAACCAATCTATGAGTGATTTCTTGTTTGGAAATGTTATGTTCAGGTTGGTTTCTACAGTTTGGGTGTTTAAGAAGTTCTGCTGTTTAAGAAAAGCTATTCAGCAGTCCGTGATGAAACATCCGGGGAGGCTGAAGTGTTTTGCCACAGGCCTGGGCGCCTTTCCGGCATTGTTGTCAAATCACTGCCCATTCCTTCTTTCACGTAGGGATTGCCCCATCTGTTCAGTGTAGGCAGCAGAGGGGCACTGTAAGCACGCTGTAAGCACTGTAGCATATGACATTTCTAGAAGAGCAGATGAACAAATCCAATGCACTATAATTCATGTTTCTTGTTTGTCTGAGCAACCAATGTCATATATGCTGCCACATACAAAAGCTTATGTCTTTCTGAATGAGTTAGTCTCTAAGGCAGTGCTTCCCAAACTTTACCCCAGCATGACACTATTTATGACCTTATTTCCTTAGCATGGCCCCTCACTCCCACTTCGCAGCCCTCCACTCCCCAGGTGCCCCACATTCCCCACCCACAGCCCCCTGGCCCTTGCAGTGCCCTCACTCCCAACCTGCAGCCTCCCACCCCACAGGTGCCCCAGGGCCAGGGCCCACAGGGCCCGCAGCCCCTGCCCCCCCAGCAGCACCTAAGCCCTGGCTGCTGCCTGTGGGAAGCAGTGTCTGCTTCGGCTGGAGCAGAGCATGGAGCCCAGCTCTCCCGACCCCCAGCTCCCTCTCCTGCCGGCAGCATGGCCAAAGCAGAGCCTGTGGGGGAGAGAGGAGAGGATGTAGGCTGCCCACCCTGCCACCCTCCCCACCAGGGCTCCATGGCCCAGCAGGAGGGACCCAGTGTGGAAGGGAGCACTGCACTGCTGCGTCACCTTGGCCCCCCTGCTCCCCTCTGCCATGTCACCTGTGCTCCCCCACCTGCCTGCCACGTTGCCTGTGCCCCCCTGGATCCATGTTTATTGTGACCCATGTTGCGATCCCATTTGGGGTCGCAACCCACAATTTGAGAATCACTGCTATAAGGTGCCACCTTGTCCAGCTTAGAAAACAAAAGACAACGTTACACTTGTACAGAAAATAAATAGTACTCAACGTGCCCGGACATTTCCTTTAATAAAAAAAAAATGCATCACATTTACATTGTTATTCACACCTAATTTATTAGAGCCTTATAACGACTGATTTCCACTGCAATACACACTCAGCATTTGTTTTCTTGTTAATAAAATACATAGGAATTTTGGAAAAGAATGGGGGGGGGGAACGCCAATTATATGCTCAAAAGTAATAATATTTAGAGAATCTGAATCAGGTGCAAAACCCATTTTTTTTCATGGACTTACCAGCTATAAGTGCATGAAGCTCATCATCCAGGTTTCGTACCCAGCGCAGGAAACAACTAGTGCCCTGTGTTTGAGAGGATAAAGCATATACTTGGTTAGTATTTTTTAAAATGCGTTAGTTTTGTAACACAGCATCCAATAATCAAACTTATTAGCCTCAATATAAGTGTTCATGAAGGATAAGCAGTAATTATAACAATAATTGCTTCCATTTCCACTACAGCCATGAGGCATCTATCAGTGTAGAGTCTGATGCACTTCATACAGTTTCAGGTTTTCTCAGAATCAGTCTAACTGTAACCAGACTTGTTAACTTCAAGCTTCCTTTAAAGAAAGGAAAAGAAAGCCAGTTCCTGCTTGCTCTCTATCCACATGGAACAGCTTAATTTGCTGACCAAAACTCTAACTGGTGAGAGCACTTGCTGCAATGAAAATAAATAGTCCAACAGCATGAGAGGCAAAGAAGATGGTGACCTCATGGGCCCAAACACCTTGAGACTGTTCATGTGTCAAGTTAGCAGGCCCAGTAAATTATGATAACTGAGGCCATCATGAAGCCTAAATTGCAAAACCCCGCATGTAACTAGAAGCCCTAATCGAATGCAAAAAGACCCCAGGAGGGACCATCAAATCTTCTAATTTGACACTCTGTATGTCAAAGGCTACTGCATTTCACCAAGCTGTACCTGCTCTGGGTCCATTACCTTGTCTTCGAAGCATAACTTCTGTTTGGATAAAGCATGGTTTCCAAAAACTAACCCAATGCTGATTTAAGGCATGGGAATCCATCACTTTCCTTTGGAGTTTGTTCCAGAACTTAATAACTATTGCTATGTTTAATTTCTAAACGGAATTTGCCTTGCTTCAGCCTCCATGCATTGACTCTTGTCTCGCCTTGCCTTTCTCCAGTAGGTTAAGGAGCCCGTTAGTATCCAGGATCCTCTTCCCATGAGGGCACTTGTGCACTGTAGTGGAGTCACGTCTCAATCGTCTCTTTGTCAAGCTAAAGTATTTAAGATTCCCATTGTAAGGCATCTTTGCTAGCCCTCAACTCAATTTTTCACTGTCCTTTTTTAAATATAGACAACAAAAGTGTATGCTTCTACAATTCTGTGATTCAGACAGAGCCTCACAAGCACCCATGTACAGAAGTAAACATCATTCCTCTAGTTCAACCCACTATTCCTGTTTATACAACCAAGGACTGCATTAATCTTTTTTTTTTTTTTTTGGGTACCAGAACATACATAGGAAATTTTACTGCACTGCTTTTCCAATATGATCTCTTCATCCCTTTCACAGTCCTAGCTCTGGTTACCCATGCTTTAGGTGTGGCCTGAGTTCCTTATTTCTATGACTAGGGACAGACGTTACACATAAACTGTTATAAGTGATCAGAAACTGGTTTAAATCTATAACAGAACATAAATTCAGTGCACATAAACTAGTTTCAAAATGGCTGAAACTGGTTTAAGACAAGCCAGACTTAACTGATTTGGGTGAAACTGGTTTATGCAATATCTGTCCCAGACCCTGTTCTGGTCTAAGTTAAACCAGAGTCCCCCAGCATCCCAGATGCTTTGCAGCCCTTGGCAGTCCAGAGAGCAGAGCTGGCCCTGCCCCTTTGCTCCCAAGCCAGAGCTCTGGCAGAGACTACAGACACAGCAGGATCTGCCCGGCTTCCCCCTAACCTCCCCTTCCCCCCTGCCACTCACTGCTCAAGTAGGGATCCACCCCTCCCAGAACCCTTTCTGGTTTAAGTAAAATCAGATTCCTCCAGCATCCCAGATGCTTTGCATCCTTGGGCTGGCTGGGTTAGGCTGTCTGCTCCAGAGAACAGGGCTGGCCCCACTCCTCTGCTCCCTAGCCAGAGCTCTAGTGGAGACTACAGGCACAGCCATGTCTGCCTGGCTTCCCCCTGCCCCACCCCCTTATTGCTTGCTGCTCAAGCAGGGATTTCTCCCTTCCTCCCTCCCATCTTCCACAGCATGGACCCCAGCCCCATGGACCCTAGGCATGTGGTATGCTAGCTAATGCTGAGAGATGCCTCTGTGCGTATGTCTCAAATTTCCCTAGGACAGGCAGACAGAACAGTGCCTGCCTTGGGCTTTTTGGAGCTAATCAACAAGTCATTCCTTCCTTGGGAAAAAGGCTGTTTAAGAAGAGCTTGAACTAATGAGAGAGGATTTTGTTTTGTTGATGGGATGATAAATGCTGTGTTATCAGCTCCCTGCTGGCTCCCTTGCCTGTCAGGTTTGCAGACAGTATGAAGAAGCAGGAAGAGGGAGATTGAAAAGCTCAGTATCTTCAACAGATGCATGCATGCACTGCACACCCCCACTTTGCCTCAGAGTGCTAGCTAGGGGGTTGGGTCTGGCAACACTTCTGTCTCTTGAGCAGCGAGTGGAGAAAAGCGTGGGACAGTGTAGGCTGGTGGGGGTTTAGAGCCCTCCCTAATCAGTGTGTCCTTCTGGGGCCTGGCCACCCCAACTTCCCCTCAGCTCAGCACTTTGGAATGGAAGGGAGGGGTGGTTTAGCACCCTCTGACTTCTAACCTGAGCCACCACAGGCATGTGCCTGCATTTCCTCAGTCCAAAGGGAATGCCTGTACAGTTGAAAACTGATTCAACCTGGGCAGATTAGACTAACTTGCAAAGATTGAATCAATTCAGGATCAGGTTTTTTGAATGTCTGTCCCTAGCCTATGTGTGCTACTCTGCATTTAGATGCATTAAAATACATTCTATTGAAATGGACCAAGACTACCAACTGATTCAGATCACTTTGTATGGCTGCCCTATACTCTTCTACTATTGAACTCTACTAATTGGCATCATCTATGAATTTCTATCAATGGTGAATATAACTTACTTCCACCACACTGATAAAAATGTTGAATAGTGTTAGGTCTAGTACTGATGTCATAGTGTCAATAAAAACTTGCGGCACAACTAGGTTAAGTGACGGGGACACCAGCTCCAGGCATCAATTTAGAGTGGGCACCAGAAGGGTGGCTGCTAGGAAGTCTGCACTGTGGCAACAGCAACCTAATTGTGGGAATCCTGCATCACTGCAGCAGTAGGCAGTGTGGCAGCAGCAGCTAGGGTCTTTGAGTCTTTGTTGTCAGGTAAGACTCTTTGGTGCCTGGCACCCCCACTCATTCTCCTACTCTCTGGCAACTCTGTCCGAAGTGCAAAATTCACTACTTACATGTTTGTTAAAAATACTGTAATTATTTTGTCATTGACAGTAATTTGAGATGCCAGTTAGCAAGTTTCCCATCTATTTTATGTATGATCTCTTGGTATTTTTTCAGTGTTCATTTTTTAACTGGAATGTTGCAGAGTACTAATCCCCAAGTACTTTACTTTTTTAACAGTTGCATTTATTTGCTAAACTTCTCATAAGAATAAAATAAATATTTTGGCATGATTTTGTTTTATACAAAATTGTATTGACTGGCATTAATGATGTGCCTATCCTTTAATTCTTTATCAAGGAAATCTTCTTTCAGTAATGATACAGTATCAGCACCCCCCAAATGAAATCGTCTAGCTTCTAAGAGGTATTGAAATTTGCTTTTAGTATGAAGAGGAGTTGATATTTTAAAGTGCTTCCTGACAAAACTCCTGAAGGTCATAAATGCATCTTGTATTTTATTTTTGTTTTGCATACTTAGAGGGTACTATACATGATCTGCTTATGTTGCACTATGCTTATTACGAAAGCATAAGTATTGTTTCATATATACCGTACGCGCTCGAATAGAAGATGATCCTGATTATAAGATCACCCCAAATAATTTGATTCTTTATGTGGAAAATTTATAAACTTGTTAAGATTTTCCAGGTAAACAATCTCATTACTGGAGGTTTGCCTTGAATGTGTCCCCCTCTCATTGCTACAACAGGGAAAACAAATCTGGGGGGGTCAGGTAGCCCCTGTGCTCTCTTTCCACCAACTTTTTCCCCTGTTAGCTCCATCCCCCTCTTTTTACCATCACACCCTGCTCTCCCTGAGCGCATGGAAGTGAGAAGCAAATCTGAAAACGACTACTTTGAAATTAAACATGGCTGCATCAATTTGCATATAGCACCAGTGCACTTAGTTCATCCAGAATTGATGTATGTTACTTTTTTTTTAAACTGCTGCAGGTTTTAGCACAGGTACGCCATAAACACACTTTTGAGCAACACCTTAGAACCTATTGTATGTACTACAAACCATTTAGGCTAATGATTAACACATAGTTCACTGGGCTGGGCCCCAATAGAGTCAAAAACATTTCAAGCCATGGTGACCCCACAGCTCAGCACTGCTCACTGTGTGCATGTGCTCCAGATACTCCCCACAAAGGATCCACATCCTAATTAGCCTCCACTCATGACTGGAACCAGGTGTCCTTGTCACAAGTCCTGGGATGATCCAAAAATGTATACGAGGTCCAGGGCAACCTGGTCCAACTTCATCTCATGTACGGCGGGGCTATTAATCATATGCACCAGGTTGAGAGAGGGGACAACAGTGGGATTATGAATGAACTATTTGGGGTCCTGTTTTGTGATGTTTGCCAAGCATTTAAAGCTGGTGAAAAAAACAGGAATCATTAAAAATGGAAAAGAAAGGTGCAGCTGTGGGAGTGAAGAGGAAGTAAAAAGTTATGCCATGTTGTGGCTCACCATGACTTGAAAAAGAGTCTGCAGTGAGTGGGACTGCATTTAATGGGTAATATCTAGCTGGGGTCATATGAACATAGTCTTACCAGGGGTCATACTAGCCCAGTATTCATTCCTGCCCAGGGCAGGGGTTGGATCTGATGATCTGCTCAGGTCCCTTTTGACCCTACATCTATGAACCTACTACAATATGTCTTATTCAGATGGGCACACTACCCTATCCTTATGGAGCTTTTTGGCTGAACACATACTCTTTTGGCAGCAGTTTACTGACAGACAATATATTTAGTGGGATTTTTGGTATGTGATTATAAGATGAGGGGCTTTTCCCCCATGCCAACTGGGGGGGAGAGGGAGGATAACCTCATCTTGTATTTGAGTAAATATGGTATTATGACAGAAGTAGAATACAATACAATGCAAATCCAGTGTGTAGTCACCATAAAGTTTCAAAATATTGGCTAGAATAGACCCTTTTTATGAACTCTTATAAAAGATTTGAGTAATGGTCACTTTAGCAAAAAAACAGGTAGAATTGGATTTCATTTAGCAGTTGAAGTTATTAAAGAAAGTGCAGGTTGAAAAGTATTTTGCATGGGGCTTCTACTATATCGTCCAAGACATCTCTCTCAAAATTTGAGCCTATTTTTAATAAAATTAAAGTATCATGACCAAACGAGCTGTTCATTCTACCAAAAAAGTTAGATCTGTTTTTCATTCAGGCTCCTTTTAATTAAAGTAGAATTCTGTAGTGGCTTGCTTTCCAGTTGTTAACATTCTATCACAAAAATACTTTTGTTTAATTTTCAATTCGTCTTGTGTAGCTTTGAATACCTGAATATGTCTGTAGGACTAAGTAATCTGGTTAAGGCCTATAAATATGATAGCTCAACATTAAAGTAGTGCAGCATGCTTAGGATGAGCGTACATATTGAGTTAAGTCTAAGGAGATTGATTAAATTACTATAATTAACTTCACTGGCACTGTACCAATTTATAAGATGAAGAACTTATATCGGATATCCTTTATAAGTTTAGAATCATAAAGGAAATGCATAGATCATGGAAACATAGGGTTGGAGGTGGTCTTGAGGTGGTCATCTAGTCCAACCCCCTGCTCAAAGCGGGACTATATCATCCCAGCCAAGGCTGTGTCTACTGAGTGTTAAAAACCTACAAAGATTCCACAAGCTCTGTAGGTAACCTATTCCAGTCTTTTACTGCCCTGCTAGTGAGAAAGTTTTTCTTAATACAGGTAGTCTTTAGATTTACAACAAAATTGGTTCCTGAAAACTGCGCCTTAAGTCAAAACTTTATAACTTGGAACCAATTTTCCCATAGGAACAATGTTGCAAATGGGGGATTGGTTCTTTTATCACCCTCAAAACAACTGCATCCAGCTGGTAGGTCTGTTCTGGTGGGGAAGAGGGGGGAGGTAAGGGGCACGGGGGGGGTGCAGATCAATGCCCCCACAGTGAGGGAGGACTTGGAGCTGGGGTTGGGGCAAGCGATGCTTAAGGAGGGGGTGGGTGGCTCATGCCACTGCGCACCACCAGTCCAGCAGCTGCTTGTGTGGCAGCTTGTCCAGCAGCTCTTGCCACTGCTTCTGCTGCTGGTCTGGGAGGGCATGGGGCAACGGTGTGTGTCCCAAGATTTGTGCGGGGTGGGTGGGGTTGGGGATATGCTCTGGGTGGAAGGTGCTGGGAGGGGGCTCTGCCCCCCCACACTTCTTGCCAGCTGGTGTAGGGCCAGGGCAAGACTGAGCCACTGCGCTGCCTCCGGACAAGGTGTGTGCAGCGATGGGAGCCGGCCCAGCCTCCCTGTACCTCCTGGACAAGCAGCAGCTTTGCCCTGGCTGGGCGAGCAGTGACAAGGCATGGAACGGGTGTGTGCAACCTGCATGGCAAGAAACGGGGGGGCCATAACTCCTGCTCCCAGTGCCTTCTGCCCGGAGCACAGCCCCTGCCCTGCCTGCCCTGCACAGATCCTGGGGCACACACCCCCACCCCATGCCCTCCA
Organism: Crocodylus porosus; assembly: GCF_001723895.1. Taxonomy (NCBI): domain Eukaryota; kingdom Metazoa; phylum Chordata; order Crocodylia; family Crocodylidae; genus Crocodylus; species Crocodylus porosus. Next base: position 189,920,746 of record NW_017728906.1, read on the forward strand.
GGACTAGCAGTGGGAGCAGCAGCAAGAGCTGCCAGACAAGTCGCCACACCAACAGCCCCCAGATGGGCAGCACGATCCACCCCACCCCTTCCCTGGGCAGCACTTGCCCTAGCCCTAGTTCCAGCCCCAGCCCGAATACCTCCCTCGCTGCGGGGGCATTGATCTTCCCCCCCACACCCCTTCCTTCCCCCCTCCCCATCACCACAACAGACTTACCAGCTGGACCTAGCTGTGTCAACCATCAAAGATGAAACCGGCTTGGGAACCTCAAAACAGGGTGTCAATTTATAAATGTCATAAATGCCATTTGTTGTAACTCAAAGTCTTAAGTCAAGGGCTGCCTGTATCTAATCTAAACTTCCATTGTTGCAACTTGAAACCATTGTTCCTTGTTCTGCCATCTACTACCTCTGTGACCAGACTAGCTACATCCTCTTTGGAACCACTCTTCAGGTTGCTGAAGGTTGCTATAAAATCCCCTCTCAGTATCATCTTCTGCAGAATAAATGTGCCCAGTTCCCTCAGCCTCTCCTCACAAGTCATGTGTTCCAGCCTCCTAACCATTTTGTTGCCCTCCGCTGGACTCCCTCCAATTTATCCACATCCTTTCCGTAGTGGGGAGCCCAAAACTAAACACAGTGCTCCAGATGCCTCACCAGTGCTGAATAGAGGGGTATACTTAATCACTTCCTCTGACCTGCTGGTAACACCTACTAATGCAGCCCAGTTTGCTGTTAGCCTTCTTCGCAACAAGGGCACACTGCTGGCTCATGTTCAGCTTATTGTCCACTGTAACCCCAGGTCCTTTTCTGCGGAGCTGCTACCCAGTCAGCCAGTCACCAACCTAAACTGGTACATGGGATTTTTCTGTCTTAAGTGCAGGACTTTGCATTTGTCCCTATTGAAACTCACGTGATTTCTATTGGCCCAATCCTCCAATTTGTCTAGGTCTCTCTGAATCCTAACTCTACCCTTCAGCATATCTATTACTTGCCCCAGCTTGGTGTCATTTGCAAACTTGCTGAGGGTGCACTCTGTGCCATCTTCCAGGTCATCGATGAAGACATTGAACAAAACTGTTCCCAGGACCAACCCCTGGGGCACTCCGCTCAATACCAGCTGCCAACTACACATAGAACCATTGACTACTACTCTCTGAGACTGATGATCCAGCCAGTTTTCCATCCACCTTGGTCCATTCATCCAACCCATACCACCTTAGCTTGCCTGAAAGAATGCTGTGGGAGACTGTATCAAAAGCCTTGCCAAAGTCAAGATAATCCACATCCGCTGGTCTCCCTACGTCAACAGAGCCAGTTGTCTTATCATTGAAGGCAACGAGTTTGGTTTGGCATGATTTGACCTTGGTGAATCCATGCTGACCACTCCTGATCACCTTTTTCACCTCCAAGTGCTTAGAAATGGATTCCTTGAGGATCTTCTTCATGATCTTCCCAGGGACTGAGGTAAGGCTGACTGGTCTGCAGTTCTCTGGACCCTCCTTTTTCCCTTTCTTAACTATGGGCATTATGTTTGCCCTCTTTCAATCATCTGGGACCTCTCCTTATCACCATGAGTTTTCAAAGATGATGGCTGATGGCTCTGTGACCACATCAATCAACTCCCTTAGCACCCTCAGGTGCATCCCATCTGGCCCCATGGATTTGTACAAGTCTAAATTTTTAAAATATTTCCTAGCCTGTTCTTTTGCCACTGTTGGCTGCTCACCTCCTCCCCAAACTGTGCTGCCAAGTGCAGTAGGCTGTGAGTTGACCTTGCTTGTGAAGCTGACACTATGTCAGAAGTTGGTTTTGAGTGCAGTGTCTTATCAGAACCACATGACACCTTACTTTGCACTCTGCAATTTGTTGCTGATTAGCTTCAAGGTAGAATTTCAGGTGCTGATTTTGAGCTTAAACCGTCTCAAATGGCCTGAGACCAGGTTGCCTGATAAAGTGTCTAACTTTCCAGGAAACACTGCAGTCAGAGGTGTCTGAACTAGAGTCTCCTCAGATACCCCCGTGGTGGTTTCTTGACTTAAGTATTCACTCTTCATCCACCTGGAATAACACATATCAACTGGAATAACCCATATGAACCCATATCACAGTATGCTCCAATGTATTTTTGAGCACTGCTTGGGAGGACAATGGAAGTACAGGTCTTGGCACAAGATACTGACTTCGTATGTAAGATTTAAGGACAGTTAATTTTCTTAGTGGGTGAAAGGCTGTTTGATAGAAGCAACAGGAAAAAAAAGCCCAGCTCTTTAAGATGTGTGAATATATGGTGTTTTAGAAATCTAATGACATAAATACCAAACTTGCAATGCTTTGCAGTCTCTAAACTTACTTTGTATATACTGACAAAAGATCCTAGAAAAGCGCCAAGCTGGAAGTTTTCCTTGTTGTAGAAGAGCGAAAGCAGCCGGGAAGGTTTTGTAAACAGATGCCTGAATGCGGATGGGATTCGAAGGCAGCACTGGATCAGGTATCCAACACTAAACATTCTAATGAAGCCCTGGAGAAAATGTTAAGAAATGGCAACATTAGAAAAAGTGGGGGGAAAGCAAAAAAAATTGGAGAAAACAAGTAAAGTAATCCTGTATTATTGACACACAACCTATTAAAACACCACTTTGCAGATATTATCTGAAATGTATCCCCCTTCTTGGAACTTGAAGCTTTATTTTCGACCTAATTTCCCTGAAAAATAACAAAATAAATAAATAAAAACCTAGACTGACTGCCTTTCCTTTAATTTGAATGGATGCTTAAATAGCCTCAGAGGATATGCTCTGTTTATCTCTGGTCCAAGGTTCTGTTCCTTTAAACAGTTCTGATGGCTTAATTTCCAAATTATTCTTCCCTCTTTTTCAACCACAAATGGGATTGGAGAGCAAAGCAATGCTGTAAAAATTATGCTACAGACTCAAAACCTGAAAGAAGTACTAATGGAGGAAAAAACATCCTTAACAACAAAGTCTTTTTAGAGACTGTGAGAATTAGAGTGACACTGAGTCCTTGGCATTGAATCTTACAAACAACCAATTTTGGAGGCTTTGCAAAATCTGCTGCAAGAGAAAGCTCAAAACCAAAAGGGAACTCTTGTGCAAAACTGTTCAAAAGGCTCATGTGGGATTTTTCCTACCCTGAAAAGCTGATACACTTCTGAGTGTCTCTTCTGTAAAGTGCCATAAATAAGTTGATGCTGGTTCTCCCTCAAACCTTTCTTTGGCTAGTTTTCACAGTGGTTTCAAAAGCTTATTATACTTATTCCTAAGCCCACAGGTGACTTGCTCTGAAAAGTCTGAATAAAATGTGTCCATTCTTTTTTAAAACACAATCACACAAATGGGAAGAAAAAATGTTTTCAGCTTTTTGTTTAGATGCTTTTCTGCAGTTTGGTAACCAGTTCAATTTTTTTGTTTATAGCATTCTGAAAGAGCAAAAACAGTTTTGGTTTGAAGACATTTCATTTGAAAACAGCTGAAAATCATGTGCTTGCCACTGGCAGTACATTCTTACTAAATTAGGCAGGCACTAAATGTGCACGTTTTTTGCCATTTGTTTGTGAGACTGTTCTCATAATCGTCAAGATAATTCTCATTGTCATTACAATGGGCAGAACTTTGGAATTAACATCCAATTTATGGACTAAAATCTTTCTGTAGATCAATCCCTTGTAAAGCCTGCTTGCAGATGCTAAACCTCCAAAAACCAGTGTTTTACTTTAAACTTGGCATGCTCCTGTGCTGAGCCCAACGCATGGCCAGAAGAGCCAGCATGGTAGTTGTACTTGGCTTGCCCAACCTCTGTAAAGACTGGGCGCTTTAGTGCAGCTTTTATCTAACAGCTGATTGAAACAGCTTTAGATAAAAGCACCAAAAAGTCCCGTTGAAGCACTGGTTCTGTACAGAAGCTGCGGAGCTGGGTAGAAGTAATGCACCACTCCTTCCAGTAAAGTGTGTTTGTTTGTTTCTTAATAACATCTGCAAGCAGCAAAAATTCCTAGTTTTATTTTCATTAAACATTTAGTTATACCCTTGTCTTCCAAAAATGATCCTCTATAATTTTTTCCTTATGAAACTGTTTCTACAAACAAGGTAAGCAACTGTAACAGGGTTCACGTTGCAGAGATAGCTGTTAAGGCCTCCTGGTGACCATGCAACCCTTGCCTTGCTTGAGCTGTAGGGTGCTCTCCCATTCTCACACATCTGCCATACCTCAATGCATTTATTTGAACAGAAGGGAGGCTGCCTAAGGGTCCTAGAGCAAGCCCCAGTTCTTCTACCCACCAGCAGGTTTGTCTCAGACCCTGCTAGGCTCCATTCTTCCCCTCTCAGGTTAAGTGAATCCTCCTGACCTGCCCATGCCACCCCAAGGCACCCGTAGCTTTAAGGACTGTTATGGGGCTCCATCCGCCCCTTACGCTATGCCTATGCCTCGTGGCATCACTCCCTTCTTGGGACCTCGGCCTTCTCAGCCTTTGCCCCCTTTCCTCTGGCTGCAGGCCTCCAGCTCTGGTGCATGAATTCATGTCCAGGTATCTCAGCCTAGTCTGCTGCTAGCCCTTAGCCCTGCACTTGCTATCTCCAGCACAGCATATTCACAGTCCATCTCTCAGCAACAGGCATCTCACCACAGAAATCATCCCTTTTCAGCCTCCAGGGCCAGACTGACCGTGTTGGCTCTGGGTCTGGATTCTCTCTCCCAGACCTCACCCCTTTCTGGTCAGGTGACTCCACATGACTGGCCACAGGTGCCCTCTAATTAGGCTCATTGACTGGTCTCCATGTCAGTGCCTTGGAGCAGTGCCTTGTCTCCCCTGCAGGGCTTCAGCCTACAGCCCTACTGCAGAACAGCGAGCACTGCAATAGGCTTCCTACTGCTCACACGGGCATTTTCCTATTGTTCTACTGCAGAACAACTACCTCTGCAGTAAGTACTCACAGTCCCTACATCCCTACACTAATTCTCCTACAGCTTTTCCCTCGCAGCCTTCTCCCACCTGCGGCTCTTCCTGGGCGCCTTCTCCCTTAAAGTAACAGGATGCCTCAGGTTCTCCATTACAGTGATATATCATAGAATCATAGAAAGTTAGGGTGAGAAGGGACCTCAGGAAGACATCTAGTCCAACCCCCTGCTCCAAGAAGGACCATCTCCAACTAGATCATCCCAGCCAAAGCTTTGTCTAGCCAGGTCTTGAAAACCTCCAGGGGTGGATATTCCACAACCTCTCTGGGTAACCTGCTCCAGTGTTTTACTACCCTTCTAGTGAGAAAATTCTTCCTAACCTAGTATCTAACCTAAACGTCTCTTGCTGCAATATGAGACTGTTGCTCCTTGTTTTGTTATCTGCCACCATTGACCACATCACCACTGCCACCATCTAGCTCCATCCTCCTTTGAACTCCCCCTTCAGGTAGCTGAAAGCTGCTATTAAGAACCCTCTCAGTCTCTTCTCTAGACTAAATAAGCCCAGTTCCCTCAGTCTTTCCTCATAAATCATGTCCCTCAGCCCCCTCACCATTTTTGTTGACCTCTGCTGGACTCTCTTCAACTTGTTCCTTTCTGTAGTGGGGAGCCCAAAACTGAACACAGTACTCCAGATGTGGCCTCACCAGTGCTGAATAGAAGGGAAGAATCACTTCCCTTGACCTATTGGAAACACACCTACCAATGCAGCCCAGGATGCCATTAGCCATTTTGGCAACAAAGCCACACTGCTGGAATATATTCAATTTATTGTCCACTATAACCCCTACATCCTTTTCTGCAGAGCTCCTACCCAGCCAGTCAAACCCCAGCCTGCACTGGTGCAAGGGACTGCTCTGTCTTAAGTGCAGGACTTTGCACTTGTGTTGAACCTCATGAGATTTCTTTTGTCCCAAACCTCCAATTTGTCTAGGTCACTCTGAATCCTAGCCCTACCATTCAGAGTATCTACTACTTCCCCCTTGCTTGGTCTCATCTTCAAACTTGCTGAGGGTGTGCTCTATGCCATCTTCCAGGTCATTAATGAAGACATTGAATAAAACTGGCTCAAGGGCTGACCCCTGGAGCACTCCACTTGATATCCACTGCAACTAGACATCGAGCCACTAATTACTATTCTCTGAGGCTGATAATATACCTTCCTTAGGTTGCCTGTAAGAATGTTGTGAGAGACCATATCAAAAGCCTTGCTAAAATCAAACTACACCATATCCACTGGTCTCCCCATCCATAGAGCCAGTCATATCATGACAGAAGACAATCAGATTGGTCAGGCATGACTTGCTCCTGGTGAATTCATGCTGGCTGTTCCTAATAACCTTTTTTTCCTCCAAGTGCTTAGAAATGGATTCCTTGAGGGTCTGCTACATGATTTTTTCTGGGGACTGAGGTGAGGCTGAATGGTCTGTAGGTCCTTGGATCCTCCTCCTTCCCTTTCTTAAATATGGGCACTATGTTTGCCCTTTTCCAATCATCAGGGACCTCTACTGATCACCATGAGTTTTCAAAGATGATGGTCAATGGCTCTGCAATCACATCAGCCAACTCCCTCAGAACCCTCAAATCAAATAATAATATATGAAAGTGGAAGGGCAGTATTTATGCCATGGTATTTATGCACATAAATATATTGTGTGATTTTACAATGTTGATAGTAAACAGGCAGTACCCAAAGGTCTGTATGAACTCCAGGTTTCCCTCTGATTTCATTTTTAAGGATAAGTAAGTCTTATTTTCTAAATTGTTTATGGTACAACAGTGTGTGACTGATCTTATAATGAAAATCTCTACCACAAGCTTATGGGCTATATGGAGTTAGTGATATTCTACAAAGTAATTCAGATCTAAATTTAAGGATTAATTTAGATCATTACATCAAAGTATAGGAAGCTTCACAATAGTCTTAATAATGCAATTATGCCCCAGCCATATCTAACAACAACATTGCTGCAAAGATTATATTCCTACCTCAATACTTGTATCATTTCACCTCTGTACTCAGTCCCCCTTCTCCATCACATCACCCACAGATGCCTCTCTTTTTTTTCAATGCTAGTTGGACTGCTGGCATGCTAAGACTAATAATGGTGACCAATCTGGTCTCATTGTACTCCCCAGTCTGTCCAAATACATCTGTGGTCTGTTGTCTCACATTTAAAGTGTAACTTCATGGGGGCTCAGACCAAATGGTTATCTGTTTGCACCATGCCTAGCATAGCCATGACTATGGTTATGAACAGGTGCTATATTTGTACCAGGAGAAATGCATTTCTCTTGGCACAGAAAGAGCATATAGCCATTCAAGTGTTTCTTTGCAAAAAAAGAACTGGCTCTTCCATGAAAAAATGAGAACACTTCTAACAAGCAAGATCTCTTTTCCCTTGGGAAACCTGAACAGCTGTAGGTTCCTGAGGACCCTCAGTAGCCAGCAGTGCTCCACTCTACCTCTGTCTCTCCAAGGGAGAGAGACAGGCCCTCAGATTGACCTGTCTCAAACCAAGACAGCTCCAGCTGTGCTGCCTCCTGCTTTGAGTGCAACTCCAGGTCATGTGGACAAGTCCAGCTGCAAGAGAATTCCCCTACCCCATGTGCCACAATGAGGGGGAGCTTAAGTGGGATAAGTGAGGCAGCAGCCTCACCTACCACCTTCTGCTTAGAGAGCTTGCCTTTGAGGCACCTTTGCTGCTCTCCATCCAGAAGGCTGGAACATTTGAACGCTCCACTCCAAATTTTTCAGCACTGACAGCTCTCTGTCTTTATGCCCACCAGAAGAAGGGCTTTTTAGTTCTGATGGATTGAAACATGACATGGTATAATAGTTAGGCTTTAATCTATACTGGTCGCATTGAGAAACATTGGTTTGTTGGTATAGGGTCCTAGCTTTCATAAGCAATGAACAGCAATTAGTAGCATGATGTACTTAGCTTAATAAGAAATCAGGGGAAAATAAGATAACATATTTAAAGAGCATTTCCATTATCTACAGGGATAGGAAGTGATATTGTTTTTAAATCAGCTAAGCAAGGTGCCAAATCACACGCCTTAATTTCCATAGAAAGACTGAAAGAAACAAGAAAGGAAGAAGAGGAGGAGTTAAATCTGCGTATCATATCTCTGCACAAGAACACTGTATACTGCAGAAATGCTGCTATATGAGACTAAGAAAAGGCAAAAATAGTGATACAATAAGATGACATATCTCCAAAAATCACTGAATAATCCATTTTTAAAACAGATTCTTTAAAAAACAAACAAACAGTATCTTGGCATTATTATAATTCATGTTCAAAAATATCTGTATTGAATCCAGTTAGCAGGTAAAGTGGATGACACATGCTGTTATCTGCTACAATGGCACAGACAAAATAGCACTTCTCATATATATAAGTATGATGGCTAATGTATGCCCATTCCCTACAATCCTCACCTCACCTATTCATATTACAGGATAGCACCAACTCAATCAAAGGAGACAGGAAAGATGTGCATGAAATATTGCTACTGGGCTCGAAAGTGCTCTTCAGAAGTTTGCAGTGGCAAGAAACAACCAACCCCCCACCCCAATTATTTCGAATATGAAGTAGTAGTAGGCAACTGTTGAGCCTTCTGGATTATGGTGTATGCGTGAGAGGTCACCATGACCTTTGACAGGAATATAGAGGAGTGGAGGCTGCTCAGACTCCCCCTCCCCCCCCCAACCTTTAGATCATTGAGACAGAAGACAAAGGACAGACTGAGTCTGGATGTTTGATGCCTTGATGACTGTAGTTATATAAATCTTAAGTGAAATCTATGAATATTAGACAGTAAATCAACTACTATATAGCATGAAAATAAAATGTTACTGCATTAATGGCTGACTTATTCAATTAAATATAGAGTAGGAGAAAGAAACAGCCTGGAATGGCCATGTTAGCATAGTTATAGTAATACAAATTGTTCAGCAGTAAGGAGAAATGTAATAGAGGGGGAAAATCTGGTAATAAGTATTTAATTGAAACAACATCACATTAAAAAACTATGCTACTGCTTTGTTAGTAGGCAGCTATTACTGATCAAAGGTAATCTTAGAAAGAGCTCAAAGCTACGTGTGTATATATTAATCCAGAAAACATCCCACTCTCTTAGATATCCACAGATCTTTAAAATGCCATATGTGTAAATACAAAGGACGCAATTCCATGCACATATTTTTACTTATACTTTGTAAATAAAAATATATAAACTCGCAAAGTGCAAAATCAAAGAAATTCAGAAAAATGGTGGCCAACCTAACATTAATTCCACTAGTTATATCATTGTCATTCAGACTTAATGTATAATAGTATGCCAAAAAGAGGCCTTTGCAGAAAATGTAAGATACAAACCAAAGGTGCAGTGGAGCTCTCTAAAAACACCATAATCCTTTCCTTTGTTAGGCATACTGGCTAATGGGAACATCATCTATTTCCTTAGTTATGAAGAACCTTAAAACAGTTGTGAGAGGCAAGGATTTCTTAAGGTGTTATGTTTTATTAAACCAATGGTATAGTTGGGATAGAATTACACAAGCTTTTGAATGCAAGTATTTTTCAGAAGAATGTATTCAAAAGCTTGTCCAACTCCATCCCAACTATGCAGCCGAACCAATAAAAGACATCACGCTAAGAAATCCTTACCTCATGTAATTCCTGGACCATCACAGCTATATCACTGGAACACTACTTTAACCAGCTGATCATTCTGCTGACTGAACCTCTTGACCCTCCAGCTTAAAACAAAGCAGCATGGGCTCCATCATTATTCGGGAAGGGAGATGCCTTGTCTTCAAGAAATTATACTCTAGAGAAAATAAAGTCTTGTGGGTGTATTTATAGCTGTCACGGCTGTGCATGTATCACTTTGCACTCAGGACCTATGGGGATTTGGATGAGATTATAAGGGTCAAAAGGCAAAGCGTGTACAAACTAATGACTAGGGCAGCAGTCTGCTGCAAATGTGCATTTATAGTGAAATTCAACCTAATGAATAAAGAGACAACATGAAAAGACCTTTGTATCACTTAAGCCCATAATGTAGGCTTACTTATGCACGTAAGCCCCATGAACCTGCACAAACCCTTTGCATTAGGGTGAATGTAACTCTTACTGAGCTTTCTAAAATCAGTAGTCTCCATCTATCCACTGAGAGATATATCTTCATCCATATACAAATTCCACATTTTTGGTGAATACCTGATGCATTTTGGCCCCTGTTTTGAATGTTATCTTTCTTGGATCCTTAAACATTCATTTCTGTAGCCAGAAATTGGCAGGGAGGGATCTTGGAAGCTGTACCAAAGCTACAAGGGGCTGTTAAATTGAATGGCTCTTGCCTGTGAACAAGAGGGTTGGCTTTTGGAAGAACCACCGTCTTTGTGCAATAAAGAAGCCAGTGGGATATGGTCTCAGAAAAATTCCCCAGCTGCCACAGAGAAGCAGAACAGCTATCAAAGGATGTTTTAAAAGAGAGATATTCTTCAAGCAAGAAAACAAAACCCCAAAACACTTTCATCACCAGACATAGGATAGTGGAGGCCGGGCAGGTGTTAGTTTAAAATGTTCAGTCTTTGTGCATGTAACCAGAAGGTATTATTGGGATTCTGAAGTTTTTGCAAATAATTTATTTTATACACTAGTCTTCTAGCCTCTAGAGCAAAACACTCATAGACCTGAATGAAACGGTAGTGCTTGATACGATGTTTTGCTGAAACTGAAACAAAACACTATGCAACTTAATGGTGCACCAAAATATTTCAGTTTAAAAAAAATAGTAAAAAAACTGACACCGAATAACAGGTAAACTAACTTGTATAAAATATTAAAATTGCTATTGCCCTTTGCTCTACCCTAAGGAAGCGCTACTTCATGGTCACGGTGGCTAGGATCTGGAACCAACTTCCAAGAGAAGTGGTGCTGGCTCCTACCCTGGGGGTTTTTAAGAGTTTGGATGAACATCTTGCTGGGGTCGTTGACCCCAGTATTATTTCCTGCCATGGCAGGGGTCGGACTAGATGATCTACTCAGGTCCCTTCTGACCCTAAAAACTATGAAACTAAGTTTAGCTACTCATACCTTTTAAAAACACCAAGGAATTAATTCTAACAGGATGTAAAATTTTAATGAAAAAGGTAGGGGAGTTTTATGGCAAAATATAGCCTCTGAAAAATCTCAACTGTCCAGACAGCCATATCTGCTGCTCCAGAAATAAAAAAAAAAAAAATGTAAACTATTAAGAGACAGCTCTGCTGGAGTCTCACCAAAAGTAAAGAACGTATGGCAGGTGGCACCACCTGTGCCAAACTAATTCCAGCTAACACAATCTCCTCCACACAGTACTCCCCTGAAAAAAAATGCACTGACCATGTTATGAAGGATAATTTATGCCAACAGACACAGACAACTCTCCCTGTGTACAGCAACTGTGGACAAATCTCCCATTACCCTTGCCCCTTAAAATAAATTAATAGGCAAGCAAGTCCAAAATCAAATACCAGTGTGCCAGATATGCACAGCTGTATGTGTGCTGCTACAGATCCATCTGATGAACACAGCACATTCCAGGTACTTTATTTAGGGTGGAGCTGCAAGAAGGATCAGTTACACAGTCCATCACATAATTAAGCAAATCTCTTGCTGATCTGTTTTTCATTCACTTTAAATTCTTGGTTGATTTTAATTGATCCCAAAGTCTCAGGAACTCCAAAAGGGCTAACTTAGAAGGTGTTTTTCACAAACTTGTCAGCTCTATAATGGAAAAAGCAGCATCAACAGGCTTCTTCCCCATTTCTTACTTATCTATATTTATTCTGTGCTAAACTTCATGTTTTTACCAGTTTCAATCCATGTTTATAAATTTGCCTTTGTTTGTACTTACTTTAACGCAATATGAGATGCAGTTATCTTCAAAGTGTTTACAGCATCTATGCCTTGGTCCATGTTTGCACCTGCAAAAGTAACAATGAAATCTGGATTAACTGGCAGCTGTTTTTTGTGCAACTGACAGGAGACTTTGTAAATTTTTCCTTTCTAGAAACATAAAACATTTCCTTGCTACTAATTAATTTGCAGTTGCATATGGTAAGGCATCGTGTATCTTTAGGATGCCATCAAGGGGCTGTGAAAGTTAATGCTTCCTTAATTTGTATTTCTGAAATATACACAAATGTGTTTTGACCCTGGACAAAGTTTTGCACCCAAAAGCTTCTCCACTATGGTTTATAAAGAAGAATTACAAATCATTCCACTCCATCAACAGGGAATTGCAGCTGGGCTTATCTACACTGTATCTCATGATCAATGACCTCGCCTTAACTTCTATACTAGCAGTGTTTTTTCTAACTCTAGTTCAGCTATGCCTTGTCCCCTAAAAACTACAAGGGAGCAATGCAAAACAGTTTTGCAGCTGAGTAGATACACAGGTCTTTTCTAAGACCTATTCATACTATGATGATTCCAGCATGGTGAAAGTGTATTAGCTTCACTGTGGTATGAGACTTCTACTTGGGGGTCAAGGATTTGACCCCAAGAATACATAAGATAACATTTAAGGGAGAGGGGTATATAGACATAGACACAGAATTAAAGGAAAGCAACTCTGAACCAGATTTTTAAAAAGTATGTTTTCCTGTAGCCAAAAACTTCTGGTTTAATGCAAAACAAAGCAGACAACATATATACTGTGCCAAATATCTTGGAAGTTTTGAATCATGGATTGTAAAGTATATTGGCCATAAATCATCCATGAGGTCAGTTAATGTAGCAAAAATTGTAATGAGAATGTGATCAAGTTACAGGCATTTAGACTCAATTATATCTGAAAAGAAACATGTGGAAGAGAAACCTGAGAGCATATTAGGATTAACAATTGAATGGTTTTTGAATGCATGGGAGCAGGGAGTTTGGAAATCCCAAAGGAATACACTCCTCTCATTTGTCAAGCATTTAGCTTCTAGCATTCAATAAACATGTTTTTGCTAGAGGGGCTACTGACCAGGTCTTGCCATCTTAGTTCAAGCAAGGGGTATTTAAAATGAAATAAGTCTACAGAACTCAACTGGGAGATCCTGTGTTACTGCCCAAACAGCTTCTAGCCGTCATGTAGCTTGTTGCTGGAGGTAACTGTTTCCTTCCATTTGAAGGGCTTTCACCCACAAAGCAGCCATCTTCACCCCCTCCAGAACATGAGAAAATTTCCTCTCTGCTGCATGTAACAACAGACCTTGGAGGCTGCCCTAACAGCACACAGTTGTACGCGACAAAGTTGGAGTTATGCAAGAGCATTTTTGAAAGACTAATAATTTAAGTACAGCAATTTAGAGGTAAACTGAAAGAGGTGAGGATAGTAAAAGTTTTTTTTCTCTTCTTTAAAGTAGATACCTGTTCATTTCTTTGGAATAACCCACTGTTTTCTTGGAAAGCAGGTTACCGATGCATCTTTTCAAAGGTCTAAAAAATTGAGTTTTATCTTTCAATAAGCATAGTGTATGGCAAATGTGACTGCTGCAATAAGCAACAGTATGTCAATCAAGGTATTCTTAAAGGATAAGTGGGAGAACAACCACATGGTTCAAAACAACATGGTTAATTTCAAATAATTTAGGATCGATTTCCTTTCTAGCTGAGCTGTAATTATTACAGGCACTTCTGAAGTACAACTTTTATTTAGGGGAAAATTTACAAAGGACCCAGAGTGATTGAGTGATTTAGAAAATGATTCTGGCTTCTAAGAGACCTTACTTTTGATAATTTAACCTTAAATTCATTCTCAAAAACAGCTCAGGTATTTAAAACAAACTCCAGACTGGTAAACTAGACCCACAGGCAGGACTTAGGAAGAAGCATTCAGATATCTAAACTTAGGTTTCCATATATTTGCAGAAGTCTTCTCACCTAAGCAGGTAGACACTAAACTTGACTCTGAAGCAGACTCTTAGCTGGGAGGGGAAGTCCTGGGTTCTGGTCCTTGCCACCAGGGTTATTTCTGTGTTTCATTCATAAGCACTCCAGGAAGCAGAGACTAGAACTGAGATTTTTCTACTTCCCAGAAACTAGTCCTCCAAAGCTTTTACAATTGTAATATAATAAAAGGCTTAGTCTGTCTGTAATGCTGGGGGCCAAATACACATGCACTCTGGAGAGGGTGGGGGCAACTGGCTGCACGGACCCACCCCCTCAGGCAGGAAGTCCTTAGGCTTTAAACCTGTATTGACTTGCCCCAGCTCCTATCAAAGCTGATAAGAGACAGGGGCAATAGGACCCAGGAGGAGCATCAGCAGGACTGAGCAGCCCAGCCCATCCCACCCCCAGCAATTGCACTCCCTGCCTGTTAGCACTGTAGTACCATGTGGCCTGGCTGCATTGCCAGAGCAGGGAGCATGGAGCCGTTATTAGGGTGCGTGTGTATCTGGCATGGGTGTGTGTGGTGTGTGTATGTGTGGGGTGTGTTGTGTGTGT
>NW_017728906.1:189935315-189936876 GCF_001723895.1 Crocodylus porosus
AGTGTGTGGGTGTGGTTGTACAGCCAGGGGCAGAGTGGGTGTGGGGTGTGGGTGAGGAGCCAGGGGCAGAATGGGTGGGTCGATGTGGTTGTACAGCCAGGGGCAGAATGGGTGACTGGGGGTGAGCGTGTAGCCACTGGCAGAGTGCATGGGGTTGTGTGTGAGCTCATAAGATGAGCCCCACATGCACTCCGCATCATACACATGCCACCATACTCCCCTCACACCGCCATACACACAGACCCCAACATGCACACCCCCTCACACAGCCCAGGCACCCTCCCCCCACACACAACTCCCCAGAAACCCCATACCCACCCACACCCCACATATCCACACCCACATGTGCTCCCTTACCCAATACACCCACAGACTCCCACAAACCTATACCCACCCCTCACAATACACAAAAGTAAAACTTCATTTTAAGATGTTGTGCAATCCCCCTTATGTACACTACACAAATACATGTGAATCAGGACAAAAATATTTTTTTAAATCAGATTAATGAATGCTGTACGTTTCTTTTTTAGAATATAATTTGGTATTTTTCTGGTTCTAAGATGGCACAACCCCTTGCTGAAAGGAGTACTTTGGGGGAAGGGGATGGACTTCTGGTAGTAAAGGTCAGGGGTAAGAGGGTGCAACTTCTGGTCACAGGATGGCAACCAGGCGGTGGGGCACCTGCCAAGGGGCAGAGGTATATATGTGGCCTTTGACAGCTTGCCAAAACTCAGTTAGTGGCCCTCCGCCCAAAATAATTGCCTGCCCCTGGTTTACGTGGCCAGCCCCAAAGCGTGAGTGATGGGGGGCGTGTAAACTCTCCCTGAAACGTTCTGTCATTTATGATGGGCAATCGGCTAGTATATATATAACCCTTGTCCTAGAAGAACAATCCTGTTTTGACCTAGGGAGGCACATAAGCCCTTCCTTTCTTGGAAGGACTTATTCCTTTCTTCCTTCCTTTCAGCAGTTGGGGAGCAGCAGCAGAAGGAGCAGGGTGCACGTGTGCCACATGTGTACCCCCTTACCTCAGCAGCGAAGGCAGCAGCTGCGGAGGAGACAGCGGCAGGGGCAGCAACAACTGATTCCCTCTAAGGTAAGTGGGGCAGAAGGTACAGCACAACTGAGGTGGATCCAGAGGGGAAGCCCTTCGGAGCCCTCTTAGCTCACCCAACAGTGAGCCGTGCTCTTGAGTCACGCGTGGGCAGCGCACATGAACAGTGCGCACAAACAGGCACGCTCTGTAAGGGCGCACCGGCGTTTGCGCCGGTGTTCGCGTAAGGCGGGCATGAGGTAGCTGCCCAGAGCAGCACCTCCAACGAGCATAAGCTGTAGGCGCAGCTCTGCAAACATGGTGCAGATGTGGAGCATGGCTGCCAGGGGCCCCGCCCTGGTGCTGCTGCCTGCCATGGGCTTTTCTGAGGCCTCCACCCAGACGGAGCTCATGGTGGGGCCGGTGGCCCCTTCCCCTTGTCTGTGGGGGCGGGGGGCTCGGGGGTCCGGGGGGGGGTGCAGTCCTGGAGGACCCCTTGCCACCCCCATCCTGCAAATCCCACAT
>NW_017728906.1:189937112-189939896 GCF_001723895.1 Crocodylus porosus
GTGGTGGAAGCTCCCCAGGTTCACCTGGGGAACAGGTTTGACGCCCTGGCAGCTGTGATGGAGAAAGACAGAGGAATTGCCTCCGGCAGGGACGATGCCATTCCCCACATGACAAAGAATGGGCAGAGAGCGAACATCAGCAGAAAGAAATGCTGGGTCCTCATCATCCGAGACTCCATCTTATGAGGACTGGGAGGTCCCAATTGCCAGCCTGACCTCATGACGCGAGAGGTCTGCTTCATGCCTGGGGCTTGGGTTAGGGACATCATGGAGAGGATTCCGGCCTACATCCAACCTGCAGACCAGTACCCCATGGTTGTCATCCACATGGGAATGAAAGACACGGCCGGGGCAACCCTGACTGCATTATGAAGGAATTCCAGGCTCTGGGGGACAGCCTTAAGGAGACGGGGGGGCAGATGGTATTCTCCTCTCTCCTTCCAGTGAGTAGGCGGGGATGCTGACATGAGGCCTGCATTGGCGAGGTCAACCAGCGCTTATGCAGTTGGTGCCGCCAGGCAGGCCTTGGGGTCCTAGATAACAACCCATGCTTTTGGGTGGGGGACTTGCTGGGGTGGGATGGGCTTCACCTCTCTCCTGAAGGCAAGTTTGTCGTCTCTTCCAAGTTGGCTGATCTCGTACGGTGAACTTTAAACTAGCCTCGCCAGGGGAGGGGGCTGCAGGAAGACGAGGAGACACCACCCAAGCAAAACAGGTGACAAATGCAAGGAGTGCCCAGGTAAGAAACAGGGGTCCAGACAGTCTCCCAAATCAGGGGGTGAAACACACAGCTAGGCAAGGCCTTAAATGCCTATATACCAATGCTCGTAGTATGGGGAATAAATAGGAGAAACTTGCCCTCAGAATAGCCAGTTCAGACCCAGACATAATAGGGCTTACAGAAATGTGGTAGGATTCATCCTACGACGAGGCAGTTAGCATTAGGGGCTATAGGCTTTACAGGTGGGATAGAGAAGCAAGGAAAGACGGAGGTGTGGCACTCTATGTAAAGGAGTAATACACATCATCTGCCAGCAGAATGGGGTCAGAGGAGGGCAAGTTGAAGTGCTCTGGGTCAAGATACAAGGGGGCCATGGGGAGAGGGATCTAACAGTGGGGGTCTACTACATACCTCCCAATCAAGGGGAGAAGCTAGACTGGGAATTTTCAGGCCAGCTTGCAGAGGCGCTTAAGGCAAGGGATGTAGTTGTCATGGGTGATTTAAATTACCCAGACATCTGCTGGGAGGAACAGTCAGCCAGAACGGACCGTTCTAGGAGGTTCCTGGCCAAGATACAGGGCCTCCACTTAATTCAGGAGGTGCACAGTCCCACCAGAGGAAATGCCCTGTTGGACCTGGTCCTGGCCACAGGCGATGACCTGGTAAGGGGCTTCCAGGTTCTTGATAGGTGATAGGGATCATCGCTTGCTGGAATTCACCATCCAGCACAGGGCGTCAAGGGCCTGAAGCAAGGTGGTAGCTCCTTCAACGAGTTGAGATTAGTGGGAGAGGTGCTGGGTGTCTCAAGAGCAGGGGAACTGAGTGCCCAAGATGAGTGGTCTTAAGGAGACTATACTCATGGCCCAAGGGGTGACCATCCCAACAAGAAGCAAGGGGGGCAAGAGTGCCCGAAAGCCCCCCTGGGTCACCAAGGGCGTCTGGGAATGCCCGATTGCCAAAAAGGCAGTGTACACCCAGTGGAAGGGGGGTGCTATCTCCAAAGAGGAGTATACCTCCTCTGCTCAGGCCTGTAGGGGGGCCGTCAGGAAAGCTAAGGCAGACATAGAG
Organism: Crocodylus porosus; assembly: GCF_001723895.1. Classification (NCBI taxonomy): domain Eukaryota; kingdom Metazoa; phylum Chordata; order Crocodylia; family Crocodylidae; genus Crocodylus; species Crocodylus porosus. Next base: position 189,938,902 of record NW_017728906.1, read on the forward strand.
CTAAGACTAGCGTCCAAGATCAAAGATAATAAAAAATCCTTTTTCAAATATATAGGGAGGATGAAGAAAGCACTGGGAAATGTGGGGCCCCTGCAAGATTCTCTAGGCAATCTGATGGTTGTGCCAGAGGAGAAAGCAGACATCTTTAACCAATTCTTCATCTCTGTTTTCTTGTGCAGGGACCGGAACTTCCCCACGGTGATGCAAGACAGACTTGAGGGGAACACCTCCAGACCTCAGGTTGGAGAGGACCAGGTTAGAGAGCTTCTGGAGGGGCTGGATGTGTTCAAATCAGCGGGTCCAGATGTTGTCCACCCCAGGGTGTTGAGGGAGCTAGCAGGGCCCTTGGCACAGCTTTATGAGCGCTCGTGGTGCTCAGGCCAGGTGCCAGATGATTGGAAGATAGCCAACGTGGTCCCCATCTTCAAAAAAGGGGAGGAGGGAGGACCCGTGCAACTATAGGCCCATCAGTCTTACCTCAATCCTAGGGAAACTCTTTGAGAAGATCATCAAGGAGCACACCTGCTATGGGCTGGCTTCAAGGATGATGCTCAAGGGCAACCAGCATGGTTTCATTAGGGGCAGGTCATGTCAGACCAACCCGATTGCCTTTTATGATCAGGTCACAAAAACATTGGATGCAGGTGTCGCCACAGACGCAGTCTTTCTGTACTTCAGCAAGGCCTTTGACACCGTCTCCCACCTCATCCTCATTAAAAACTAGGCGACTGTGGCATTGATGCCTATACAGTCAGATGGATTGCAGATTGGCTGAACGGTTGCATTAAGGGGGTGGTGGTGGATGGGTCATATTTGACCTGGGAAGAAGTGGGCAGCGGAGTCCCCCAGGGCTCGGTCCTTGGGCCTGCGATGTTCAATCTCTTTATCAGCGATTTGGAAAGCAACCTGTTTAAATTTGCTGATGATACCAAAATTTGGGGTGAGGTGAGCACGCTAGTAGGGAGGGAAAGACTGCAGCAAGACCTGGATAGGTT
>NW_017728906.1:189940056-189942854 GCF_001723895.1 Crocodylus porosus
TGGGGGTCTTTAAGAAGAGGCTTGATGCCTACCTGGCTGGAGTCATTTGAGTCCAGTTTTTCTCCCGCCCAGGCGGGGGGTCGGACTTGAAGATCTACAAGGTCCCTTCTGACCCTACTTCTATGATTCTCTAAATGAGCAGCCTCTACAACCTCTACAACTTCCTACATGCAGCAGGCGGGTATGTCTGAATTCCTGTCTCTAGGCCTCAATATTCTCCTCTTTGGATCCAACTCTGCCAGAGCAGGGGATGACCCAGAGGAGATGGACACTCCTACCTTCTGTCTAGTAGCCAGTGATTATGGCTGTAGTCCAGAAAGTCAAGGACCTGGTTTCCAGGCATTCAGAGGCAGATCCAGGGGTGGTGCAGCACCACTGTCACAACTCTCAGAACTCACTGGCACTTCAGTGGAGCTCCTGCTAGGAACTTCATATGTGCTGCAAGCTATACACGGTCACCACTGGGTGGTATGGGCTCTGTCTAGGATCTTTCCTTTCAAACAGCTCTGGAACATACTGCACTCTTCACTCTTCCCCTCCATTCTCCCTTCTTCCTGCTGCATTCAGGAGCAAGGGAAAGGAGATCTCATTTGCATCCAGCATCGCAGAAAAGGGCTGTGGCTGCATTCCCTTCAGCTGAGGCATGTGCGCAATAAACTCTCTTCATTGTGAATGTGCCCAGCCTCAAGGGGGTGTGATCACACCCCTGTCACCACAACCTGGACCAGGCTGCCTACTCTACGGGTATCTGAATACTTATCTTCCACTTCCCATAAACCAATAAGACTGGGCAGGAAGCCCTCGCTACCAAGCTGTGTGGGGGCAGATAGGGGTCAGAGAAAGAGAGTGAAGCAAGATGGAACCTGACTCTGTACCCTTCTATTGTGTTTGGAAAATAGTTTTCCTAGTGCATATTACACCTAGTATTCTTTTACCCCTTCTAACATTTATAGTCTACTAATAAACTGCAAAATGGAAAGCTTTTTCTGAAATTAACAAAACAGACAGACTGGATCTAGTAATTAACTAAGAAATAAAGTACAAAAGGGCAGCAATGTTTATAAATAAGCCCTGGGAAAAGGGAAAGGGAAAAATGCTTTGAACTATTATATCAAATATGATGTTGGTGCCTAATAAATCATAAGCCTGAGATTTTCTAAATAGCCTGTATTCAGGAGATGGATCAGATGACCTTTTAAGGTCCCCACCAGGTCTATTTTTTCCTGAGTCTGTTCTTATGTAATAATATTAGGTGTCTAACTCCCACTGAATTTTGGTTCCTGTGAAAATCCAAAAATAATTACAACACTAACAATAATTGCAATAAGTACATTTTGCTATAACATCACGACTCTTCTGTCTAGTTAGGCTGGTAATTGTGAGGACCTATACAACATTTATGACACCACATCCAGCCATTATGCTACTGAATGACAGAACTACATAGTAAATGTTACTCTAGCTTCTCTAAAATTATAGCATATATACAGTATGATTTTACATTCCCTTCTTAGTGAATCAAGTATAATAAGAAATATTAAACCAACATGTTTCCTTGAATACAAGATGAGGTCCCCCTTACTCCCCCTCCAATAAACATAAGGGAACAAGAAGCCTTGTCCTGGATTTCAGTATCAGCCTGGGACAGGCATCAACTTAGCTCTAGCTTTGGCTCTGAGTCCCAGCCTGAAGCCAGAGTTGAGCTGCTGCCTACCCTGGGCTGAAATAGCTCATTTGGCAGGGGAGGGGCACATGACTGGAGTGGGTGAGTGCAGGGAGGCTGGGGGGAGGAACCTGCAGCCTGCAACCCCACCACTTGGCCCTCTGCCTCTGTCTGTTCACCTCTTCTTACTCCCTTCTCCCCAGCTGTCTCCTCCAGCCTTACCTTCTGCTTCACCTCCAGTCCCCCCAGCCCCGCCAGGAGCTATCGCCACTTCTCCCTGGCTGGGATCTCTCTGTTGCTGAGAGCCCCAGATCTGGAGCAGAGCTGCAGCAGAAGGCAAGGGGGGAAGGGGGACAATGATGCAGGGGTGGGGCAGTCAGGGGCTGGGTAGGCTGGGGAGCAGAGCTGTGGCAGAATGTAAGAGGGGGCTGGGGGGAAACAGGCGCAATGTGCAAGGGATGTGGGGGTCAGGCTGCAGGGCAGAGCAGGGGGTGGAGGTGGCAAGAAGTTGGGGGGCAGGCACAGGGTGCAAGGGGCAAGTGGGTGGCAGGCTTTGTGGGGACAAGGTACAGGGGAGCAAGAGGAAGGCATGTGGGCCTTCGTCCCAAGCTCCTGCTTTCCTCGCCACAGCAGTGGGAGCCAAAGTGGGGGGAGGGGGAATGCAATTAAGACAATCTTCCACTAATTACATTCTATAACTGGAAAATTGCAACAAATTTATAATTATCCTTGTATAGAAATACAGTAACGCTATTGAATAACAGATCTTACTTCATTTACTTGTTAAAATAAGAGTTAAAAAAATCACCTGAAGGCTAATTAAAGATAGCATAGTTACATAAAATATATAAACTAAAGTAACCAAAAAAAGCATCACTTAGAAATTTTTCTTTCCTTTTGACTCACACTTTGTCAACAAGTTTTTTTGTCAGAGTCATTATATTCATTTGCCGTGATACATCTTCACAGGGCTTTAACTTTCTTTCTGTTTTTGAAAATGCTGCTTCTGGTGAAAATGAATGTGTGGGAATTTCTTCTTTTCCTACAATGAACCTGGAAGGAAATCGAAAAGAGAAATGATAATTGTAACTTTTGTGTGTGTGTGTATATATATATATATATATATATATATATA
>NW_017728906.1:189942991-189955538 GCF_001723895.1 Crocodylus porosus
TGTGTGTGTGTGTGTAAATGGATTTCAGTTGCTCCTGATTGCACCAAACATTGATCCTGAGAAGATGGAAAGGCTTATGTCCCAGTCTGAAAAAAATCAGTATACTGACTTCTATTTATTCTCATACAGATAAATACAAAACTCTTTAAAAATGAAATTAAAGAAAAAACCTAAAGAGTGCAATGTGTTCTGAAACAAACACAGCTCTTATAATGGAAAACACCACATGACAAAGTGAAGATGTTCATACAGGAGATCTCCAAGAAGTTTCAGAAGAGAAGGTAACACTGGAGCAGACGATCAGGACTGTATTTGTAAAATGAGTACTGTGTGTTCATTTTAGAGTAAGTTAAAGGCATATTTAGAGTGTTCCCCTAAAGCAGGTCACCTCATACTTTCCATTATAACCGGTTGTTTGAAATTTTGTGAAACTTTAAACAATCGGACTGAAGTTTTCCAAGCCTGGTGTCTAAGTCAGAATCATGGCCATCCCAGACCCCCAAATTTTTTTGAGAAAAATGTGACAGCGATTTCAGAGAATGTAGGAAGTAAAAAATATGCAACTTTTGCAATATGAAAAAACAGCCTTTTTTGAACAGCTCGTTTTCAAAGGGGTTTGAACAAAGATTATAAAATCTGGCAAGGAGATGAGTCAGCCTTTTTCTGTCTCCCAGGATCTAAGACCAGATCTGGCCAAGCTATAAGCCATTAAAATCAATATTGGGAAGCGTGAAGGAGAGCTTGCCAGGCACTTACTTGTGAAATTCTGAAAGTTTTGACTTCAACATTTCATCTGCACCATGAGGGCTCTCATGCCCTATTGAGAGTACCGTCTACATTGTGACTACAATAATAGTACAATATGTGTAGTACAAAAGTATTGCTCACGAGGGAATGTAGATGGAACAGATCCTCTTATCTTTGATCTGAGGAAGGAACAAAGGGTGAGGCCAGAAGACTGAATTCTAATTCTCAGAACAACTTTACCACTTGTGTGAACTTTGTAACCCTCACTGAGTATGACCTCAAAACCTCCGTGTTAGATGGGAATCCCGTTTATAGATAGGAATAGAGGTTTGGAAAAGTCATTTTGTCTAGATAGGTTCTTATGCCATGTTTATTACCAAAGTATCTCTGAACCTTCCCGTAGCGTATTAAGAGACATGACTCAAATCACCTGAGGTGTATTCCCTTCACCTCCAATGAACTGCAAATTGGAACAAATTTTCTGAAATTAACAAAAAAAGATGGGCTGAAACTAGTAATTAGCTTAGAAGTAAAGTACACAAGGGCAGCAATGTTTAGAAATAAGCCCTGGAAGAGGGGAATGGGAATAAAAATTCTTTGAACAATTATATCAAATATGCTGTTGGCTTCCTGTAGCAGAAGCTTGTGCAACGAGCTGTTATTTCAATCATATGTTTGGAGAGTATCTGTTTTTAAGGGTTCTTTTTAAATATCTTTGCTGGTATGTGTTAGTGCTACAAGAAAGCAAGGTCAAGGAACATACCTTACATGTGAAGCAGAAGCTGCTGTGGTTTGGGATGCTGCAGGATTTCATTCAGCAGCCTAAGACTGGCTCTGAGAGACCTCTATCCACTGCAGAGATGAGTGTAGACGCTGACCATAAAGTAACACCCTGGATTTTCAGGTGATCCTTTAGAGCAGTGGCTTTAGAGCAGTGGTTCAGGTGATCCTTTAGAGCAGTGGTTTTCACTTAATCACTTAAATTAATCTTAATTGATTAATTTAGCTAATTAAGTGCGAGGCTGCCCATTTTCTGCCCCACCGCTAGGAGGCATTATCTGCGGCTCCTTTTCCCCCCACTACACCACAGCCTAAGCCTCGCAGATGATAACGATGTGGTTTGATCTGGGGCCTTGTAATTTGGCCCTCCCCTTGTCCTCCTGGGCTTTCCACAGCCCTATCTCGCTCTGTCACTCTGCGCCTTCCTGGCGCTTGGGCTCTCCGCAGGCCTGTGTGGCACTGCGCCGTGGTTTATGTGCCCCTTCCGGGCAGCTGACCAGATGCAGGTGTGGCCAATTCCCTCCTTAACCGATTGTCCCAGCAACCAGCACCTGGGTTCCTGCCTCTGCTCTGAGAGTAGCAGACACCTTAGTGTCCTGCTACATACCTTCCTCCTTAAGGCCCTCACTCACCCGGGTGGGTCCTCACGTTTGCGGGTACCGCCTTGATCCTGGGCTTCTCTGGGCCTTTCTTTGGTCACCCAGTAACTCAGGAGGCGCCTCCTACTCACCTTTTCCCCAAGGTCACACCAGATGGGATTTGCTAGGAGTTACCCTGGCAGGTAATCCCCCTCACATTAGCCAGCCTTGGTAGGGTGCCACTTAGGCCTGTCTTTTCTGCTATGATGGGGCTCCGCCAGTCGCTGTGGGATTCGCATATGATACTTTTCTCTAGCATCACTGCAATCTCCGTTTTTATCTGGCTTTGAAGTCACTAGGGAATCTGTCTCCAGTTCTCACGGATCACCTGGCCCGGAGGAGTCTTTATCTGGTGTACCACACCCTGAGCTTTCCCAGGGGTTCCCTGGGACACCTCTCTATACTCCCTGACTAGCTCGGCAGCCTGTCTTCTCTGTTCTTCTGACAGTCGCGGGGCCAGTTCTACATCACCTGGGCCACTTCCCTCTGTTAACGCAAGTCCCAATTCTAATTCCTCAGGATGAGGGGCTAAGTACATACACTCCTGGTCTTCCCACTTCTTCAACATATTAACATGGTATACCTGCTTCTTCTTCTGCTTATCTGTCTGATACACTTCAGAGTACATGGGCTCCACTTGGCGCGTGACTTCATAGGGTCCCTGCCACCGGGCAAGTGACTTACTCTCACTGGCTGGCAACAGAACCAACACGCAGTCCCCCCACATCAAACTTCCTTTCCCAGGCGCCTCAATTATAATGTTTCACTTGTCACTGCTGGGCTTCTCTCAGATTTCCTAAAACCTCTTTCCGAGCTGCTTCCAGGTGTTCCTGCAGTTGGATCACGTATCGGATCATGTTTTGGTCTTTACTCTGCTGTTCTTCCCAACTCTCTTTAATCAGATACAGGATGCCTCTTGGTTGCCGGCCGTATAATAATTCAAAGGGTGAAAACCCTGTTGAGGCCTGGGGTACCTCTCTTACAGCAAACAACAAAGGTGGTATCATTTTATCCCAATTCTGAGGACTCTTGACCATAAACTTCTTTAGCACCTGTTTCAGTGTCTGGTCAAAACATTCCACGAGCCTGTCTGTTTGGGGATGATACACGGCTGTCTTCAGGTATATAATCCCCAAAGCTTTACTCACTCCCTCGAATACGCGTTATGTAAAATTCATTCCCTGGTCAGTCAGTAGTTCTCTAGGGAGTCCTACTCGGGAGAACATCTTCAAAAGTTCATTTGCCACCTTCAGTGCGGACACGGTCTGGATCGGCACAGCTTCCAGGTACCTAGTTGCATAATCTGGTAAAACTAGTATGTACCGGTTCCCAGTGCTACTTCGGGGAAGTGGCCCCATGATGTCCACAGCCACCCTCTCAAAGGGAACCTCTACCAGAGGCATCAGGATTAAAGGAGCCTTTGGGGGGTGCCTTGGGTTCACTTTTTGGCACTTGGGACATGAAGCGCAATACCTCGCCACTTCCCGCAACAGTCCTGGCCAAAAAAATCTTGCTCGAATGCTGGCTTCAGTTTTGTCCCAGCTCAAATGTCCACCCATAGGGAGCTCATGAGCCACGTTTAATAAGGCCCATCAATATCACCGAGGTACCAACAACTGTACGACCTCCCCTCCTTCTGGCTTCCCTTGCTCAATTCAGTATAGGAGGTCATTTCTTACCTCGAACCTTGGGGTTGTCTTCATCAGCTCTGGTCTCAATACCTTGCCATTTCGTTGGGCTAGGTGTTCTTGCAGTGCATACCAAAAATCTGCCTCCCGACTCTGCTCCAACTGGAAATGTTCGTCTTCCCACAAATGTGCAACATCCACCCCTTGTTCAGCCTCCCTGGCTCTTGGGCTCTCCGCAGCCCTGTCTGGCACTGTGCCTTCACTGGCGCTCGCTGCCCCCTCTCTCTGGGGCTGGGATCTCCACGCTGCCGTGCGTCCCGTGTGAGGCCTCCTCCAACCCCTAATAGCCTCTCCCAAACCACCAGTCAAAAAGCAAACATAAACACAAAGCCCCTAGGCTATAACAATAATCCAAGCTGCTCGGCTAAAACATCATTCAATACCCACCAGGGAATACTCAATCCCATAACAGCAACAGGAGCTGCTTGTGCAGTCAGGCCTCTTTTCTTTTCCACACGGGCAGAACTTCCTTCCCCTTGGCTGCCAGCAGGGAACTGACCTCCTGGCCTCAGACCTGGGGTTGATGTGGGAGCCAGGCCCTGCCCCTTCCGGTCAGCTGACCAGGTGTAGGTGCAGCCAATTCCCTCCTTAACCAATTGTCCCAGCAACTGGCACCTGGGTTCCTGCCTCTGCTCTGAGAGTAGCAGGCACCTTAGTGTCCTGCTACACACATGAATCCACATCTGCTGACTATTCACCTGCTTGTAGAGAAGTGAATCTGTGCAGGCCCTAATGGTGTCGGTGCTGTTTCCCCACTACAACGTAACTTCTGAAGGAACTAGGAGTACAACCCATGTTTCTGATATAGCAGAACAAAGACTTACCCACACACAGACCTAGCCATAACCATCCCAAAGTGGAACAAATCACACTCCAAAGGTAGTCATCAATGGCTCAATATCAGTGAGATGACAAGTAAAGTGGGATTCCTCAAGGGTCTGTCTTGGATCCACTATTATTCAATATCTTCATTAATGATAGAATAGATTGAACTGAACGTATATTTAGTATATCTACAGATAACAATAAGGAGGGAGGGGAAACAGACAGGTGAGACTCAATCAGGATTTGATTCAAGATGGCCTGGTCAATTGGAAAAATGGTTTAAAATAAACTGCATGAAATTCAGTAAGGAAAACTGCAAATAAAAGAGCAATCAAACACAAAGATGCAAAATGGATGCGACTGACCAGGCTACAGTTCTGCAAAAAAGGACCCAGGATTATAGAGACCTGCAAGCTGAATATGAGCCAATGAGTAAATATTGTTGCAATTAAAATCTTATAGCATTCTGGGATGCATTAACAAGAATATTATATGCAAGTCACAGAAAGTGATTCTTTTACTTTATTCAGCACTGATGAGACCACACCTGTTTTGATCACGGTGCTTTGAGAAAGATATTAAAAAATTGGAGGAAGTCCACAAGAGACAAACAGAAATGATTAGAGATCTAGAAACATGACATTTGAGGAAAGGTTTGAAAAATGAGGATGACAGTTTGGGAAAGAGAAGACTGAAGGGGAATCTGATATTTTAAAAGGGCTGTTATAAAAATTGCTGTTTGCACCCAAAGGGATCAGGGCAAGAAGTAATACTCTTTAGGTTAAATAATGAGGGTGTAAGCAGGTGCTGAAAGCCAGCTGCAGGTAGCAGCAGCTGACTTTGTGGGCAGAAGGTTGGGAGCAATGATGATAAATGAGGGTGCAGCCACAAAAAAGGTTAACACTTCCAGAAGCAGAGTGCAAGGTGAGAGAAGAGAGGCGGCTGTCCTGCTCAGGAAGAGGCCCTGAGCCTGGTTTGCCCCTCTCAAGGTCTGAGGAAAGACAGCAGGGTTTGGTTTGGTTTTCACACTTGCTTGTTTCATTTGCTGCACGGACAAGGCTGTCTCATGTAAAATAAACTGGTTGGGAACCCCGAACACATTGCTGGCTGGCCTGGATGAGGGTGCTGCAGGAGTGACTGGCATACAGATAGCTTTCTCACTAGGAACGTGGTTAGGCACTGGAGAGACTGTTATTACAAGTTTAAATACAGATTAGATAAACATTTGTCTGGGACAGTTTAGACGAAAACAATCCTGCTTTGAGCAGGGGGTTGAACTAGATGACGGCCTGAGGTCCTTCCATCCATATTTTTCCTTGATATCATTATAAAATTCCAAGCTTTCAGTATGTGCCTGGGTTTGGTGCCTATTAAATGGAGTTTCTGTATTCAGAGAACTTTGTTAGTACAAAGCATCATAAATGAACTGGATTCAGGACAAGCTACAGTAGCCATGGCACTCTAATACAATGAAGGGAATCACGATTCTTAGCTCTAGAAGAATGAGTGTTATGGTATCCCTCTGAACATTAATTTTTCTCAAGTTCTTTTTAGAGAGTCACAAATTAGAAAGTTTTCCCTCTTGCGAATTGTATGCTATGCTTCTCTTTGAAATGTGCATGGAAGATTTTATAACAGTATGGCCTCTAAGAAAATTCTGGGTTCACAAAATTCAGCTGCCAGTGTACAGAGAGGAAATTTGAGATAAAAGGCAGCTATTTACTTACTTGAGTGCAGAATATGTAAATCCTTTCAAGCCATCTTTGCACCTGAAACACAAAAAAGATACTTCGTTTTGTTTTGCAGGCAACATCAAAAAAACCCAACTCATAGTTTAAATACTGGCATAAAAATTCCCTAAAAGGACAACAATTCCCCAGGAGTGGAAAATAATGATGGTGTAACAAATATGGTAATAAAATATTAATATGTGTACTGTGGGCCTTGGAACTTCTTGGAACCTGAATCTGGAAGCCAGATACCCTTGTTTCAAAGTCTCCTTTAGCAACAGCTTTTAAAGCAAAAAGATAGTTTTCTTTTTTGTTTGTGAGCTTAATACTGACCAAGATCTATAGCAGAAATGACGTGAAATCCTGGGTGGTCAAAGATTTGTTATTTCATTAAATAACTATCATAATCTTGACATAGGGCAAGCTTACTAAAAGGGATGACAAGTGTTGAGAAGTGCTCTGGACACCATTTTTTCTTAAAAACATGGCAATGAATTTTCCAAAAGAGTTATCTGATTTGCAGTGCAGCATCCTTCCTCACATGGGGCTGAATCCTGTGATCCATATTTTGGGGGAAAAAACACCTAGCAAAAGGTACGCCAGGCCAATTATGTGGTAGCTGAGCCTGAATATAAAGCTCTTTATGTGTAAATATTAAAACTGATTGAGGCACAACACACAACTTGACTCTAGCTCTTTAACTGGCAGCTGGAATTGTAGGATTTAGGATTTAGGCATTTTTCTGCAGTGGGCATGTGACTGCAATTGGAGCCTGCAGCTGCTATGGATTCTTCCTGGAAGACTTCTCAGCGTACCAGGGTAATGCTGATTGGGAAGCAAAGAGCTGTTCTGTTTGCTTTTTTTTTTTCTTTTTACAGGAATGTAAGTCAGAGGGAAATGGATTGTGGTGAAAATGCGCTGCTCACAAAACACTTGGAACATAAAATATTATCACATTTATTTTGTCCTCTAAAGAACACAGCATGCACTAACAAAAGAAAATCCTGCCCTAATGGTAGCTGCCAAAGAGAATAGCTACGGTTAAAGACTGTGGTTGTGCCATGATACCAACACAGACCAAACTGCCTCAAGAGACTCTAGAAGCACCTTCCAGGGAATATTTTACTGTTATTTCCTAAACAGGGTTTTACTAAATCTAGTGGCTGCTACAGACTTGCCCCCACAGACTCTCTATTGCTGTCCTGATAATATGTACTAAAGAGGTAGAAGAGCTTCCTTGTGCATCTTCCCCCTTCATTTAAGTGAGTGTAAACATAAGACAACTTGTCCCAAAACTTCTGGACATATTATGCTGAAGAAAGGAGGTCTCAAATTGACAAAGTCCAAAGAGCTGGCAGCCTAAGGCCCACGTGCTCTTAGTGAGAGATGACAACATATTAAGTTCCCTTGGGAATTGCTTCACCAGGGTAAGACATCAAACACACATGTTTAAAGGGATTTAATCTTGACACCATGTGCATAGTTCCAGTTAAAGATCAAGCACAGTTATACAGCGTCAGGGAAGTAAACCTAAAAATAATTACCCTTCTAAAAACTGCTGTCCCTTAAAATATATATCCTATTTGGTATTTGATACAGAACTGTAGGTATTCATGACACCTTGCAAAATATAAGAAGTAACATTAATAATAATACTTTAAGTTTATATAGGGGCTTTTAAGTGAATAGTCAACAATATTTCTCGGATGCAGACAACACACCTGTTGCATACATCTGCTAAGAATTTCAATACTGGTTTTACAGAAAGGTAAACTGAGACATAAAAAGTATTCATAAAGGCCAGATTCATAAAGGTATTTAGGTGCTTAACGCATTTCTAGGTGACCTCACCATTGAAATCTATTGTATGGAGTTACCGACACCTAAATACGAGGTCTAAAATGGTTTGTACAAAAAGTCCGACAGCAAGTCATTACCTGGGAAGTTTGACACCACCTCCTCTAACACATCGTACTCCCATATCAGAAGTTAGGCCCTGAACCTACAACTGATGGCATGCAAGGAGACTGTTTTGCCTAACTTCAAGGTAGGCTACCTACAGCTGGGGCTATTTCTCTTATTAGTCACATTGGGTCATTTTTGTATTCAATACATTTTCATGCAATCTTATCTTCAATCACTCCAACACAAAGTGCAGCTTCAGTTTGCAAATACTGCAAACAACGATTATATTATCATACCAGTAGATGTCCCTAACCAACCGTTCTTCAAAGCACAGCAGCCCTCCTGGTACAATTCTTGACAGACATTGCTTTACTATTCATTTTCTTTAACACTTTAACACCTTATGCTTCACTCAAACTCAGTGGCTGGGGCTGATACCCCACTCATCCATCCCAAATACTGCTACTACCTATCCTTATTGATCACTTCTAATACCTTTCACCTTTCTTCCACAAGGGAACTGTAGACTTAATGTATTTTCCTTATAAAGTATATTAAGTACTATGAAAGCCTTCAAATTAAATTAGCCTGGAGACTTAAGTCCTCTTATTTATTTAACAGTTACACAGCATGAGTAGCAGTAAAAGAAACTTTTCCACACTGCCCTGTCAATGTGCCCCCCTGGTTGTGCCAGGACCAATTTAGGGTGTCGCAGTAAGACCTGTTGCCATTCCCTAAGACTGCTGAAGGAGGCACAAATTGGTGCCTGCTACATATGGTAGAATTCATGATGTGAACACCCAACCATCATGAATCACACTGAGGCTACCAACACAACCCACTCAATAGCCACAACTGTGTAATAATAGCTTTCATAACTTTTTGTCATTGAGCCAGAAGTGGAAGATTCCCTAATTCCATCAATGACACTTAAATCATTCAAGCCTCCAAACCAGAATGATACATTAGAATTCCCCGTTTCACTCTTGAGATGTGGAGAAAAATGTCTGCATTTTTTGCTTCAAGACTAAGTCTTTGAAAACAGTAAAACACATTTTCAAAATCAGGAACACAACCTGAACAATGCCTTCTATTTCATAGGTTGGGTCGGCATGAATTACCAATTGGCAGACTATGAACATGCCGTATACCAGTTGCATTATCACTTCCTCCCGCTACTGCAATACTGAAAGTCACTGGGCCGTATTTTCAAGTCCAAGCCTGGTAGAACTGAGGGCATAAAGAGTATGTAGTCTGGTTGCAACCAGCCAGCCAAAAATCCTACCACTGGAGGGAGTTATCAGCTAGTTCCTACACCACCTTCCCACTTCCGGTACTGAGGTCTGGCAAGAGAAGGAAATGGTGGGGCTTCAACAAGCTCTAATTTACAACTGGATCAGGGTGAGGCTCAGAGCTGGAACAGCAAAAGAACTGAGTCATAACCAGCTCCATGGGCCCCTCAACTTCCTGTGCCAAGCAGATATTGCCAGAGGAGAGAATCTGGCACATTTTACCCAAAACAAAAAAAAAGAAAAATGTAACAAGGCTATACACGTACACTCGCGGAAAGGGTGCCACGCTTGTGGAAACTCCTGCTACAACCTAGAACGCTTCCCTATGTAAAAGTAGAATTCAACCAGGATGGACAGTCAAGCCTCCACCCCAGTCTGATTAGCGTGTGCACATGTGTTTGTGTGCGTGCAAACCTAATCTTCTATTATCACGCAGGGCAGGCAAGAGGTCTCCTTACTAATTTTTAAGGCTAAATGCCAGCAATTATGTTTTCAATTTTCTTAATTATATTTTTACTAAAAAAACTAGTATATTCTGTGCGACTGAATGATATGCTCTGTGCAAGAAATCTGCTGGAGAAATAAATGTAATCATTGTAGCTCTACTCACAGCACTCAGAAGAAGAATTAGCTCATAGCAACACATGCCACATTTAATGAAAATCACAATTTTGCTTATGTTCCTTCAGGGCAAAAGTAAATTAAAAAATTCAACTTTTCCCATATAGAATTTTTATTATGGCTGTGTGCTTGGGGAATTCAGTGCACACTTGCATATTAAATCAGCATATCCAGCCCATTAGGATGGAGAAGAAAACTAGTTAAGGCATACTGTTTTTGCAAGACAGATGCACCATGGTAATAATAATTCATAACAAAATATGCTTAAGAAAGTTTAAAACAAAGTAGGTCCTAAAAACCATATGTAAAACCAACTATTCCACTGGCCAGGATAGAAAATTCCCAGGTTCTCACCCAATGGAGTTACAACCCTAAATCTGATCTGCTGCAATTTAAAGCAGTAAAGCAGTTGTCTACTCTTCATTGTGAATTGCACTGTACTATCAATCAACTTTTCTCTTCATATATTTTAAAGCAGCTCATACGCTCTCTTTTGCTTCTGTTCTAACCTTTGTTTCTTTTGGTCATTTTCCCGAGTTGCCTTCAGTCACCCCATGTTTAGTTTTCTCCTTTTCTCTACCTCCAGCCACTTACATCTCCTCACACTTCTTTTGCTTATATCCACTTCCTTTTCTTACCCGCTTCGGCTATGTCCAGATGTGCAGGCACGTGGAGTTTGCAGTGCCACAAGCTGCATATGTGAAATGTTAAAACATGTCCCATGCTGCAAATTTGCAGCACTGGGGCAAAATTTGCTACTGGCATTTTACTGTAGTAAAAAAAAAGTGCAGGGAAAAAAGGGGCACTGAGAATGCAAAAATAGCATGTGCCAGAACAAACGGAGGATTTGTCCTCCGGTGAGATGCTCTGGCTGCTGGCTAGAGTGTCTCTACTGCTCCATTTGTGCCCCTGCTGCTCCAGTTTGCCCAAAGTGGCACAATGTGTCCTGCAACAAAGCACATGTGAAGGGATGTGCACTAAGGCAAAGTAGAGGCACAAATTTGTGTCACTATTTTTTGTACCACTGCAAGCACACACCCCGGCATGTCTGGATACGGCTATACTATCTTTTGTCTTTCCTTCCATTTTTCTTACTCTTCTACCCACCTGCTCACACTTTTCTTGCTCATGAGAATCAAATTGATTTTAATTAGAGAACAGAAAGGGTAAATTTTAAAATTAACAACTCCAAATGAAAACGGTTTTAGATGTGTCATAAAGCATTTGAAATCAAGTGGATATAATGAGTTTTAGGGACACCTGCATAACGATTGTGACCCAGAGAGGGAAAGGTATTATTAATTTAAATTCTGTTGTAAATCATATGAGAACAGCTTGCTTGTTTGCTGGCTCTGAAACACAGAATTGAAATTGAACAATAACTTTGCTATAAAATCTGAGAAAAACATGTTACTTTATGGGATTAAATGACTTCTCAAGATCCTACATTTCGAGACAGTAAGATCTTTCCCAGTAGACTGTTTGTGCAAATCAAAAAAAAAAAAGTTATTTCAAATTAAATATTTGAGATGCCAGAACAAAGGAGCAGCTGACCTCTCTTTCTGGTCTCCCAGTAAGGCCTGAAGAAATAAAGAAAGCTGAGACCCAAGCAAACTCTCAGTAAAAACTATTTTTGATGCTTTTCACACTGGCTTAGCAGGCCTTTTAGCCATTGAAGTAGAAGACATGATAGTATTTCTAACAATGGGTTGTCATTAAGCTGCCTTCAGTCTGTATGGATCCTTCACCAAAACCAAATCTTTCAGTGATCTGAACAGGTGTCAAATTCTTAGATAAATCAAAAGTCACTGCTAGGTGACCTCACTAACTTAGAGGACATTACTACATACAACAGCATCAATCAGATAAGAATCTGACTCTCTAGTCTTACTGACAGACATTGAGAAACTGGAATCTGAACTTTCAAATAAAATTTTTGGGGCAAGGAAACATTCCGGTTTGAACCTAGGTACCACAACCCACATTTGTGAGCTACATCCTGAATGGTGTCCATGAGGTTGTGGAGGACCGGGTTAGAGAGCTTCTGGAGGGGCTGGACATGTTCAAGTCAGCACGTCCAGATGCTCTCCACCCCAGGGTGTTGAGCTCCCCAGGGAGCTAGCTGGGGTTATTGCAGGGGCCTTGGCACGGCTTTACGAGCGCTCGTGGTGCTCCGGCCAGGTGCTAGATGACTGGAAGATAGCTAACGTGGTCCCCATCTTCAAAAAAGGGAAGAGAGAGGACCTGGGCAACTATAGGCCCGTCAGTCTTACCTCTATCCGTGGGAAACTCTTTGAGAAGATCCTCAAGGAGCACATCTG
>NW_017728906.1:189956479-189995778 GCF_001723895.1 Crocodylus porosus
GGGGGGGTCGGACTTGAAGATCTACAAGGTCCCTTCCGACCCTACTTCTATGATTCTATGAATATACAGCAGTATATTTTGAAGACCCACTTCCAAACATGGTCCAAGAAGCCAAAACAGACAATGTGCCATTTGGGGCTAAAAAAAGTTAAGTTTTTTGTGACCGCAGAGCCGCTGGCCATTATCTTTGAAAACTCGTGGTGATCAGGAGAGGTCCTGGTCGATTGGAAAAAGGAAGTATAGTGCCTATCCTTAAGAAATGGAAGAAGGAGGGTTCAAAGTACTACAGACCAGTCAGCCTCACTTCAGTCCCTGAAAAAATCATGGAATCGGTCCTCAAAGAATCCATTTCTAAGCACTTGGAGGAGATAAAACTGATCAGGAACAGTCAGCATGGATTCATCAAAGGTAAGTCATGCCTGACCAACCTGACAACCTTCTCTGATGAGATGAATGGCTCTGTGGATGTGGGGAAAGCAGTGTCCATGATATACCTGACTTCAGCAAGGTTTTTGACACCGTCTCCCACAGCATTCTTGCAAGCGAGTTGAAGAAGTATAACTTGGATAAATGGACTGTAAGATGGACAGAAAGCTGGTTGGATCATGGGGCTCACCAGGTAGTGATCAATGGTTTGAGGTCTAGCTGGCAGCTGGTATCAAGTGGAGTGCCTCAGGGGTTGGTCCTGGGGCTGGTTTTGTTTAATATCTTCATTAATGATCTGGAAGATAGGATGGATTGCACCCACAGCAAGTTTGCAAGTGACACCAAGCAAGGGGAGTAGTAGTAGATATACTGGAGAGTAGGGTTAGGATTCAGAGTGACCTTGACAAATTGGAGAACTGGTCCAAAAGAAATCTCATGAGATTCAACAAGGACAAGTGAAAATTCCTGCACGTAGGACGGAAGAATCTCATTCACCACTACAGGTTTGGGAACAATTGGCTAAGCAGGAGCTCTTCAGAAAAGGACCTCTGGGTTAGTAGACAATAAGATGGATATGAGCCAACAGTGTGTCCTTGTTGCCAAGAAGGCTAACAGAATACTGGGCTGCATTAGTAGGAGCATTGCCAGCAGATCAAGGAAAGTAATTATTCTGCTCTATTCTGCACTGGTGAGGCCACACCTGGAGTAGTGTGTCCAAATTTTGGCTCCCCACTATAAAAAGGATCTGGACAAGTTGGAGAGAGTACAGCAGAGGACACTCAAAATGGTGAGGGGACTGGGGGACATAACTTATGAGCAGAGGCTGAGGGACCTCTTAAGCTGCAAAAGAGAAGACTGAGTGAGGATGTGATAGTAGTCTTTAACTACTTGCAGGGTAGTCCCAAAGAGGATGGACCTGGACTGTTCTCAGTGGTGGCAGACAACAGAACAAGGAGCAATAGTCTCAAGTTGCAGCAAAGGAAGTTTAGGTTAGATATTGGGGAAAAACTCTCTCACTAGGAGGATGGTAAAGCACTGGAACAGGTTACCCAGAGAGGTGGTAGAATCTCCATCCTTGAGGTTTTTAGGCCTGGCTCAACAAAACCCTGGCTGGAATGATCTAGTTGGGGCTGGTTCTGCTTTGAGTAGGGGCTTGGACTAGATGACTTCATGAGGTCTCTTCCAACCCTAATTTTCTATGTTTCTATGGGCACCTGTACACACCATGGGGATTAATCCTCATTAAATTAAATAGGTTTATAAAATTTAAACCCGTTTATTTTGTCGCACTAAAATTTTGCACACACTAGGCTTTTGAACGAATTAAGCCCAGTCCTTGGCCAGCACTGCAGGAGACCGGAACAATCTAGCACTGCTTCCCCAGCCTGGGGCCCTCCACCCCATGCCTTGCCACACAGCTGTGGGAGCATGGAGCATAAACGGCATAAAAAAAAGCGGAAGCAATTCAAAAGCAGAAGCAATTTGAAGGGGTGAACTACAAAACAGTCACATCTCCATCTGGTGGACAAAGAGATTCATTACACATCTTTGAGTGCCTGTGTTTTTGCACACAACAAATCCATGAATGCAACGTGTTAATTTGCGGCTAGCCAAACTAAACTATGCCTGAGGAGTTTTACTTTAATGCATCAGAAAGGCTTTTAAAGTATCTGGAAAACCTGCTTATGCAAACAGTCATACCAGTTCATTGCAAGAAAGAGCCAAAAACATGGCATGTACAAAGGCCCTATGATTCTAGTTGATAGGCTTTTAATTACACTTATCTCCCAAACTGGCCATAATGTTCAGGTATCATCTATCAGCTGTGATCTTCAAATTATACCAGATGTGGATCCTTTAGCTTACTTCAGCTATCTAGGTAGTTTTGAAGGGAAATTCTAGTATGATCCATTTTTCTATCATCACTTCGGCCTTGTCTATAATGCTAATAAAGTTTCTAATTGCCCACACTTTTCACTGCAGAGCTCACATAGCTTTGAAAGAGGGACCTATCACATCCAAATAGCACCTTGCAGAGACATATTATCCAAAAAAAAGAAGTCCATTACAGATGGTTTTGATCCCACAGAATTTTGTAGGAAGCAGAAAAATAACATCTCTCTTACATGCAAACAACAAACATCACATCAAGGCACTTGGGAATGTCCAAGTGAAAGGAATCCATTCCATTGACCAGCTGCTGGTATCATTAAAAAATGATTCCTAAATAGCAAACCTGAGCCTTCCTTCAAGCTACTCCCTCATATCCTATCTTCTTCCAAGACTGAATAACACTTTCTTCTTTCAACATTTTTATCTTTAGGAGAAGGCTGTTTACCAGTAGTTAGTGCCTCTGCAGCAGCACTTGGTTGTTGGCCAGCCCCTTGGTGCTGGTGGTGTGAACATCATTTCCTCACTGGCACTACAGAAATTGGTCAAGCAAAGGAATAGGGTCTGGTTTGCATTAACCTTCCTATACTGAGGCCGATATAAGGGTAGGTGTGATAAGTTCTGTGAAGGTGAATTCATAGAATTGCACAGGACAGAACATCAAGCACCTGGAGCTTTCTCTCCTACAGATCCTGTGGACTATAACAGATCCACCCATAGACTACACAGATCATTCTACAATATGGGGAGGGAAGAATCCAAAAGTCTGTAAAGGAATTCTATCCCTCTGTCTGTTCTCAATTTAACATGGGACAGGGTGATCCATTCAAGAAGCTTAGTTGTATAAGGAGAGCATTTTATAACCACACTTAGAATGAAATGTTTTAAAGTGTTGTGGGATCATGACACAAGACCCATGACTCCTATAGAGAAAATCTGTTGGGGCAATTTTATGATGGGGAAGGGATTTATAAACTAATAATTTTTCCCCCCGTGAGTTCTCTCTGTTTTAGACTATGCATTTAGTTTCTCTCTATCCTTGCCTGTGGGTCTTATCTATTCATGCCAATAAAGGAAAAAAATATGAAGGTAATTACCAAAGTTAGTATCAGCAACAATATCTTATTTTCTGCTCTACTTTTTCCATTGAAAACGACATCAATGTCAACAGGGGGCAAGCTCTCAAAGGTTTAGCACAAAAGACTGTGCTAAAAATGGTCTTTTTTAGTGTAGTCAGGATATAAATGCAAAGCAAGAGCAGGGGAAGTCTTCTGGCTTTTATCTTCGATATATAAAAAATTGAGACATATATGTAGACAATTATGTGGTACAACTGTAGGGTAAATATGTGCATTTTTTCACTATTTGATAGTAATCATTTGAGAGTTCATCATTCTGGAATTCAGAAACTGAGTGCGTTGGTATGTAAATCAAGAGTGCAAGTATGTATTCCTAAACACATTTTCATTTTGCTTAAATTGTAAGGCTAAATACAGGCAGTCAAAAAGCCTAAGGCTGACTCAATTCAGTCTTTGCACATTAGTCTAAACTCGATAGCTTGAACTGATAAGCTACTGAACAGACATGCACTTTTGATTCGGGAAATATAGCCACATGGCTGATGTGGCCCAGGCTTTGAAAGCTGGTTGGGGAAAAGAATCATAGAAATTAAGGGCTGGAAAGGACCTTGAAAGATTTCATAGATTTCACAGACATTAGGGGTAGAAGAGACCTTGAGAGATCAGAGTCCAGGCCCCTTCCCCAAGGGCAGGAAGTCAGCTAGGGTCAAAGAATCCCAGCAAGATAAGTGTCCAAACGCTTCTTAAAGGAGTCCAGAGTAGGTGCTTGCACCACCTCTGGAAGGAGCCTAGTCCAGGCTTTGGGGGCTCAGACAGTAGAGAAGTTTTGCCTTATATCCAGCTAAAATGGTCCTGGTGGAGTTTGTGACTGTTGGTCCTTGTCATCCCTTGGGGCGCTCTGGTGAACAAATGTTCCCCCAGTTCCTGATGCATACCCCTTATGTACTCATAGGCTGCCACCAGATCACCCCTGAGCCTGTGCTTTTCCAGGCCGAAAAGTTCCATGGCTCTCAGCCTGTCTTCATAAGGCCTGTTGTCCTGCCCTCTGATCATGCACATGGCTCTCCTCTGGACTTTCTCAAGCTTCTCTACATCCTTCCTGAATTGTGGAGCCCAGAATTGGATGCAGTACTCCAGCTGTGGCCTCACCAAGGCCAAGTACAGCGGGAAGATGATATCCTGAGATTTACCTGAGAAGCAGCTATGGATGCAAGCCAGAGTTTGGTTTGCTTTACCAGCTGCAACATCGCATTGGTGGCTCATGTTCGTCTTGTGGTCAATCATGATTTCAGCTTTGGTGCTAGTCAGCATAGCACTGCCAAACCTATAAGCATGCTGCGGGGGGGGGGGGGGTTCCCCCAAGGTGGAGTACCTTACATTTGTCAGTATGAAAGTCATCAGGTTTGTATCTGTCCACTTTTTCAGTCTATCCAAGTCAGCCTTGACCATCAGCCTATCCTCTGGTGTAGATGCTCTATTCCTAAGTTTGGTGTCATCGGCAAACTTGGCCAGTGCACTTCTGACACCTGCATCCATGTTGTTGATAAAGATGTTAAATAGAACAGGTCCAAGGATGGAGCCTTGGGGGACACCACTGGTCACAGAGCACCATGATGATTCACCTCCATTGTCCATCACTCTCCAAGTCTGGCCTCAGAGCCAATTCTCCAGTTCAACCCACC
This sequence comes from Crocodylus porosus, assembly GCF_001723895.1. Classification (NCBI taxonomy): domain Eukaryota; kingdom Metazoa; phylum Chordata; order Crocodylia; family Crocodylidae; genus Crocodylus; species Crocodylus porosus. The sequence goes on from NW_017728906.1 coordinate 189,961,557, forward strand.
TGCCCTGGGCAGGAATACTGCTGAGATCAACTGATCACAGCAAAATGTCTGCTAAGTCTCTTCTTGAAGACTTTTAAGATTGGGGACTGCACCATCTCCTTGGGAAGTCTATTCCAGACTCTGGTCACCCTTAACAAAAAGAAGTTCTTCCTTGCATCCAACCTGAAACCATACTTTAACAGTTTATGGTCATTACTCTTGTCCTCCCCTGGGGCACCCTAGTGACCAGTTTCTCTCCCAGCTCCTGATATTCACCCCTTAGACACTTATAGACGGACACCAAGTCTCCCCCCAGCCTTCTCTTTCCCAGGCTGAACAGTCCCAGATCCCTTAGTCCTTCCTCATAAGGTTTTTCCTCTGGGCCCTTAATCATTCTTCTGGTCCTGCTCTGGACCCTTTCAAGATTCTCCACGTCTTTTTTGACATGCAGTGCTCAGAACTGGGCACAGTACTCCAGCTGGGGTCTCACCAATGCTGAGTAAAGAGGAAGTATAACTTCCTTCACCCTGCTTGCAATGCATCAGCTAATGCATCCCAGTATGCTATTAGCTTTATTGACTACAGCGTCACAGTCGAGGCTCAGGTGTCATGATTTACCACCCCTCAGAAGGAGGGGTACATTTGAAAACTGCACCTAAAATTCTTGCTCCACAAAGCTTAAGGGAGGAGAATAAGATGAAATAAAACACTATGGGACTGCACCATGAAGTTTAATATTTAGCTGGTTAGTTCCATAAGATATTCTCTACACCTCTATCTTTTGAAAACTGACATTGCTTTTCCATCATTCAGTTTTAACTCTTTTCTAAGAAGCTCTGCAAAGGGAAGGTGGCACTACATTTCATAAAAACAAAACTATCCTTTGAAAAATAAGCTGAGAAACAAGAAACCATAAAAGAAACTCAAAGCATTAAGATGTGCCAGCATGAAGCTGCTCTGAGGGCATTAGGGCAGAAGAAAATGATAATTAAACATTATGAAGCATGCCAGAAACATTTCTTTTGTCTGCCTCATTTGTTGAGATTGAAAGTTGGCATTGTTTTAAGAACAATACAAAGCATAATCTATCTGGTACATTGCTAAAAGGAAGCGGTTTCAATATTCTAATTTAAAATTAGCTTTTTAATTCACAAAGTGGCTTGTTAACTATAATCAAGACTAAATTAGCTCTAAAGTCTGAATGCATCTGTAATAGCTCCACAGTTAGGGTTGTGTGTTGATTTGCACTAGAAAGGTATCTAATTCCAAATGGTAATAGTTACCTTTGCAATGTAAAAGTGGACTATAGCGATGTGCGTTTGGAATATGAGGCAATTAGATGTTCCGGGCAGATCCCCCCTCTGTACCATGAGAAGGCATTCACAAGGCTCTAGAGCCACCTTCAATTGCTTCCTTAGAATTAGTAGAAGTTTCTCTCTCTCTCTCTATATATATATATTATTGTATGGTAATACTTACTTTTTGCAGTGCAAAATTAGTAGGTTTATATATAAATTCACTGAGCCTTGTGCAGTTTATGGAGGCTCTTGAGAAATTTGAAAAGGAATGCAAATAGCATAACTACCTTCATAAAAGTATCTCTAAAAAGTTCAGGGACTTGATCAATTTTAATTTCCCTTGATATCAAACTCAATTTGATGAGAAAGTCATATAACTGGAAACAGTTTACAATGATTTTATGGACTAAAGATAACAATATAAAAAGGAACATGCTACTGAAAACCAACAAAATAAGGTCCATATGAAAAATTATGTTTTGCTGCAAAGGAAGATGGCTGTTGTTTTCAAGAGGATGCACGCATGCGCACACACGCGTGCACACACACACACACACTGCAAGTTTTTCTGATGATTAGATATTCTGGTGATGTTAATGCATGGTGTACACCGATACTTAAAGTAAAAGATGTCTGATTTCAGTTTGATCTTAGAGGGCACAAGCGAGTGAACAGTGTCACGATCAGCACTTTGACAGCTACAAGTAAGGAAGCCATAACTGAGATTGGACTGCCTAGCAATCATGAGGTCCAGCTGGTGCCAGGGGCCAGGTCTTGGGTGCCTCCGTGATACCTTACGGCACAGCTTCATTTCAAAGAAGCTTCAACAACTTTTGTTCATTATCGTTCATACTTCCCGTATTATGCGAGTCCAGGAAAACTGGCTAGGATTCATGGTCAGTACCAACTGTGGCACTGAAGTCCCCAGGAGATGGTCTCTTCAGTGTCTGGAATCTTACACGTAACACTAGCCAGTTCTTTATGAAACTTGTCTTTAACCTCAGCAGAAGAACAGACTACTGGAGCATAAGCACCCACTGAGGTGACTGTGCTTTCTGATATAAAGGTGGAGCCGAAGGATCCTCTCAAAGCCATTCGATGGATTTTGATCATTTCAAGAAGACTGCTCACGTACATCTTCATGAGTTTTCCCGTGCCAGAAGAACGTGTAGTATTTTTCTCTTAAGAAGCCACCTGAGGCTGGGCGTCTTTTGCAGTGCTGCTATGTCAATGTTCAACTTGTTTAATTCTACATCTATCATGACCGTCATACGAGCATCAGAAATGTTCACAAGACTATCAGTCAGGCCAGTAAACATGGTCTTAAAATTTCACGTTGAAATGTGGAGTATTGGTTTTCTCTTTTTCTTTTGTTCTGGTGAAACGACGCTTCTGATTTTCAAGTTTCTCTTGGCTCCAATCACCCATCGGAGGAGACAAAACATGGCAGAACAGCACCTTACCAGGTGGGGGCCTGCCCAGCTTTAGGCAGGTGATAGCTGATCAGTAAGATACAATAATCTCTCCCACCAGCAGAGGCAACCCGTAGTGTCCCCCTCGTCACCAAACAAGCTGGATTTATAACTCTCAACTGCTGCCTCCTGTGTTGAATCCTCACTTGAAAGATAAAGTGAAGCTGGAGTGATCTCTCCAAGGCACAAAACCCTGGACACTGAGTTGCCCACACACCAGTGTTCCCTTCTCAGCCTTGCTGATTTAATCCAAAGAAAAGGCAGGTGCCAGCATGTTTGGACCCAGCTTGGCTACAGGAGCCACCAGACCAAAAGACAAAAACAGGGGCAGATATAAAGAAAACTGGCAAAACTACTGTTTTTAGTTGAATCTAAGTTGACCCCGAATTTAAGATAACCCTTCACTAATTAGATTTTATATATGGAAAATGTATAACTTTTCCAGGTACAGAATCTCATTACTGGAGGTACATCTTGAATTCATCCCTCTTCCACTGCTGCAGCAGGGAAAATAGTGGCTATGGGGGGTGGGTCAGGTTGCTCGCTGACCCATACTACTTCTCTCTGCAGCCTTCTTGCCCCCTGGCTCTGAGCTGTATTGGACAACAAGGGTGAAAAAGGGTGGACGGGTGGTGCAGGAGACTACTGTCCTCAGCCAGACTCAAGGCTGCACCAGCTGTCTGCCCCCCCTTAAATCTGTATAGGAAAACCTTGCATTTTACCCTTTGGCAAACTGCTCCAAGTTTCAGCACAAGTACTCCATAAACACAGTTTTGAACAGGATTTTTGAACCCCCTTATACATAGTAGAAACTATGCATGATATTAATCCAAAGCCTATTTTATCATATAGTTCATTGGACTGGTCCCCAGCACTTCAAGCCATGGTGACCCCACAGCCCAGCACTGCTCAGTATGTGTGAGCACTCCAGATGCACTCCCCAAGGATTCCCCATGCTAATTAGCCTGGGCTTTCTTGTCACAAGTCCTGGACTCTCCAAAAACGTATATGTAGATAAGGTATGGGGCTGCTTGGTCCAGTCCCACCCCACAGAAGTCAGGGCCACACCAGTTATATGTGATGGGCCAAGAGAGGGAGTGACAGAGCTTCTCATTTACACAGGTAGTTCATGATGTTCGCCAGACATTTAAGACTAGTGAAGAAACAGGAATCATTGCAAATGAGAAAGAAAAGTACTCCTCAGCTGTAGGAGTGAAGAGGAAGTTGAAATGTATTCAGTGTTCACTAGGGGTTGAAAAAGAGTTGGCACTGAAAAGGACCAAACAGCATGGGTGCTATGTCTTATTTAGATGGGCTTCATTAAGCTAGCCTTGGGGCAGGTTCCTATCAGTATGTTTGCCCAATATGAGCCAGACATTTTATGGTCATGCTAAATGTTGGCTCATCTTATATTTGAATAAATATAGTATTTCTATGTAGAAAAGGATCTGATAATTGTAAAGTACAAACGATCGCATGTGCTGCACTTATATTCATAATTTTATCTCACCATCTCTCAACCAAACCACACTATATAGTAGAACTTGGGGCACAATTCTACAGTGTATCAGACTGGATTAGGAGACTCTAAACCTTATTGCTTTTACAGGAGAATATAAGATGCTCCTCTTCAGAATGGGGGCTGGTGGTAGAAACTGTTGCAATAACTGTAGAAGAACGCTTGGGATAGCAGAGATAAATGCTAAATACTAGTAATATTTAAGATGGACGAATACAGAGGATAACAACTGTGTAACCATACAATATGAGTTTTACTCTAAATTCGTAGCACCATAAGCCATAGTGATTCATATGCCAGGAAAAGACACTATCAAAAGAGTACAGTGGATTTAGAGCAAGATTTGGGGACACAGACAGATGTTTATTTCCAGATAGAAAAATTTCAGAGCAACCTCTAGGAAAATATCTTGGGTTCCAACTTCTTGGATGGAGAGTTCTCTAACTAGGAGGCAGCAGAGGGCTGCACCCTGAGCCACCCCTGCCTTAAAGGGAGTCTATTCATTGACCACCTACTGTATTCCCTGCATGCAAAGGAGGCAGGCTATAAATAGTCCCCAGCTTTCAAACTGCTGTGTCCATCCAAGCTAGGTGTCTTGGGCAGCCATTTAAAAGCAGGTTCTACAGCAGAGGGGAGCACTACAAATAGCATGGGTGGCATGATGCAGCTGTGTGCTACTGAACCCTTGTGCTGGACCAGGCCTTGGCAAGGTGGATCCAGCTCATGGGCCATAGGTTGCTGACCCTTGGCCTAGAACCATAAAACTCTGAACTATGTTGTACTAAGGCTGAACTTACAGGCAACTGGAACTAGTGGGTCACCCCACTACTGGCCCATTTCAAATCTAAGTGTTACATAAATGTGGCTTCTCAACCATAAAGTCTGTAATTTTCCCAATTCTGACTTTTACCAATAAAACATGAGCAAAAAGTTGGATTCAGCAGTTTAACAGAAAATAAAACACTGAAGAATCACAAATGCAAGCTGCAAAAACTATCCTGAAAAGTCTACTGAAAACAATTCCAGTTGATTTATTAAGTCTATAACATGAAATACTTTCCATTAACTAACTGATTTAAACAAAATGGCAGAACAATTTATAAGGACAATCTTCCAATTCCAATTTTTCAGCTGGAAAGTTAAATTGTGTAGATAACTACTGTTTAATTATAAGGGATCAATAAAACATATTTATAACTACAGCCTTATTAGGTTCTGCTACTATAGAGAAAAGGTAGCAAACAGGACTGCCAATGTTCACAATTTTATTGCGAGTCTTTAGTGTTTGCTTTAAAACCCCAACTTCTGCATGCATTGGTTTACATGAGAATATCAGATTTTACAATAAGAAGAAAAATTATGTTCCAGCCTTCATGGGCACAGAAAAAAAACAAACCAACTAGGAACATGAGACTCGTGTGAATCCTAAAAACTCAGAAACCAGACAGCAAATCAAAAATGCAACATTTATTTTTTTTTACAAAAATCTCCTGACAATTTGTCTGTTTCATGATTTTGGCAGAAAAGGGTTGACTTTGTTTTTTTAACATTTGTAGTTAGAAATTTTGAGCAAAATATCTGCTTTATTCCATTTATTTATAGAGCTATAAAGTAAAATGAAAAGGCACTGATTGCTTTGCATTCTGGAAGAAAGAGTAGAGATTCAATAAAAGATTGGAGGAGGAACAACCCTTGTTTTCCAGACCTGCAAAATAGGATGTTTCTAAAGAGTATTGGAGAGATAAAATGAAAGTATTGTGTTTCCTTACTGCACCCTTGCGTGGAACAGCGAAGTTAAAACAGGCATCTAAGAAAACGCCTATTCTATCCAACAGAGAGAGAAGTTCTCAGGCTGAGAAACATCATTTTAAATAACTGTTACTTTTCCAGCCAAGTCTTGTTGTACGTGCAGTATTCTTTTGTGGTTCTTTAGTATTTTGCCAGAAAAAAACTTGCTAGATATACACTCAGTTATGTGGCTTTCTATTTCTGGCAATGCTACATTAAAGCATTTCTATGTGCTGGTCAATGGGGCCTTTTGGTAACACACATGCTTAATCCAGTATCTAACAACCAGATCCTCCCCAAAAAGGCCTTTAGGCATCCGAGTAGCATTTTAGGCAAAAATCAAGTACCTATGTCAGTAGTTCTCAACCTTTTTAGAGCCAGGGCACTCCTCCAAAATGTTTTTGAATGTGAAGGCATGCCTGGCTGAGAGCTACTACTGCATTGCCTCAGTTTACCACAGTGGTTTTCAACCAGGGTGCTGCCACATGCACCTGCCTGTATTAGAATTAACTATTAAATCCAAAGCAGACAGGAGAAGAGGCATAACTAATGAGTTTTGTACCCAGAGCAAAACTCTCCTGTGCCCCTGCATGGTGAGGTGGGGAAGGAGGATGGGGTCTTACTTGCCCTGAGTATTCCTGTATTCAGCTCCTCCAGTGAGACAATGTGGTTAGACCTGCAAGGGATGCAGAAAGAGCATGGGCTCCAGCCAGGCCTGGTTTCTGATTTGCCTCCATGGAAGGTGAATGTGGTAGTCCTACCTAGCGCCCCAGTTGAGCAGCATGGTCTACAGTAGAGGGGAGCACTGCAGAGGGGAGGAGTAAGCTCTACCCTGATTGAGAGTAAGCTCTACCCTGACCTAAGCTCTAGCAAACAATTCAGAAGAATCTTGCTGATCTGCTAGGGCACCTGAGAATCCATACCTGCCCAAGCTGTTTGCCAAAAATTGATATCATCACTTGAAATTTAGGCTATGCAAGTTATCTGGGGGCCTGAACTAAGGCTTTTTAGGGTTAAAAAAACTGAACATCTTTGCATCTAAATCCTTGGAGGGACCTAATCTGTGAGGTGTATGCAGAACATCTCTCCTGCATACTGAGAGCACTGAGCTAGTACCCATGCTCAGTCAAGAACACAAGAACATGGCTGAGAGGGGCAGTCACAGCGTTAGCCAAGTAGCTACACGCTTTGCCTAGAAAATGGAAGAACTCAAACTGTGGGGGGTTCAAACTGCCATCCCTCACTTTCCAGGAGGGTATCCCAAGCACCAGGTTACCAAACAGTCTAGGTGAGGAGCACACTACACACGGACTGGTCCACCAGTCAACTAAGACTGCAAGAGTGCTGGGGCCAGAAGCAGCATAAGCAGGAGGTCTGTCTCTGTTCCCAAGGGGTAAGGGCAGTCTTCTGGGTCAGTTCTCTTCTCTGCTGCTGTGCTTTTTTCTGCGGCTGTGTTTTAAAGCCTAATAAAGAGAAACTGGGTTCCAACTTGTGGTAGTGAAGACGGGAACCCAGATCCACCCTCTTTTCCCCCCCAGTCACTGAGAGAAAGTGCCCTTACCTCTGGGCTCAGATTTATGCTGAATACATGTCATGTAGCTGCTTTCTAACATGCTCAGGGTGCTCCCAGCACCATTACTGGTGTTATGTTTACGGGCTGGCTTGTCTTCATAGCAGCACCCCTTACCACTGTCCAACAGGCTGTAGACGTGTTTTAACTTGATGTTTTCTAAAAATATGCTCCAGTTGAAAGAAAAATTAATTCAGGAATGTCCTATGGCTGTGTCAGACATAAGGTTAGAACAGACGATCAAAATAGTCCTTTTTGGCCTTATAATCTAAGACTGCTTTAAAATGAGTTGAACACTAAGGTAACTCTAATTAAAATAATTGCATCTGAATGTGCACATCAAGCCTAACTTTGGACCCACCCCCTCTTTGGTTTTAAAGACTTTTATAAAACTTCAAAAATGACTTCAGTGGTTCATTTTTGAGAAAACAGCCACTAAAATGCCAGAACACAGAAGATATTAAAATTAGGTAGAGCCCTTTTCTCCCCAGCAGCACCTGGGGTGACAAGGAACAATGGCCAGAAGCTGCAGGAGAATAGATTCAGGTTAGGGATTAGAAGGCACTATTCCACTGTCAGGGTGGCTAGGATCTGGAACCAACTTCCTAGGGAAGTGGCCCTCACTCTTTCTTACCTTGGGTAAATTCAAAAAGAGGTTGGACGAACACCTGTCTGGGGTCGTGCCAGTGGTGGGGGGGGGGTCAGACTAGATGATATGTTCAGATCCCTTCTGCCCCCTAACTGCTATGAAACTATGAAAGTGATCAATAATGGTGAGTTCTGCAATTTCAAAAAGAAGAATAAGCTTAATAATAATAAGGCACTGTAACAGGGTAAAGGAAACAAATGGCATTGTGTTGGGGAGTTTTATTTGGGCATCTGAAGAGGGTGAAGACAGGGAAAGTTAAAGATTAAATAGCTGACAGACCAGATAATCACAAACCTCACTAACCTCAGGTCACTAGGTCCCGTTTTAAACCTATGCTGGCTCCCCTCGCCACCTTCCACCTATTTTTAACTGCCATAACATGATACTCAGCGAGATGTAAAACACATGATGCCAAACAACGTGGCATATTGAGTAACCAATTCTGATGCATTAAGTTAAAAACGTAAGCTTGCTTGGCAGGGCAGATACCTGGCACAGACACACAGGAAGTAATGTTATTGAATATTCCTGGACGAATTATCTGACAAATCAAAGGTCTAAAGATAGAGCCAAGCTAAGAGCTCTTTTTAGCTCCACAAACAGATCAAACCAAGTCTCTGGAGCTGACTAGGGAAATATATCACTGCTGTCACAGAGAGATAAATGATGGAATATTCTTGGTGACTTGGTTCATCTTCAAGGAAGGCAGTTTGCAGCTTTACACAGCTTGCCTACCATTAAGTGTCATATATCTGTTTTTCCCTAGGGTAGACATTACCATTAAAAGATAAAAATATCATTGAGGATTCCCTAACTTGCAGGTTTTCACAAAAAATATGCATTTAGGTATATTCCAGGAGTGGGCAAAATGCAGCCCATGGGCTGGATTCAATCTGCCAAGTGATTCTGTCCAGCCCTTGGTGGGTCCCTTGGCCCTGCCTGGCCCAGATAAGCAGCCTGGGCCATGGTGTGTGTGACTGGCCCCACTGTCCCCAGGCATGGAGGTGCCACCTGATGTGAAGCACAGCCCTCCCTGTCCCAGCATGCATTTTCCAGGCACGCTGAAAAGTATAGTCCATGGGGCCGGATGGTGAGGCAACGGGGTGGTGCAATGCAGCACAGCAGCTGAACTCAGCTTCCTGGCACCCCTGCAGCAGCAGCTCCTTCTGGCTGACGCTGCTACTGTCTCCACCAGTTACTGGACCCAGCCCTGTTCCTGGGGTACTTTAGCCCATCCACCCCACACACACTGGAGCCAAGCTTGCCCTGGCCCTTCTTGGGGCAACTCTACGCCAACTCACACACACCCTGGGCTCCCAGCCCTCTGGTTTCCCCCTCACGGGGGCTCCACAGCTCTACCCCTTCACTGGGGTTTCCCTCCCTGGCGGGAGCTCAGGTGGCTGTAGCCATACCTGGCCCCAACTGCTACCCAGTGTTGTGGGGGCTAAGAGTTATTAAGGTGCCCTGACCCACCTCCCACCAGGGTGGTAACTGGTCTGGTATTGTCCTGGAGCCTCCAGCACCACTGGGAGCCCCACCAGGCCACCCACTCCTGGCAGGGTGCAGTTTTAAGTTATGCCCAGGACCAAGAGTCTCCTGCTCCTACGTGAAGATGTTCCATTCAGCAGGTCAGCCAGGCAATGTCAATACCAATCTGCTCTGTTTATACAGGCAGCGAGTGTCTCAAAATGGCCGCCGCAATCAAGCACCTACTGGCTGGTTGGCTCGGCCCTTAAAGTGGCAGGCACCAATAGTGCCCTGCCACAGTTACTTTGAGGTTGAGGCTTATAAGCAAAGAGATATGATCCCTGTGAATCTCTGTGAGGGACATCCTTGGGCTAGGATCCAGTCTGAAGCATGGCCATGATGAGTTTGGGCTTTTAAAGGAGGTTATGTGATATTGTTGCTTGAATACTACCTTTTCCTCCCTGAGTTTAATTAGGAAGAATAAACCTTGCAAGTTCCTTTGAATCAATTGTAAGGTATTCCAAGACTGGTAGACCAAGATGCTTGAAGGGTTGTAGAAAGCCTTATTGAGCATACTACCAGCAAGATCCATTTGTCTCCACCAAGCAGGAGAGATACTAATCTGATTCCGAGGCAGTGGCCAAGACAGCTTCTATGGGTTCATTATAGTTTAGAGGCCCATGTCCTTCAGGGCAGCTGGCTCAGGCCTGGTTCAGGCAATGACAGCATCCCTAGTATGGCTCTCATATCCCCTGCAAGGCTAGTAGGGGTGTGCAAAGCTATGGTCACTGATATGATTCAGAGAAGATTTGGCCCGATTCAGAAGCCAAAGCACCAAATCCAAATTGAACTGGGAGACAAACCCCCCCCACTCTGAATCGATTCATTGGAAAAGATTTGGAAAAACATTCTGGGATTCAAAAGGGGGGTTTTAAGGGGAAAAAAAAAAAAGAAAGGGGGGGGGGGGGGGGGCAGGGGAGGAGAAAACTGACATCTGTAGCTGGCCAGTGACTGTGATCTTTCCCTAAGTCCTCTTCCAATCAAAGTGCTCTGGGGGAGGGGTGTAGAAACAGCAGATAAGCCTCTGTCTGCAGCCCTTCTGTTCATTTTGTGAGCTGTTTCCAACTGACCTCTGGGAAGGACCCCTGCTAATGGCTACCATCCCTTCTGATTCATCCCACTGTGCCTAAACACACGGTGTCACACGTCATGAGTTTTACTTGTCAGCACCTTGAGGTGCAGTTTCCCAGAAACCCCTGTACCTATCTCCTTGAAACTTAGCATGCCTCATGCCCTCAGAAGGGGCTACCATCTCTTCCATTTTCATCCAAATCTTCAAAAAAATGACAAAGTTATAGGTATTTGAGTGATTCCCATTATAGTCTATGGCCAAAACGCTGAATCAGCGCTAAATCTTTTGAAGCTCATTTGGCTGAATCGATTTGGGACAGTGATCCGAATCTCTAAATCGAATCACTGCCCTCCGAATTGGCCAAATCCAAATCTGAATTGAATACTTCCCTACTCACACAGGCTAAAGACTAGCTCTGATTTTGTCATTCTTCTTTAAAAAGGTAGGCAAGAGCTTCTTACACTTGGAGCAGGTTGGCTCTGATGGTACACTGGAATTTCTGATTAGCCAGACAGGTCTCCAGAACACTTACTTGGAGTCTGACTCAACAGGTGCTACTGCAACTAAGATGCTTTTCCCCTCTGTCACAGCTGTGGCATATGTCTAAGGAAGGCCTTTTGCCATTGTGGTCCTTTATAAGTGCGGGCTAGACCCCATATCTGTTTTAATTTTGTGCACCTAGCCATCACTGATGGTATTTATCTGTTGGCAATGCTGATGTTTCAACAGTTTATGTCTTTATCTTGCTGTTGGGTGGGTTACCCTTTAAGGTCCTAGGAAGGTATTAGAACCACTACAGTTTTAATGGAAAAGTACATCTAATCTATATACAGGAATGGGAATTTGCCAGGATAAAATTGGGTTCATTGCACTTGCTAAGAGTAATGTGCTGGTAAGAGTACAAGAAGCCCAAGTAGTAGAAGACTTTCATGATGAAATGTTCATTCATATCTGCTAGAGCTCTCACTGGTAACGTGGGTTTAGTTTCCAAAACTCTACTGGTAAGTACCACAAGCTTTGACTCTCCAGTAAAGGGGACTCTCCATCTCCGCCGTAAAGCTGGCAAGTCAGTCAGCAACACAGAAGTCCTTGACTTCACAAAAGCCAACTTTGACAAGCTTAGGACGCTTGTCGGTCAGGCCCTAAGGGACCATGACCCCAGGGAAAGGGGAGTTCAAGAAGAGTGGTTGCTTCTCAAGGCAGAATGTTTCAATGTACAACCCTAATGTCTATGAAATCTATGAAATCTCTTCTCCTACAGGATTTTAAACATACGCCTTCTTTTCTGCACCTGATACCATCTCATAAGCTAGCCCACATGCCATGAGATCAGTTAAATAGGGCTGTTCAATTTGTAATTTAGAATGATCATTTGAATATGGTTCAAAGTTTCAGCAATAAATGCTAATCCCTTGCAACATTCATTGCTTAGATCATCAATATGATGTACATAATTTTACACTCCTTAAGCAGCAGATATGGCTTCCTGCACCTGCATCATTTCAAGTGTTTATAACAGTGGGGGGCAACCTTTTTGGCATGCGTGCAACAGCGTAAGGCTTGTAACCTCCCCGACTGCCATTCCAACCCAATTCCACCTCCAAATTTGTTGCTCTGATTTCTATTCCTTGCTCTGCCTGACATGGTGCTCCTTTCTCCCTCCCCAATCACCATACAGAGCCTTCCTATGTCACTTGTCGCATGCCAGCTTTGGATAGGCTAGTCCTGGTTTATAAGATAGCACAGTTCTCAGGTTGTTACTTTTAAAAGGAATTGTTATCGTTTCAGGATGTGTCCTATAGTACAATAAACTGTTGCAACAGTTATACACCAATACACAAATATAAAACTACAGTCACTGGTGCCTTACTGGCATTTAGAGTAATCACTAACATGGACCATTTTCTGGGGGGTGGGAATCATTATTAGGGTTTCGAACAAAAGAAACTGACAGTGGAATTGAAGCTTGTTTACTGGTGAAACTAAGAAGACTTAAGCATTTATGAAATCAGGAGATGTAAAAACACAAGGCAGGCATGGAGATTCACAATAAATATAAGTTCTGGATGCACTGCTGAAGTTATATTTTAAGAATTTTTAAAATACTGTAATCTTTAACAGGCCTTCCTAAGTTCAAGACACTTATGAAATGTGAGTGATAAAAACCTAGAACAATGAAGAGCCCAAGGTTTCAGAAAATGTGAAGAAGCTGTGTTTTGAAATTATGTGTCTCGGTCTACGATGTTGAGAATAAGGAAAGGATTCATGGCAAGGATTAGAATGTTACAAATCATATGGGACATATGAATAGGAGTCTGTTTCTCTGCATCAATAGGGGTTTTAATTTCTACATGAGACATTTCAGTTAGGCACATTCTTTTGTGAGACGTTCTCAGGATTTCCAGAGTATTCTGGTTTGATAACATGTAATTATAACTTTGCACATTCATAGTCTGTTTTAAATACTTCTATGTGATTTGTTCAAGTAATCCTTAAGCTAAAACATGCTTTATTATTTGGCCTGTGTTTTATAAAACATGGTATTTGTAAGGGGAAGATCATTAAGTTAAAAAATAAAATAAAATCTCAAACCTTGGTACTACTACAAGAAATTTAACTCTGAGGTCCTGGAACTTCTTTATGACATACCACCCACCAGGAAAACAGTTTTAAATACTTAAGGGTGTAAGATTTAAGCTATTAATATCTGATCTTAACTACACCTATACTAACACTCTAGATGTTCCCTAAAACCTACACTTCTCAGGAAAAAAACTCATCAAACAGCTGGACTTCAGCGTAGAAACATAAAATGAATTACTTGTGAGTGAATTCCACCGTCAAAAGCTCTAATCAGGCTTCCCTACAAGCAACAAAACAAACAAAACCCAGAAAGCACATTAACATCCTTGGTAACTAGTGTTTGCTAATTGTGCAGCATCAGGAACATTTCAATGGGAAAGCAGAGACTGAATGGAATTGACTGATAAGTCCACTACAGTCACACACTCCAAACAATATTCTTGACCCCTTAGGTCACAACCTTTGCTCTCAAATTACTCACGCCATGGAGACAGACAAGTTTGGTTAAACCCTTGCAATAATTATCTGCTAGGGAATTTAGCTATATGAAATTATATGTACAGCATTGATGGATTATGCAGGCTGGTTCTAATGGAAATGAAAGGAACAACAACTGCTATTTTTGGGGTGGGGTTTTAAGAAGAACTACAAGGTAACCTCAAAAATACTATAGGGGTAAAAGTTACACTTTTTCCCTTTTAATAATATTGCTTTTTAGGTTAGTAAACATTTAGATAAACAAAGCATATTAAATAAGTGGGCTTTCACAAACTCATAGGGAATGATGTCACTGTGCTAAAACATACAAGTTTTATTTAAAACCAAAAACAAAGACAACAAACACAGGCACTGACTAATAACTGAACGTGAAAGGCAGTGTGCTAGCAGATAGCATCGTAAACAGGAACATGCCTACAGACGATGATATTTTCCATATTAAGTGTCACGTCAAAAACATGTTCTTATCAAATATAAGGAGAAGTAATTTCCAGTGTTAAGTCAATGCATACTTCATGCCTGATGCATACCCCTTATATACTTATAGGCTGCCACCAAGTTACCCCTGAGACTTTGCTTCTTCAGGCTGAAGACACCCATATCACTCAGCTTCTCCGAATAAGGCCTGTTCTCTTGACCGCTAATCATGCGTGTGCCTCTCCTCTGGACTCTCGGAAGCTTTTCCACATACTTTTTCTAAAGTGTGGAGCCCAGAATTGGATGCAGTTCTCCAGCTGCAGCCTCACCAAGGCCGAGTAAAGCGGGAGGATAGCTTCTTGGGTCTTGCTTGAGATACAGTGGTAGATGCAAGCCAGAACTTTATTTGCTTTGCTGGCTGTGACATCGCATTGGTGGTTCACGTTCATTTGGTGGTCAATCATGACCCCCCAAGTCTCTTTTGGCCATGGCGCTGGTGACTGTAGCATTGCCGAGCCTATAAGTATGATGTGTTTTTTTTCTTCTGAGGTGGAGTACCTTACATTTTTCCATGTTGAATCCCATCAGGTCTTGATCTGCTCACCTTGCAAGCCCGCTCAGGTCAGCCTGAATTGCCAGCCTATTCTCTAGTGTGACCACACTTCCCCATAATTTGGTGTCGTCTGCAAACTTAGCCAGTCCACTTCTGACACATGAATCCAGATAATTTATGAATATATTAAAGAGTACTGGTCTGAGTACTGAGCCCTGGGGGGCACCACTGGTCACCATGTGCCATGCTGATTCGGTTTCATGGACTATCACTCTCAGGGTCTGACCACGGAGCCAGTTCCCCAGCCAGAGGACTGTAAGGTTGTTAAGACAGTTCATCAATTTTTTTATGGAACTTCTGACCCAGATCCCCTCCAGATTCAAGTTAACTCACAGTCCCCCAGCATCCGAGGATGCTCTGTACTTCTCTCGCAAATCCCCTTTTGCTGGGTGCTAGCCTTGGCCCAAACCGTCTGCTCCGGTAGCCCTCCTCC
Source organism: Crocodylus porosus (assembly GCF_001723895.1). Taxonomy (NCBI): domain Eukaryota; kingdom Metazoa; phylum Chordata; order Crocodylia; family Crocodylidae; genus Crocodylus; species Crocodylus porosus. Next base: position 189,976,975 of record NW_017728906.1, read on the forward strand.
CCCCACACCCTCGCCTGAGCTTCTGGCCTGGGCCACACTACATGTGGCTTCATTTCCAGAATCAAAAGAGAATGTCTGTTCATTTACTTGTTCAATCTACGCAGGTTAGAATGACCTGTGAAGACTGAATTGATTCAGCCTTGGGCTTTCTGACAGTTTGTACTTAGCCCAAGCATACCATCACTGTGCATTCACTAGGAGCTGTGCTGGAAATGCAATCTAGGTAAATCAGGGTGTGGGGAAGGGAATGGGGGGGAAACGGTGGGGGATGACTAGCAGGTATATGGGATGAGTTGGCAGGATTGGGGCAGGCTGGGAGGTTTGTCAGCAGCATTCTCCATCTGGGGATGCAAGGATCAAGGAGCTAAAAATAGTCCAGTCAGGGTAGGAAGTGATTAGAAAAAGTACAGCCCCGGGGCTAGGGGAAACAGCTGTCCTTTTCTAGCCCCAGGCCTGCATTCTGAACACATACAGCTAGATCACACAAAGGGATAGCCTGATCTATGTAGTTCACTTCCTCAGGTGAACTCAGATCGGGCCAGCCTGATCTAAACTCCCTGAACATACATACATTTCAGCACTTAGATTGACCTGGCCCCACTGCAGGTGTCCATTACAGCAACACTCTTCAGGAATGGGACAGCTGTAGCTGCAGGGGATTGGTAGAATGAGCTGAAAGTTGGAGGCGGTAGGGCATTACTTACATTGCAGCAGCAAAATAACTGTCTAACCTTAGGGTTAGCAAATGTTAACTTGGATGGGATGACAGATAACTAACACTGCAGCAAGCAGAACTTTTAAAGAACCAATGCAATGTTTTGCTACCTTCACATGGAGCAAAACTGTCCAAAATGTCTTGGACCTGTGCTTTAGTAGAGACTACATTACAGTTTTGATATTAATATAGGCATTTTCTACTATCAGATGCTCCAGATTGCTAAGAAGATCTCTTTCTCAGGGATCTAACCAATCTACAGTTAATCTATGCTATTCCTGGATAGAATAAGTAGTAGATGGAATAGTAAAGAAGCCAGAGGCTGGTATGCATACAAGAAAGCCAGCCAATGACAATGTAAATTAAGGCGTTAATAGGTGAGAGAGAGTTTGCAAGGGGAGGGTTGCAGGGGAATGAATGTAGCTGGTAAATAGTGGAGAGGTATCAGGGGAGTCAGATGTTAGGTAGATTATAATATGTCATACATGCAACATCTATATTGAGTCCATAATTTTCACATCATCAACCTACTGGATAAAAAACCCCCACAGACTAAATATAGACATTGGATTTATGACACATTATAACCTGCCTAACATCTGACTCCCCAGGTACCTCTCCACTAGTTACCAGCTACATTCATTCCCCTTCCTCCCTACCACACTCCACCCCTCCCCTGTCTCTCACCCACTGACTTCTCAATTTATATCTTCACTGACTGCCTGTCTTGCATGCAGACCAGCCTTTGGCTTCTTTACTATTCATTCCACCCAGGAAGAGCACACACCAACTGCAGATGCTTCCTCAGCCTGATGAACAGTGGTTGTGCCCAAAAGCTTGCAAAGAAGAATTTTTCCCAATTATTTGAGTTGGTCTAGTAAAAGAAATCATGCCAATATTTATTATTTTGTTCATAACAATCTGATAAACTGTGAGTTCAGTGAGAATGATGGCAATGCACCACTGATAAACACATCCACACGCTTTTTCCCATTAAAAAAGCCATACTATGCTATCCTAATGAGGCCACATCAACAGGACCAAGTTGGAAACCAGTTACATGGTGTCTCTGCCTTTTGTGTCAGGAGAAATTAGACAGCCTTGGAGACTCCTCTTCTCAACCTACAAGAGGCATCAAACCTACTCAAGCCCCTACAACTGCTTTAACAGCTGCTCTTCACATAGACACAAGGAGAGGTGCTAAGAAAGAAACTACATGTTCTTGAATCAGGCAAAATATTTTAGTGTTTTTAAAAACTAAATGGGGGCTGAACAGGTCTTGAATTAACTTAGCATCATGACCATGGCTACATAACTTTGCCTTTCTGTACTGTTGATCAATAAGATTTTGTATACATTTTACTGTTATCCACCTAACCTGGGTGGCACTTCTAAGAAATGGAAGTAACTTGTTTCTCCCCTGCCCCTGTTGCTTCTTTCTGCAAAAGCTTGTTTTTATATTTAGAATGCAAAAATGGTTAAGAAATGGTTTAACTAAGCATCCTACAATGTGCTTTTCACCAGAAGACAGTAATCATAACAATGGTCCTAAAATAATATTTTATCACAGAGGAAAAAGGAAACCTCAAGCTTTTCACATTCTATTTATCTGCTTGTGGTCATAAGCAGAATGGAAAATTAACTGGTTAAAACAGGATTTGACTAAAGAAATTTCTCTTTATCAATATTTATTTTAAAATAATGTTGGAAAGTAGAAAAGGCTGAAGCATAGAACTTAGGTTAAGAATAGGAGGTACAGACTTGTGGTTAAAACTATTTTTGACAGAAGTTACATCTGTTTAAGCATTATTTTTAGGAATCAAGCGTAAGTGTAAAGACACATACAAAAGAAAACTCTACATTCTCTGGATGGAGAGGTTTTATTTTAAAACTGACAGAAATTAAAAAACCGTAACTCTTTTGAGCTATTTCTCAAAAATCCACATGAAAATAAGCAGGCCGCTTCCCAAACTCTGATGAAGTGTCTGTTTATAAACATGCACACTTGCTACCACTCTTCAGAATAACTCGCTTCCTCTTTTGGGAAACATCCAAAAGAAAAAAAAAACACCCTGCAAAAAGACAACTCCCGAGCTCTGGGAAATCCCTATAAAATAATTTACTATTTTTTCTCTATGTCCCTAAATAAATGAAAATGACATTTGGACTACAAATCTTAAAAAAAAAATGCTACTTCACAATATGCAAAGCTACTAACTGTAGTTTTAAATCTAAAACATATATGCACTGTAAATTAGTTACTTCAAAATCCTTATTGTTATCAACTCCTAATGTTCATATTCTAACATGGCAATAAATAACATATTTTATATAGGTGCATTCATTTTTATGCACATGTGTGCATACACACATACACAATGCAAATAGTGTGTGCACACATGTTCATGTGTACATATGCACACACATACATGATTTGCATTTTGTTGTGTGCTTTAAAGAAAAATATTTGCTTTTGTTAATATTCAAGTTTGGAAATTATTTAAACACGGCTGGATTCCCATTTTTGCTGCTTCTGCTCAGAGAATTTGGCTGGAAAAACTTGTGGATTAGCAGGGCAGTAAATCTGCTTCACAATGGAACAACTATACAAACCCATCAGTAAGAAAAGCACTTTTTAATCAGCGCTTAAATTTTACAGATAATGGCTAACACATTTTGGGCAAGACACTGGAGATCCTCCACATTCAGATTTCCCCAGCTCTGAGCATGTGAAGTGTTTACTGTGTACCATAAATCTACCTTATGCATTATACTAAACTGTATTTGCTATGGCTGTCAAACAAACTATCATCAGCACCATGTCACACTGGACCCTCCTTACACACTGAACACAATCACAGTCACTTTTCAATCCTCTTATTTTTGTCTCCCATTCGCCTTAGCAAAGGCATCATTTCTCATTTAGAACAACGTGCAAACAAAGATCCAAATCTGGCAACTTCGTCTGTATTAGCAGATCTGTAGAGGATCATTATTTTTAAGATCAGTGGCCAAATCCCCATAGTAGCACAAGCCACGTGTGGCTGCTGTTCCATTATATAGATTGGAAATGCCAAGGCAAGGAAACTCCACTACAAGCTCACACCCTGTTTCCACCATGAAGGAAGGGGTCTCAAGCCAAATAGAGAGATTGGGAAAGTAAAAGACATTTTCTCTTTTTCCAGATCCACAATGTTTGGATTTATTTAGATTCAAGAGACATAAAACACCCTTAAGGCTTGGGTGGTCTGCGCTATGTCCAGCTATATATAAACTGGCTTAATCTCAAAGTAAATCCATAACCAAAAGTGGCTATTCAACTTTTCTTTTTCATGCCCTTGCAACAAGGTATTGAGCAGAATTTGCAAATTTTGTTGGAATCTCACAGGCTGTGTCATGAGCACTTCTGCTGTGGCCTCAAACTTGTGACCTCTGGGCTGTCAAGACACTGTGAGCCTTAGTGCCTGCATGGTCTCAGCCCCTCTTTCTGCAACAAAAAGGCCAGATACAATATGCCTTTGACAATGTTATTCCCAGACATTTCATGTACTGCTAGCTATATTCCCAGTATTAGCATACTGAGATCTGAAATTTCTTTTCCAACTTCAAAAATTGCATTAAAATTGATTCCAGAATGGCCCTTGAGCAAACCTTAAACATGTTAGCACACTATCATACTTTAATGGTCTGATAAAGTACTAACTTGAAAGAACTTCTTATAACCCAAAATTTTAAAACAATCAAGAAACTTAAAAGCATACTGGCAAAATTCACAGACAACACTAAATTATGGGAGGGTATGGTCATGCTCGAGAACAGGTTAGGGATACAAGCTGACCTGGACAGGCTTGTGAGATGGGTGGATAATAACCTGATGACATTTAACATAGAGAAATGTAAAGTGCTCCATCTGGGGAGAAATAATCCGCAACACATTTACAAGCTTTCCCCAGAGTACCTTTGGCATTTTTTCCACAATGGCCCAGGTAAATTTCCACTCCGTGGTCTTGGCCCTTTTCCTGGGGTCCGTTCTTACTTTCCACAGTTTGGAATCTTCCTCCTCTACCTGGAACTCCAGCATCTTTTAACTTCCATGTTTTCCTTACGTCACGCCAGATCACTGATCTTAAAAGGACTGTGTCTGTATCACTGGCATCTCGCTGACATGTCTCTGGCTTCAGCTCATCCATAGGGGCAAATGTAGCAGGGTCAAACTCCAACCCCCTGCTACAGGGCCTAATTAGCACACGGATCCTTTGTGGGGTAGGAACTGGTAACTGGAGTATACACACATACTGAGCAATGCTGAGCTGTGGGGTCACCATATCTTGCAACACTATCGCCTGGGCTGTAGTCCAGTACAATGAACTATATGACAAATCATGACCCTTGGACTAATATCATGCATAGTTTGTACTATATATAAGTAAATACAAAAGTGCTGCTTAAAAGTGTGTTTATGGGGTACCTGAACTAAATATGCAGTAGTTTAAAAAAAAATAAAGTGCATCAATTCTGGATTAACTAAATCTATGTTTATTTCCAGGTCAGTGTTTTCAAATTTGCCCCTCACTTCCATGCGCTCAAGGAGAGCTGGGTCTGACAGTAAAGAGTGGGGGAAGGGGCTACAGGGGAAAGAAGTATGTGGGGGGGGGGCAGGTTGCAGAGGGCAAAGGGGCTACCTGACCACCCAGATTTATTTTCCCTGCTATAACAGTGGAAGGGGACAAATTTAAGGCAAACCTCCAATAATTAGATTCCATATCTGGAAAATTATATCAGAGTGCAGGAGGACTGGACCCAATGATCTACAAGGTCCCTTCCAGCCCCTAACAATCTATGGAAAAAAATTACACATTTTCCTTATACAGAATCTAATTATTAGTGGGGGGGAGGGCCTTATATTTAAGTAAATACAATAGTTACTCTGTATCCTCCTATTTCACTGAATATTTTGCCTGTTGAATTCTTTTGGTTGTATCACTTCATTTACTGAACCTAATGCCATTTGAGCTACCAGTTTTCCTAAAAGGCAGCTGAACAAATCAACAAAAATATCATGCAATCTCACAACCTCACAAAGTCCTTGTACAAAAAGATACTCTCAAATTGTGTTTCACCTGCACACTGAAAAAGTATTAGACAAATATTTCAGAATAACTTATCAAAATAATGTACTTAATCCTACAATAAAGATTTTGTGTTTTAAAAGTATTGTTTTTAAACTATAGAAATCAAGCTTATGAAAAAAATGAATTGCCCGTTATATAATTTTTATTTTTGTTTGATGGAAATTATACATTTGCTTTAAAAATCTTTTTAAGGATTTTTAAAATCAGCCACAGTGAGGTCAGATGCAAGCAATAAAAATTACACTCATTTTTTGGCAGAAAACTAAAATGTGAATAGCTGTACATCAATACTTTAAGATGTGAAAATTACCAGTTTAAAAAAAGATGATGGAGAATGCTCTTTCTTTCTAGATAACTAGTGGGCTTGGATCCATCTCTAGCTAAATCCTGGGACTTGAACCCTTTGGCAGAACCTACATTTTTTTAATTTAAGTCATGACTCCCCTGTGATACTTCTAGGCCACTCAGCCACTGGTCTTGTGTGTGGCTCTTGGCCTACACAAACAGCATATCTATGACCATCTGCTAATAATTATGCGAGCAGACTGGGAAGGCTGTCTATCTAAGGAAGGGGTAGGCAATGTTTTTTCGCCGGAGTGCCGAAAACCATCACAATGCCTACCTTGGAAGATGCTGGAGTGCCAGCATACCAGGAAAAAAAATGAGGGCAAAGGGTACATGGCAGGATGCCCTATTGTGCCCCTTCCCCCCACCCAAAGCCCTGCTGCCCTGTGCCTCCCACCCAAAGTCCCTGCTGCCCCTTGCACCCCATGCTCTGTGGCTGTCAGCAGCTACCCCAGCTCTGGGTAGCTGCTGAAGCCCAGGCTGCCCCCAGCAGGGCTTGCAGCATCCCAGCTGCCTGCTGGGAGCAGCCCAGGCTCCTGGCTGGCAGCAGCTACCCAGAGCCGGGGCAAGCAGTGGGCAAGCTGCAAACAGTTGTGCCGGGCTCCACAGCTCCAGCATCAGCTCGATGCTGGCAGCGACTGCACAGGCACCTCGGGGTGGGCTGCGCTGCCCTGCTGTCTGCCCTGAGGTGTGCGCGCAGTCACCGCCAGCATGGAGCTGATGCCGGAGCTGTGGAGCCCGGTACAGCTGTTTCCAGTCCGCCCACTGCTTGCTGCAGCTGCCCAGAGTCCAGGCTGGCTACAAACAGGTGTGTCAGGCTCTGGAGCCCAGTAACCAGCTCTGTGCCAGAAGCAGAGGAGAGACTGGGACTGCGCTGCCTCAGCCCCTCCCCCCCCACCCGCTCCAAGGCACATGTGCATGTGCCGATCCAGAGCTGATGCCTGGGCTCCGGAGCCTGATTCCTGCCTCCCACTGCAGCCAGGCCTGGCTCCAGGTAGCTGCTGCCAGCCAGGAGCCCAGGCTGCTCCAGGCAGGAAGCTGGGATGCTGCAAGCCCTGCTGGGAGCAGCCCAGGCTCTATTACTGGCAGCAGCTACCCAGAGCCGGGGCTGGCTGTGGCATGCCAAGCAAAATGGCCTCGCATGCCATGACTGGCACACGTGCTGGGGATTGCTGACCCCTGATCTAAGGCTATTGCTTATAGAGTTTTCTATGTAATCCTCTTCAGACACAAGGAAGAATACAACTGTGAATCATCCCTAGTTGTAGTTTTTCTCAGCTAATGGTCAAGCAAGCAGCAATTTCATTCTGACTCCAAAGACACCCAATTTGTTGATTATGCTGCACATACAAACTTCTTTATGAACAAGTAAGAAGGAATTTTACTTCAGGGAAAAAGTGAGACCTGTGTCTTCCTCTATGAGACCTTCAGAAGATGGACACAAAAAGGAACATGCATGCAGGCAGCAGGTTGTGACTCTGCCATGGCTCCAGGCCATGCTGTTACTGCTGCAAGGAGCCCGGGGAAGAACTACGATCTGCTGCCTTCACGTCGCTTCTCAGGGCATGCAGGCTGTAGATCACGGCTCTGCCCTGGCTCTGGACCATGCTGTTACCACTGCAAGACCCCCAGCTTGGCCCTGGAGTAGCTCTGTTCCCTGCCAGACCTGCTGGGCCTGGTGTCCATGGAAACCCAGGCCCCACTCTTATCACAGTGTGGCTGCTGCTGGGGTCTCCATAGAAACTGGCCCCAGCCACACAGGCAGGGGCTGCTGGGAAATGGAGTCCACTGCCAGCCAGATCTGGCCTGTGAGCTAGCCTTTGCCCACCCCTGCACTAAACTCATCTCAAGTTTATGCCTGAAGGGCATAAACCAGAGGCCTGGATTTTGTTGGTTCTTTGTTAACACCCATGAAAACTGCCTATAAGTCTAGCTAAAGTTCTTGACCATCCTTCTCTTATTGGCTTTCTCCGTACCCAGCTCCCTGGTTCCATCCCTTTCAGTGATTACAGCTTATTCACCACTGAACAACCTGTTTATCAACCCAGTACCACAACCAGAGTCCTCTAGTTCCTTTCAAATACAGTGTCAGAAGCACTATTTAGCCTGAACCCTGAAGGAGGTATATTCCTCTTCATCTTTTTCAGCTGAAATAATAAAATGTCATCTCCTAGACAGTCTTCTTCCTTTCCATGGACATCATAGAGTCAGGAAACACTCTCTGAGCAAGAACAAAGCATGTCTCTCAAATGGAACAGGATAGCCTTTTCTGGATTACCTGAATTTGGTATCCATGTGCATAATCAGTCATGACCCTATTAGTGGCAAACCGCATGCATTCCCAGCTGCTAAGTACAAATAGGATTAATGGACAAAGGCAGAGGAGCATGTGAACCCAGTGGCCATTTCACCATTCTTCCTTGATGAGGCAGTTAGTGTCACTAGGGGTCCCTCTACAAGTGCAGGTAAAGGTGCAATACATGTGCATGCGAGGAAGCACAAATGTGGGATTGTGCAGCAGATTCCATTGTGCCTTGTTGCCAGTCCAGGCATAGCCTGAGCCCAGGCTCCCCCTGCACCGGCAACAGGCAGCTGGGAGGCCCCCCCACAAGGCTGGGATGATCTCCACTGCAGGGGTCCCTCTGCTCCAGGATATGGGGAAACCCCTGTGACTGGAGGACCACCACAGGGAGATCCCCCACCCCTAGGGCTAGAGGCTCACTGCAGGGTGAGCCCCCTGTTCTAAGGATGCAGGTAAAACCTTAGGGCTGGGGATTAAAGTGATCCTCACACCTGGATGATCATGCGTGTTTCCCTACATGCATGAGCCCTAGGAATCATGGCAGCTGTGATCCCCAGGGTCCAGGGATTTCACACACCCCAAGCTCTAGGGGCCATGGCAGTCATGATTCCCAAGGATATGGAGGTTTTTCACTTAGCATGTGCATCCCTGCAGCTGGGAGCCCTGTCAGCTGACAGGGATTGTAGCAGCAGGGGAGACCTTGCCAAATTGCAAATTAAAGCTTGATAGCAGCCAGCTATGAAGTCAGTACTCATTTTCAAGGTCTAACTTTATAGCTGGTTGGAGTTAACTGTGTGGCAGCTTTTTGCACATGTAGCTATTCTCCCGGTAATTGAGCAATACCTGTAACATGTAGAGGGGTCTAGATGCCATCAGACTAATGAAATATGAAATTCACAACCAAGAGCCATGACTTCTCATTGAAAATAGTAGGCCGGTGCGAAGCAGCAAGTATTCACTTTGGATTCAGATTCAGCCAATTTGGAGGGGCAGTGATTTGATTTGCTGATTGGAATCACCGTCCAGATTTGATTCAGTTGATTTGGAGATTTGCCCATACGCTATGTGGCCGGGTGGGGTGGACTAACAAAATCACTCTCCCTGGGACTCTCCTGCCACACCTTGATGTAACGGAAGAAGTTAATTCCCCAGTGACAAAGCATAATAACCCCAGAAGCATAATAAAAGTAAATTGGTTTATTAGTGAATTCCCAGCAGGGTCCGGGCAATCCCAGCCATTATCACAGTGCGTGGTCTTCCTTCTCTCTTCACCACAGTGCAACCCAGTCTCTCTCTCTCTTTTCTTCATAGGCAGAGCCGTCCCCAGGGGTGTGTGGGACATGGGCGGATGTGGTGATTGGGGGGGAGGGTGGCATGTGGCAGCTGCGGCAGAGCTGACAGCACATGGTGGAGCCTGTACGGTACCATCCACAGGGGGGCCCCCCCAAAGCGTGGGGGCCGGGCAGTTGCCCTGATTCACCCCCCCTACAGACAGCCCTGCTTGTAGGTATTGGCGGATTCTTCCTCTATGGGACTGTCTCTCCGCCCGAGGATAAACCTGGTAAGTATCTCCCCTCTCTCACCTCTTCGTTTTGCCATCCACCGTGGTTACCTTCACCCAGTCAGCTGGTCTGATTGGCAATCTGCTTTGTTGGGTTTGCCGCTTCTGACTTTCCCTGCAGATTCTTTTTGTGCTGTGCCCCAGAGGACAAAGAATAGCACCCACCCCTCCCCTGGTGCCATGGTCTTTAATACTCGCTGGCACTTAATCAGGCGAAATTCCCCTCTGGTGCTATCCCTCTCCCAAATGTGTCTATTAAGTAATTATCCTTGCCCTATTCCTGACTTGCCTTTCCCCCCACACTCGCAACTCTGTAGCAACAAAGGAACACGGCTGTTTCTTGCCCTGTTACAGACTATAATGGGGACTGCTAAAATACTTGCAACTTTGTCATTTTTTTGCAGATTTGGATGAAAACAGCAGGGATGGTAGCCCCTTCTGAGGGCATGAAACCTGCTAAGTGTCAAGGAGATAGGTGCAAGAGTTTCTGTAAAAGTGTACCTCAAACTGTTGAAAGCAAAACTCTTAAAAAAAAATGCAAGCCTTCCGAATCGATTCAGAGGCTTTCAGTTCGATTCAGACCTTTTAACGGGTCTCCCAATTTGATTTGGATTTGGAGATTCGGCTGCCGAATTAGGCCAAATCTCCTCCAAATCAAATCGGCTACCAAAGCTTTGCACAGCCCTATGAAATAGCACAAAAGTAGTCATAAAAGCTATCAGACATGCTGCATTTGTAATGCTTGACAGAATCATCAGGCCTCTTAATGACCCTGCCAAAGACTTGTATTAAGACATATGGATGTTTCTAAAAGGACATAAGAACTGCCATGTAGTGGGCCAGATCATAGGTCCATCTTGCCCAGAAGCCTCTGACTACAGTGGGGCAACTACCACTTCCCCCAGCTGCCGCAAGAGCTGCTGAGCCAGGGAGCAACTGAGTTTGATGAGCTGCTGCAGGCTCCTGGCTGTCCCCACCACCACAAACTTCCGCTGGACCTACAGTCTCCCTCCTCTTTTGGTGTGTCCCCAGCAGCCTCTCTTATTAAGGGAGGCTTATAGCAATTCATAATGGGCCTAAGTCCATGGCCCATCAAATAGACGTGTCATAGTGGCATGGAATAGATGATGACAGATAGAATGAATAGGGTAAGACCAAGCTTTTTGCCCACTGTTCCTCTTCTACTTGCAGCTTCCAACACTTAAGGTCTAGAAAGTTCTGATTCAGAGGCTGTACCCCTAGTTCCCATGTTCAATAGCTACAGATGCACCTTTTCTTCAAGAATTTGACTAATCCCTTTTTTAAAATCTGGTTAAACTGTCTGCTTCCACAACATTTTGTGGCAGTAGTTCCATGCTTTAATTGCATGCTGTGTGAAAAAGAACAGAGACACTAAGTTCTTACCAAAGTCCTTTGAGTGCTATTATTTATATCTGATGTCAGGTTCGTTCATCACAGCTGTTCAGGAGAGATCCAAGAGGCAAGGTTGATAGCTACAACTTTCCTTGCAGGCCTCTTTGGCTGCATCTGACTCACCCACCTGTACCACAGCCCCATCGGTGCATGGTTAAAATCAATTCATCTACATAGCAGATGTGTGTGTTGGTCACAGTCCTGGAATCCTCTCCTCTGAAACTAAGGGAAAAACCCTGGTCAAAGATGCAAGAAAGATATTTCTCTTAAGCTCTTCCTGCAAGGCTGGTGACATATGCCTCTATTCGGTAAGGGGGAAGACCATATTTCCCTCAGACTGTGGATCCTCCAAAGAGATTGTCTACATGTGAAACCAGAGACATAGAGATGGGTAACCATGCAGTGTATGAACCTTGGACTCTACCTAAGGGGAAGGCAAACTCACTCTCCTGTCCCCAATGCTCTTTGCACTTCCCAGCAGCAAGCAACAGCAGCAGCACAACAGTGTGTTGGTGAGTGAAGGGCAATTTAATTCTGGGAGCCAGTAGTGGGTGGCAGGAGCTGGAGTTTGCTGCTCCTGAGGGGCAATGCCTCCCCATTTTTTGCCACCAAAAACAGGAGGCTTTTTGCTTGCACAATCTGGGCATCTGTGGCAAAAAATGAGAAACCACCTCACCCCTCTTTCCCCCACCCCCTCCAATATCATTACTAGGGTTCAGGGATTGTGGAAACTAACAATAGTAAATCCACTCTCCCTTTCATGCCCTGGAGTGGGAGAAAGGATGTGGAGACAATCTAAGGCTTAAATATGGCCCTGATGGATATTGCTGGCCAAAGCATCTGACATCGTACACACGGAGTATATACTAAGCAATTTCCAGCACTGCCCATTTTGACGTCAGTGGAGTAACTAGACCCATTTTTGGTGGGGTGTTATTCACCCATGATTTGTACTCAGTTGCCAGGCCTCCAGCTGCCTTAAGCATTGCGTGACAGACTTGAAATCCTAATCGAGCCCCTGATTCAAGTTTCTGGCACCCTTCAATAAAGTTTCTCAGCAGGACTAGATGAATCATTGGGCTGTTCCAGTACAGTAATTTCTATGCATGCTCATAACCTTGGAAGAACCTGAACAAAACCTGAACTAAAAAAAATGAAAAGACTCCTTTCTTGCTTATGTAAAATTTCAATATTAACAATGTCTTTAATTCAGTACCACACAGCGCAGTTATTAAGTCTTAAACCCCACTTGAGTTGCGCTGATAAATTAACCAAGTTAGTTTATGTTCATTTAACTCTCTATTTCAAGTTGCAATTTGTTACAAATTCCATGTAAGATTTTAACTGAACTTTCTTGAAATGAATGTTAAGTTTTTTGATTAATTTAATTGTAAAATCTCAAAATTTAGGAAAGATTGATTTAGCGAGCTGAAAAACCATGGTCAGAAAAGGAGAAACTTTTCAGAATAATGCTAGAATTCTTCCCAACAGCCACAGTCAGGTCAGATGCAAGCAATAAAAATTCATGCAGGAGTGAAATAACCAGCACTTCCAACACTTTAAAAGTCCTAGAATAATCCTCTACCACTGTGCAGCCAGGGGTTCACTACCATGGCTTCCGGGGGAAAAATAAGATTTGAAATGAGCTGAAGCAATTTCCTGTTGTTCAGCACAGCAGAGAGATGCATTCAGCGTTCTTCACATATGGAAGAGGTTCTTAGCCTCTAAGGGGCTCAGGATTCACTGACTAGATATCTCCTTAATGAGTTTGCCAGAAAGTTTTTGTAGCATCTAAGGCTGTTGGAGGAAGCAGAGTTTGAAAACATCACATCCAGATGGGGACCCAGTGCTGGTAAATGCAGGTTGCAATTGTAATCATGCCTGTTGTTATAACAGGAAATAACATGGTAGTGTCAGAGTGATGGTGTGGCTGTGATGCTCCAGGACTTATGTGAAAGGCAAGGATTTCTGGGGGGCGTTATCTTTTATTAAAGGGATTAACAAAGTTATACATCACTGTCTTGTATGTTGCTGGCCAGAGAAGTTGATGAATCTCAGCCAAACCAGCTTTCTGGACTGCTACGCTCAGGAGCACCTCTGACTCATCCTTGAGACTTAAGAACAGTAGATAAAATTGTTCATTTCAGAGCACTATCTTGCTTTAAAGTTATTTCTGAAAAACATCATGTCTCTGAAAAATGATTACCTTTACCTTTTACCTACTATTGCTACCAGTAACAGCTAAGATTTTTTTTTTTTTTTAACTAAAAGAATGCAGAAGCAAAAATATTCCCTTTTATTTTGTTCTCCTTCCCATCCGCTTTTTGTCCATGTGGGAAACAGCAGCAGAAGGAAAAAACATCTTAAAAATAGGAAAACTTCATTATAAAACAACAAGCGCTGTCAGAGGGAAGTGTAAGACCTAAAACTAAGATTAACTCCTCCTTAAATAATAATCGACTAGATTTCAAATCAACAACTGCGTTTTCAAGAACTTGGAATTGAATTTAGTAAACTTTATTCTGTCATTTTTAAAGCAGACTAGTGGTCCTAACATTGCCATTCTTAGTTTCAAATACAATATAAAAAGGTTATCTAAAAATTGTCATTTCAGCACACATTTTACACGCTTAATCTGAGTGCTTAACTCTGAAAAAAGACAAATAATAAAGGTAAAAAAACCCTTTGGTTTTCACAAGTAAATAAGATAGTTTACCTTTTATGACAAGAAATACAAGATTTCTGGATTAATTTAGATCTGGAGTAAAAGGAGGCCTACATGTATACACTGAACAAAGTATGCAGAACAGAAGAGTCAAAGGACTCAGCTCCTGAAATAAATGACAACTATATCAAATAATCCCTTGCAGTGAATTGAAAACACAAAAAAGTATTATCCTACAACTGGCTACCAAGACAAATCATTCTTCACAGGTGTTCAAACTTCATGGTGGTCAGATATAAAAGGTTTGCTAAATAACAGGCTGAGATTTACTATCATTTTCCAGTTATAGTAAATAATAGACTTAAAACAGACCAAAGTGTATTTACTCAAACAACAGGACATCAAAATTACATTTCCTGCAGTATAGCTTGTATAGCACTTTAGTCTAATGGATTTTATGCGATCTATGCAAAACCAAATTGAATAAATATAACAATAACAACTTCTGAAATGTTAGGGGATTTTCTCTTACTTGCCTACTTTTGCAAAGGTCAGCTAAAAAGACATATGTACAATAAAACCTCAAACTGGAGATAAGGCAGATTGCTTCATTTGTGAATAAACAATCTAATAGTCAAGTATATCTTAGTACAAGTTGGGCAACAGATCAGAGATTTCAGCTTTTCCAAACTGGATGATAAGGCACCGGTTTTCATATACCTATTTTAATAAGTGAAAACCGTTTAAACAGAAGGTGGCTTGGGTTGAATGATTGCCTTGCCAATTTGTCAGCTCTGGATAACTTAGTTTAAATGGCACAGGGGTTCTTTGTAAAAAAAAAAATGTGGCTAAATAACAGCTTACCTGACAAAATAATACTGATATATGAACAAATATTGATATGTCTGGTGGGTTAGACGCTCAATTTGTCTAGCAGAGCCAGAAGTCTGACAATCAATCCCTCTCACCTCACTGCCTGGTACTGTATCTTGAGATATAGTTTAACAGAAAGTCTGCCAAGCCAGTGTAACAGCCTCCATAAATTAACTTCTTTTCCACTGCCGCCTCAGTACAGAAAAACTGATGTACAAAGGATTTTTGTAATCTTGATCCAGAGAAAGTATTTCCACTGCTAAAACTCCCTGTCGTATACCTTTTAGGTCCAATGGGTGAAATCCATTCAAGTCAATGGCAAATCTACAACAGGTCAGGATTTGATCTACTGGGAAACATTTTAAAAACAGTGCTTTCAGAGAAACAAACTCATTTAACTCCGAAATTCCCTAAATATACATAACCGTAGCTTGGGACATAACAACTACCCTTTCGGTTAATGTATTGGAGTTAGGCGCCACCAGAGACTACAGCTTCAAAATCCTTTTGTTTATGTGAAAGGCAGTCTTCTTCTGTTTTGTCCCTGGAATTAAGCTCTAACTCTCCAACTCCAATCAGCAGCGGTTTACTCCCATATGGGGAAGCTAAGTTCTCGTCAAACTCAGTATGGAGGAGTTTCTTTACCTTACTATTGAGACCTCACATATTAAGAACTCTGGGACAGTCTCAGTTACACTTGGGCTCCTTTTCCAGCCTGCACGATGTAATTCACAGCTCATTAAATGAACTATGCAAAATAACAAAACAAAAATAAAAATCACGCCCCCCCAACAGGCAATTTGAGGACTTTTGTGTTGCATTCAAGATCACCCCAACTGACAGGTTTAGGCTCCTATTTTAAAACTAGGACTGGTGTTGCTATTTTATCTGGTGTTATGTGTAACTATGGAGATGAATATTAAACTTAGCAACCGCATAAACAGTAGTTCCTTTTGAAAATATCAAGAGACCGTGAAATAATACATTTACTTTAGATGGAGATCATTAAACTCCCATTAGCGACTTCCATATGCTGAATTATATTGTAACAGCAAAACCTCATTTCTATAGTAGAACAAAGGGGCAGAGGAAAAAGGGAGGGGGAGTACGTTGGACAAAGGTACTGCCATTCTAATGTAAGGTGTTTTGAGATTATACTAAATCACAAATTATTATTTATGCAATTCCCTGCAACCACAGAAAAGTAAAACATATTATATCTGCCCAAAGGATCTTATAATCTAAGACACTAATTGTCTGTCAATCTTTTTTGTTAAATGCACACAGTTTACATAACTATATTTTGCCTTAGTTTGAGAACAATTTGTGGAAAGAATGTGTTTTGAGGGAGTGGTTCCAGGGGGTAGAACGCTGGTCCCAGCATAAAGAATACCACAGAAAAATTGGAGAATGATACTCGGGGTAGGCAAACAGAAAGCTTGCAAGAAGGAAAAAAAATGTATTAAGCAGAGATCTCAGGGCCCTTGAACTTGAGGACAAAATGACAGAACTTGACTGACAGACCCCGTAAAGGGAATCGAACTGGGAAGTGATATAACTGGAGCAGCAAAAGGAGGGACATGTGCAGCAGAAAAATAAGAAGCCAGAGTCCTGTTAGCAGGAATGTAGAATAGGGGATCATTTTGGACAATACATTTCAACTTGCACCCCACCCCGCAATCATTTAATAATCACTTGGCCCTGCCTTTTACTTATTATGTTGCTACTTATACTAATACTTTCAACATCTTTCCTTCACCAAAAGAAAAAAATAATGCAAGTCTGACCTCTTAAGGCCCAATATAAAGGAGTTACCAGTCACTGTGGTTCTTCAAGATGTGTTGTTCGTATGTGTACCCTTGCTGTGGATACATATGAATGACAGGCAGACAAGTTTCTACAGCATTTACTTGTAGAGTGAGCCATGGCCTCATCCACCCTCATGCCCCACGCCAAGAGATAAAAGGCAGTGCACACTTCCAACTCCCCAGTTTCAACTGCAGTCTCAGACTGAACCTGATACTGAGGAAGAAGCGAAAGAGAGAGCGAGACCTGAATATGAACAATCAATCCCAAAAAACTCCCATTACTGGTAAGTAATACCAATGTGGGGACTCCACACTTCTGGAGAACCTAGAAGAACAGTGACTGGAGAACTGCCATACTAAATACAGCATCTACCCAGGAGTCTTTGCCATAAAACAGTGCTTAGGAAAATAATACAACAGGTTCCAGGTGGCTGCCATCCAGATGTCAATTATGGGGACATTATGCAAGACAACCATACAAGATGCCTGCACTTGGTTGCATGAGTTCTGATTTCCAAGACAGGTCCCATGCCGGCAGATTTAAAGCATAGCTTAATGTAATCTCCTATCATACTGATATTGCCATGTCCTTGAAACTCTTTGGCTAGTAAAACAAATAGCTGTGGAGACATCCTCAAAGGCTTTGTCTTCTCTTCATAGACGGAGAAGGCTCACTTCGTATCAAGCGTGCTCAATACCGTTTCAGGTTGGGTGGCGTGAGGTTAGGTTATGGGAAGAATACCAGAAACTTTGCTAAGGTGGAATTAGTGACTGCTCAGCGAAGGTCTTCAAGGATTGACCCTTGCAGCCAGTATTGGGATTATGACCAGCAGAAAGGTTCTCCAAAATGACAGAAATGGATAATCTTACTAACAGCACTGGAAGATGCACATGGCGCCCAGCAGTCTCAGGTCTGAGATCACAGGTGGATCTTCTGACATCTCACCTCACACTTGGTCTTGAACCAGGATGTAAATGACCTGCAGCTGAAGCACTTTTCTGATATTTGGGGTTCCTTTAAGCAATATAAAATTGGGAGTGCCTACTGGACATGGGAATGGCACTATTGTAGAGTGGGCACAACTTAAATCCTGGTGACTAGAGAAACGCCACTGTTTATTTCTCAATAAGGGATGCAGTTTCAAGATAGTGCTATCCAATCACCTATATTTTCAGAAATAAAAGGAAGCCAAGCACTGAAAATGCATAAATACTAAAGAACAAATATTCTGAATTCCAAAAATATGTGCATGCACTTACAGTTATTTTGTTTAGTTTACATCAGTACTGTTAAATTAACATTCAGGAGCTAGAGAGGTTGATGCCCCAGAAATAAGATGGATATCAGGCTATGAAAAAGATGGATTTTTGCAAATCTGTATTTGCTTTCCTATGCTGAATTCCTCACTGACAAATATAATCTTCATAGACTTATAAGTAAATTGGCAGCATTGTAAACTGACATTTAAATGTCTACACTTATTTTTTTGCATTTCTCATGCTTGTTTCCATATGAAGTTTAAATTGCCCAATCCAGATTAATTGTTTTTTCCAGAAAGAAAATAAAACACATTTTATTCACCCAAATCATGTTTACTTCCTAGGTTTCTAAAATTACAATAGTTTAAAGTACATAACAGCTGCTTTTTACCAAAAACTGTAAAAAAAAATAGGTCTTAAGAAGCCACTTCCATTAAATTTGATAGTTGCTTAAAATACTAGCTAATTGCCAGTCAAGACAGTTTTTAGGGAGTGTTCACGTGCCCCCCGTCCCTTCAGGACTGGCCATGTAAAGACTCCCTCCACTGCTGCTGCCACCACTGCCTCCTCCAAGCTCCGGTGTGAGGGCTCCCTCCCGCCTCCTGCTGGCTGTTGCCAGGGCCGGGTGGCAGGGGGGTGCCACCACTGTGACCTCCCCTCCTCTCCCCTCCCTTCTTTGCTTCTCTCCCTTCCTTCCTTTTCTACCACCCAGCCCCAACAACAGCTGCCA
>NW_017728906.1:189995893-190025306 GCF_001723895.1 Crocodylus porosus
CCTTCCCTGCCTGCCGCCTTCCCCCTCACCCCCTGCCAGTCGTGCTGGGGGGAGTCGGGGATGGGAGCGGGGGGGCACTGCCACCATGAGCCCCTCCCTTTGCCCTCAGGCAGGGAGGCATGGGGAAGCTCCACTGCTCAGGTGGCTGGGGCATGCTTGCTGCCCCCACAAACTTCACAGAGACACACAAAATGAAACAGACTAAGCCCTTTATTATATATATATAATTATTGCTTTATGCTATAGCATTTTAGAAATGTCATCTATCACATGTGAAGCACTGTATTTGGTTGTTTATCTACTGCACAAGAAGATGGTGTAACTACTTTTCTGTTTGTTCATGTGGTCATCAGTAGTGGCAATACCTGGGAACACAGTGTGTTAGCGCTTTGCTAAGCCAGATGGCATGTGCAGCACATTTTGATTAATTGCTAGTCTGTTAGCTGACTGCAGGAGTGCCCAGGAGGGGGTCACAGATTGATTTTGAAATTGACCCTGTCCCTGTAAAATACTTTGCTTCTTGCTTGGAGCTGTTAAAGAAAGGAACATGGCTGCAATATTTTTCTTTCTTTCTGCAGGAAAGCTTGAGCTCTTAAAATAAATACATACAACCATACACTAGACACACAGTGTGTGACCATTACCATCAGTGTTTGCACTGCATTAAATCACAGTGATGTTCCAGTTATTCCTTAATGTGCCTCCTCCCTTATATAATCAATCTTTGTTGCTCCAGTGGACTGCTGTTTATTTGGATAGCAGCCTCTCCAAACCTCATAAACTCTAGGACTAAACACAATTTACTATTTTTTGTCAGATAGGTGACATACGCACAGAAAAAAAACCTTCAATTTCTAAGTTGGTTGCTCTTGAAAGAAGTGATAATCCTTCTGTCCTTACACAGGAAAAACACCCTCTGAAGGCTACAAGAATTTTGTTTGTTTTAGGATGTCAAATACAAACTTCTAAACTAACTCTACGTGAAATCTGGTCCTGCACACCTGGCCTCCGCCTTGCCACCATTTACATGTGAATAGTTCTGAGCTCAGAATCAATAAAAGCCCTGACAGAATTCTTGACTACCTCCGTTCAATGTGACTACTCACATGCCTCAATTATATTCACATGCTTAAATATTTGCATGAGCAGCAACACAAGGCTTTTTATAGGACTTCAATGATATAACCTAAATTCAACTTCTCATTTAAACTTAAACAGAAAATACTCTTCTCCTTAGAATGCTTTGACAATGTAAAATTTGTCATGAAAATTAGTCATGTGCTCTTCTACTTTTAAAAATATCTATCTTAATATACATAATATATATCTTAACAACAACTGCACACCAGAATGAATGCACACCAGAAATCTATCAAAGACAGGAATACCCAATCACCGGTGGGGGCACATTTCTCACAAGAAAACCACTCTCTCTCCAGTCTCTCAGTCCTGATCCTGAAAGGAAACTTACAAAACACTTTCCAGAGACGAGCCTATGAACTCCACTTCATCAGCCTCCTGGATACTAAAAATCATGAACTATAGACATTGGATGTATGACACATTATAGCCTGCCTGACAGATATCTGACTCCCTAGGTACCTCTCCACTAGTTACCAGCTACATTCATTCCCTCCCTCCCCTCCACACTCCACCCCTCCCCTGTCTCTCACCCACTGACTCCTCAACCTACATTTTCACTGACTACCTGTCTTGTATGCATACCACCTCAGTCTCTGGCTTCTTTACTTTTCATTCCATCCAGGAAGAGCACACACCAGCTCCCAAAACTTCCTTATCCTGATGAAGGGTTTTTGAACCCGAAAGCTTGCTTAATAATTATTTTCCAACTATTTAAGTTGACTAATAAAAGATATCAGCTTCATGCAAAGAACCTTGTCTGCCCACCTTAATATAATACATTCATAAAATGTTGACCTTTTAAAAGAGAAAGGTAACAGTGAGTGCATCTACACAAGATGCTTAATGTCCATTGGACTAATTCTATTGTGCATCAGTGCAGCTGGCAAAAACCATGCTAATGTGCTAATACACAGTAGATTAATCCAGTGGGCATCAAGTCTCGCCAAAAAAAGCGTTCCTCTCTGCTAATGAGCAGTAGTACCTATTAAGACACATTAAGTTAGTACCTTTTACTACAGGTACTAAAATTAATGCACTATAATTATGTGTAGCTGCATCCAGTAAATACAGTTCCTACTTATATTTAATATTTGTTTGGTTTGCCAATGGCTTTTTATCCCCTCATCTTGAGATACAAAGTGGGGTTGGAAGTAGACCTCATGAGGTCATCTAGTCTAGTCCCCTGCTCAAGGCAGGATCATCTTCAAGCAGTAGCTGAAACTCTAGCTCCACTATGTCGAGAGTTTTCTCAATGACTTTTATGGCCCATATTTCACTCTAAGGGTCCAGTCTTGCTCATACAATAATCTATACAGGTCTACCATTGATTTCAATGGGAAAAGGGTCAGGCCCTAAACAATAATTGATCAGATACAGTTGGCTTGAGGCTACAGCTGTTTAAATTAAAAACATTAAGCATTCCTAGAAACATTTTCCCCAATATATTTTCTAGCCAATATGCCCAATACACAGCAGATAATAAATATGTGCTTTCTACAGAGCATCATAAAAAACCCTAAATCCTCAATTTCATAGAAATGGAAACTGCAGTATAAAAGCTACTTTATAAAATACAGAAACTGTGCCAATAGAAATTCTCTATGACATGGTCAGCTGTTTGCACAGTATAATTTATATTCATCCAGCAAAATGACAGTAAAGTATAAGTAGAAGGTAGAGAGAAGAATGATGTAAGTCAATGTTTATCAAATACTAGACATTTGGCAATCTTGAAATTGTGCTCAGGATACACTGTTTGATACCATTATCCATTTGTAAATTTTTCCCTGACATTTTATCTTAGGGAAGAAAGTCAAAAGAAAGACCACAAACATCTAACCATAAAGTAGCTTTTATTTTCCTATTCTAGTGAACAATTAGATCACAGGAACAGAATTCCAAGTATTTCCAACACAGAGTTAAAAATGTGCTTGTTTTTAAAATGAAAGATGTCACTTGCTGCATTCTATAAAAACTCTCTGAAAACTTGTCATGGAAATGTCAGATTATCAATATAAAAAGGCTGTACATACAGTTTTGCCACAAAAATAGTGTGTAATTGCACATACTGGCACAAAGCTCTGGATGCTAGTAGCAGAGAGTTATTGGTTTATAAATACACCTCTCTCTCACTCCCTCTCTCACACAAACACACACTGCTTTTCATAAAACCAAGGCTATGCTGTCTTTTACAAACATATAGTCAACGTGATAACCGAAGCACAATAATCCTGGGACAGTATGCGTTATTTGCCCCTCTACAAATGCAGATAAAGGCATGATGGGATTTAACGTGTAATCCACACATGCTTGGTAGGAGGTGTGATTATGGGACTGCAATCAGATCCCAACACACCTTATTGCTAGTGCAGGGGGAGCCCAGGATTGCACCTCTATGGCTGGAAGACCACAGCTGGTCTAGCGTCCCAGCCACAGGGACACTTCATGCACCCTGGGGTGCCCCTGTGGCTGGGAGCCCAGGTCAGCTGATGGGGCTCCCAGCAGTGGGAGAGCATGGTGCACCCCCACGGCTATAAGCCCCATTGGTTGACAGCCACAGGGTCCCTGGCTATATGTTCAATTAACAGCATGATAGGAAGCAGCTACAAAGTTAATCCAAAAACAGATGTAAAACTTTGTAGCATATTCCTCTTCTTATCATGCTATTAACTGAATGAACGTGTGGCCACGTCACTGCTTAAGATATGATTAACTTGTTAATCATGCTTTAAGCATAACATGTAGATGGGGCCTATGACTGCAAAATTCTCTGCTTCTCTTCTAGCGAAGCTGACAGCCCTGTAACAGTCCAATGGAGTACAAAAAGAGTAAAACTGGGAGCTAAGAATTTCTGAATTCTAGTCCCTTCACTGGCTTGCCATTTGATTTCCTAGTGTCTGTTTTTCTTTCTGTTAAACAGGAAAATAATGCTTCAGCCATATCATACAGGTGTTAAGGTTTAGATAACATCACTTAGAAGGTTTCCATCAGGGAACCTTATCTTTCACTTTATGCTGGGAAATTTCAATGCTTCTGCTTCAAGAGAATTAAGACTGAGTATGCATTCATGTATCAACAAAATTATCCAACTATTTTTAAAACAGACTAACACAGAGACAGTAGAAGACAGGGGATAGAAAGACAGGGCAGAAAGGAAACAACTGAGTAGAGGAACTGAGAAACAGGAGAAGAAAGGGAAGGAAAGAAACAGAAATTAGAGTAAAGAAATATTAAATCTGTTACACCGTTGCCAAAGCGCATGCCTGGGAATAGCTTTTAGCATGCAAAAACCTCTGGGGGATTATTGAGGATAAAAATTAAAGAAGAGCTAACAAAATAAAACCAAACAAAAGCTCTGATCCCTCATGCAGGGACTGCACTTGTGTTTCTTTCCTCCCCTACACCCAAAAATGACTAAAGGCAAGGTATGTTAGGGTCCCATCCTTTACAAGGATCATATGTAATCAAACTAAGGTAGGTTCTTTTCAAAAACAAAACTAAAGATTAAAAAAAACCCTGCATTGCTATTTACTTGACTTAAAACTGAGGCACCAGTTTATGTCTATGTTATTAATCCTCTCTTAGAATTCGGTATAATACCCTGATTTCTAAGGGTAAAATAAACACTGTAATACAGGATAGAGAATTTTCTGGTTAAGACACTAGCATGGGACTTAAAATATCTGTGTCTAAGCCTACCTCTAATACAGATTTCCTATTTAAACTTTATGCAGACAGATGCTATATGATTTATCCAACTCCGCAGCTATGAAAAAGTAAGTACTGCTTCAAAGACTTGCAAAAGAAGGAAATAATATTTACGAAATATCTGCTATATTTCATGCATGCAAATAAAAAACAAGAAAATTAAACAGACAAAGCTGCAATTTTCCAGAAAAAGAAACTGATCAAAGCACTCCTGCTATTTTAAAGTTTGTGATTACTGATAAATCAGAGCAGGTAAAATGTATCCAACATTAACTTTGAAATTGTGTAGGAATAAAAGACAACTCTCACACCCCATGTATGAATCTTTTTAGGTTGAGGATTAAAGCAGCCAGAAGTCTTGTCTGCACTGTGTTCCCACTTTGAGACCTTGGCACTTTCAAGCCATGATCAAAGCCAGAAATCAAATCTGTGAAGCTCAATCGCTTTCCCATCATTTGACTGGCAATATCAGCCTTGGTCTGAACAGTGTGTGAGGAGCTCAAAACCATGGGGGTAATGTACTACGATCAAATCACAACAGAAAGCATTTCAGGACAGCTGGGACACAGAGGTCCTTCGCAGCCACAAGCAACTTATTCTTCAAGTCCTGAGAACCAGAAGCTGTTTCTCTTTTTTAATTTTGCATTTTAGGATGACAGGAACATGATAAACAGCCAAAGCCCAGACACACCAATGTATGAGGAAGACAAAGGGGCTTTCTGATTGACAGAAGGAACCTGGAAAAGGGGAAGAGACCCACCTTTTCTTCCTCTAGGGATGGCTCTGGACAGAGATGCCTGAAATTTTAGACCTTAAAAGCTTCTCCCATTACTAGCAGCTCACTTTGCAGGTAAACACTTTCCTGGTTCACTGCTTCACCATTGCATATCTGAAACAGAATCTCTACTGAAAAGTGATAATGGTGGAAAAATGCTCTGTCTGTTGTCTTGCTGTAATTTTTCAATTGTGCTCGTCTGTAGTCAGTGTACTTCCTCCTCCTTGTTAGCCCTTGCAACTGGATCTGACTACATGAAAAGCAATCCACTAAAAAAAGAATAGGATTTACTGTTATAAGAAGTCAAGGTTTCAGTATATTCCAACAGTCTATCTACCACATGTCTGAAAGCGACTAAACAGGAAAAAGAATGTTTAATCTAATCTTAATTTTATATTTAAAGGTTAGTATTTTCAGCTGATGTATTAATTTGGTTGTTTGGTAAGCTCAGGATTTTCTGCATCATTTTAACTCCCTAGGAAACATTAAAAAGCATCATGTAGCATCATTAAGTAGCATCACATAGTACCTAAAGCCAGGAATTTTCAGTGTACACAAGGCTCAAATCTGTATTTTAAAATTTGTGTCCTCCCCACTCCTCCACGAAAAAAAAAAAAATCTATGCTGAGTTTAGACCAAATGTGTCATCCCCACCCCCTGCCTTCTCCTGCATTATGAAAGTATTAACTGAATTCATTCTCTATCTTGTGTTATGGAGGAGTGAGGAGGGAAAAGATGCTTTTTTTTCCCCTTTCCATATTATTTCCTGAAATTGGTGCACACCCAAATCTGACATAGATGTATTAACTTAGTTCAACCACTACAAAAAGTTTGCTTGGGTTGAAAATGGACACACTGCTTTGAGAAAGTTGGGAGTGACTGCAATTAGTTGCTAAGTGTGGAACCCCCTTCACTCGACTGCGGCATATTCTAGGATCAGAAGCTACACGAGTGACTTCCATCAGTCCAAATCACAAAACAGATCAACAAGCTGAACAAAGATGTTAGACTATAAAAACCAGGTTCTTCATCTGAGTCTAGTACAAAAGAAATGTATATAATATGGAAGATCACAGAAATTAGTTCATAGATGAGAATACCACATCCTCAGTCAAGTATTCAAACTCCCTTCCCCCACCATTTAGCTGCACTGAAAATCTTATTTTCAGTCTTAAGGAATTAAAGTAAAACGTAGAGTTACTGATGACGAGAGGCAAAATCTCCTTTAAAAACAATATGGGTTGTTCAAAGGCCTGCATATCACTAATGTGCTATCCTTCTTTTTGAAAGGAACCAAAAGGGAGACCTTCACTTTTATTCTGGGGTTATTGTTTGAGGGTATAATTAAGGCTTAGGAAGTACAATACGAGAGTAAGTAAAATCAACTAAGTTCAAACAAGCAGAGTTCAGCACAAGAAAACTACTTTCTCAAGCTTGCTGGAAAAAAATTGCTGAAGACAAGCCAGCACACATAAATTAGATGCCTGGATGATCCAAAAAGCTTTTAAATCAAAGCTTTAACTTAAGGTATTTATTAAGACAGAGGGTGATAAAATGAAAATGCTGCTGTAAAATAAGACAGTACCCAAGTTTCTCTCTCCAACTATTTTTATCCCCATTCTGGCCAACCCTGGCTTTGGTGCTGCCTTTATTTTTCTACTCTGGATGTTATCCTACGTCCCCCTCCAGCATATCTGATGGTTAAAGAAATGATTGGGAAAGTGATTTGGGTCTAATCGTGATTGTTAATGAGTTGCTGTGTGACACTGGGCAATTTACTTCATCTGTGTCTCCATTCCCTCCTCAGTCAAACTGGGATAATAAGATTGGGATAGGTTGCAGGTATGCTGCCTGGACCCTTTTGAAGAAGACTGGCTTCCCTGTCCTCTTGTTCAAGGGTTCTAAGGAAAGGGCTGAAGGATTTACAGAAAGGAAAGGAAAAGGTTACAGAAAAATCGGCTTAGGACAAAGGGAAAGAAGGAGAATCATAGAAAAATAAAGCTGGGAAGGAACCTTAAGAGACTGTATAGTCCTCTCTCATTTTAAAGCAGGATCATCTCTATCCATATAATCCCTGATGATTTCTAATCTATAAGCAGAGAGCTGCAGATAGCCATGTCAGACTGAAGTCAGGCAGAAAGCAGGGTAGCTTCGCAGTCTCTAGACTAACTAAAACAGAGATGCATAAACTTTTGTATGCAACAGCTTACTTCAACAGATGATACCTAAATTGCACTTGAAAACTTCCAGTAATGGAAATCTGACTGTGACTCGGTACAAGTATTACATTTCTCATAGGAGTTCACCATTGCCTTGATATAACTATGAGCATACAAGCATTCACTCCATTTCTCCTGAGGGAAACATTCCCTTCAGGAGAAAGATCTTCCAGGTGTCAAGTTGAGAGATAAATTCTCTTGCAAGAATGATTGCTTGTATGCTCCCCCCCTGCCCGATCTTCTCTGGTAGGGGAATGGAGCAGTGGGGCAATGCTCTGTGCATTTCCCAAGACTGGGGACTGCCTGGTCAGGGGAAAATGGATGGGGAAAAGTTTGCCTATATTTGATTTAAAAGAACACTTTAAAAACAGTTATCAAAGTTTGAGAGGAATATAATGAAACAACGCAGCCGAACGGCAAATATCCAAGAGCATAGCTATATATCAGCAGCACACTAATTATAGCACAACTTTTCACTCCTAAAATCTAGATACTACTGCTTAATTAGCTAATGCTTAAACAGCTACTGAGGCTGGGAAAAGACATTACGCGTAAACCGGTTTAAGTGATAAGAAACTAGCTTAAACCTGGAACAGAACAGATGTTCAGTGCCCATAAACCAGTTTGAAAATGGCTGAAACCAATCTGAGATAAATCTGATTGAATGTAGTATCAGACTTAACCGATTTGGGTCAAACCAATTTCTGCAATGCCTGGCCCAGTCCCCTTGCTGGTTTAAGTTAAACCAGACTCCCCCAGCATCCTGGCATGTTCTCTGGGCTGGGCAGGGCTCTCTGCTCCACAGCAGAGCTGGCCCCTTGCCTCTGCTCCCTGGCTGTAGCTCCGCCAGAGACTGCACATAGTGGCATCTGCCTGGCTTCTCCCTGCTCGACCCCTTCCCCTCATCACTCCCTGCTAAGCAGGGATCCCCGTCCCTTCTGCCTTACACAGACACCTCAGCACTAGCTAGCAGACCACATGCTGGCTACGGTTGGTGCTGCAGCAGACAGGACAAAGGCAGAACGGGTAGCTGATAATGTCCCTCTGTTGTTTTTTTAATGGGGTGATAAACACTGTGTTATCAATTCATCAATTCCCTGCTAAGCTGGTCAGGATGGGAGGGGAACCCTCCCTAATCAGAGCATCCTTCTGGGCCCTGGTTATGCACCCCTCAGCTCAGCACTGTGGCAGGGAAGGAAAGGTTGCTCTAGCACTCCCTGGCTTCCAGCCTGATCCACTGCAGGCATGTGCTAGCATTTTAGTCTAGAGGCGATGTCTGTATGGTTACAAACTGACTTAGCCCATCCAGGTTACACTAACCTGCAAAGAGTGAATTAATTCAGACTCAGCCTTTTTGAATATATGTCCCTCGCCTGAGAGTCTATAGCAGTGGTCACCAACCAGTGGATCTCGATCCACTGGTTGTAACAGCCAGAACCAGAGTGATTAATAAGCAATAAATGTGCTTCTGGGAGGCATTTGGTATTTTGCACGTTACAGGGGTGGGCAGATGAGAATAGGATGGGATTCAACACTGACGAGTGCAAGGTTGGGGAGGAAGAACCAGCACCATACCTACAGGCTGGGGAACTCCCTTGTCATCAATGCAGAGGCAAAAAAGGATCCTGGAGTCATCACTGATGCCAAGATGAACATGGGCAGGCAGAGTGGGGATGCAGTCAAGAAGGCCAACTGTACCTTGTCATGTATCCACAGATGCATCTCAAGCAGGTCCAGGGAGGTGATCCTCCCCCTCTATGCAACACTGCTAAGGCCGCAGCTGGAGTACTGCGTCCAGTTCTGGGCGCTGCGCTTCAGGAAGGATGTGGACAACATGGAGAGGGTCCAGAGGAGGGCCACTCGCATGATCAGGAGGCAGCAGGGCAGGCCCTACACGGACAGGCTACAGGACCTGAACCTGTTCAGCCTCCACAAGAGAAGGCTGAGGGGGGATCTAGTGGCCCGTTACAAACTAGTCAGAGGGGACCAGCAGGCACTGGGGGAGTCCCTGTTCCCCCGAGCACTACCAGGAGTGACCAGAAATAACGGTCACAAGCTGGCAGAGGGTAAATTCAGATTAGATATCAGGAATCTGGAACGAATTTCCAAGCGAAGTGGTGCAGGCTCCTACCCTGGCAGTCTTTAAGACAAGGCTTGACAATCACCTTGCTGGGGTCGTTTGACCCCAGTACTCTTTCCTGCCATGGCAGGGGGTCGGACTTGATGATCTGCTCAGGTCCTTACCGACCCTACTAACTATGAAACTGACTGGGCCCCATACATAAAGCTGTAGCTGTAAGGTTAGGTGACCCAACGGTTTCTTGCTCAGGGTTCAGTCTTGATGATAAAACTGGATCTAACTGCCTGGCACACCCAACACATTCCAAGAAAACATATCCGAAGAAAGCATACTCAAATGAAGCCTAAAAGGGGTTGGAACTTAGGTGGAGCAATGTCAATTTCAAACCTAAAGGTGCTGAATCATAATTTGCTTATTGGATAAACCCTAGTCTGGGTAGTAACCTTTTATGATAATTTTAACACCTTTCAATCCCATAGGGTAACAGCTATAGGGCAACATTATGAGTGGCTCTGAGGCCATCAGAGTAACATAAGACTAGGTATAAAAAGCACATGCATCAGGTAACCAGCAGGAAGAAGGGAACAGAACGGTCATTCTGTTCCATGCCTGGACCCCGGTGTGAGTGAGGATCGGATCCTGATCAAGGGACCTTCCCCAGTAATCCCTCTGACAGCGTTGATCAAGGAACACCTGGCTTCGCTGGACTCACTTGATGTGTACCTGGCATTGAGGGACTATTGATAAGTTGCCAACCCATGTCTCTCTGTTGTTTTGAACAGCCTAGTGGCTAATACCCTCGCAGTGCTCAGTTGGCCTGTGACAGAATTGATTTATCTGTTATTATCTGTTGTTATTATTTACTATTAGCTCTTTAATACTGCATTATCTGCTTATCGCATTTATCTTTTTGTTAACTGTTGTGTGTGTGTAAGCTATAATAAATTAGCCTTTATTTCGCTCCCAACTTTGCCTCCT
This sequence comes from Crocodylus porosus, assembly GCF_001723895.1. Taxonomy (NCBI): domain Eukaryota; kingdom Metazoa; phylum Chordata; order Crocodylia; family Crocodylidae; genus Crocodylus; species Crocodylus porosus. The sequence goes on from NW_017728906.1 coordinate 190,006,797, forward strand.
TGATCTGAAACTGAATCAAACACCCAGTTGGCCTGTGATAAAATAGATACACTCACAGTGCCCAGCTGGCCTGTGACAACCGGTAGATTTCAGAGCCTTTTGTTGTAGATCTCAGAGTCTCTTCGAGTCAATCTGAGGCTGGGGTGTGGGGCTGAGTGGCCATGTGCATGCACACACGTGCCCCAGCCCAACAGGTCAGTCTGTTGGGGAGGGAAGGGGCAGGAGCTAGGTCAAGGCTACTGCAGTAAGGGACAGTGCTGCAGAGGAAGGAGCTGTGGTAAGTTGAGTGGGGCCCAAGTCAGATGGGACTTACCTGCCAGGGAGGCATGCCCCCAAATAATTTTTTCTCCTTCTGCCTTGATCTGTCCCCTCCCCACTGACTAACCTGCTGGGCAGGGGGGAAATGGGTGGCAGCAGTGTACAGTGGATCTTGGGTTGCTTTTAAATGCCAACGGTGATCTCCTACTTAAAAAGGTTGGAGATCACTGATCTATAATGTTCGGCTTAGCTGTGAAGTAGCAATTTATTGAAAGCATCTTGCCATTCCACTGCTAACCTTTGTATCCTCTCCTAGGTTACTGCCTACCCTGTACCATGTATAACTTTATTTGGCATGTGAAAAAGGAATTGAACATACTGTTCAGGGAAACTAAAAAAATTAACAGCATACAGAATGTTTAGAGCACTGTTTGATATTGCACTCAATCAAGGACAACAAAAATGTATATAATATGATTTAATCTCTGCAAAGCTCCATACTACACACTCATGGACATTTCCTCCAATTATTAATTGAAAGCAACTGAAACGGAGGTAGCTTTTGCACTTATCTTGGTGGTAATGTTCAAAGATACAGAAATTTCAACAACAGACTTAATTTACCAACCAGTAGGATTTCAAGACTTCCTCTTCACAAAACCATTGGGTATTTTCCTTTTATGAGATATACATGCAACCAGTTCACAGAACCATTTTCTAAATAATGTTCATATTTAATGATGGATTAGTTCATATTTAATGATAGAATAGTTGGTAGATCAAACCAGCTTGTCCTAAGGACTTACAGTTCTTTATTTACATTTTCTCTTCCATTTTTAGGGTAGAAAAGCTGCTCTTGTGCCAAAAATTAAAATTCAGGCATGTCTGGATGGCTATATGTGTAGCAATGAGATTTGTCACTTCTTAGATCCTTTAATATTATTTAAAAGTAAATGTAATATTTAGGATTACAACAATGGTAGTGCAGAGACCAATACTGAAGTCATTCTGCTAACTTTGCACAAGGGAAGACAAGTTCTATATGCAATAGGTCAAGCTGAATCATTCTACAGTGGTTTCCTGTTTACACATTTTTTAAAGCAAACTATCTTCCAAACATTTCCAATGAGAAGAATATGTAATTATTACTGACAGATTCCCTGACCAAAATATTTTACATGTATGAATAGAGCCAAGTTATAAAAAGAACAATATTTAAAAATGATCCCTATGAAACAGCCATCTCAGAAAAAGAAAAGTTCAGCCATAAAATGATGTGATTACTACACAAGGTGCCAAGTTAGAAAAGAGTTAGCCAAGTAACCCCTATACAGGTCCCATGCGTAGGTTTCAGCCAATATAAATTGTTACTCTAAATTTTGGCCACCTTAATGGCTAACCGTTTTTTAGCTTATTCATTTTTCAGCAATGATTCTTTTTAAAAATAAGAGTTGTTTTTAAATTCCGTGCTCATAAAAGGTACTGGACTGATGCCCTGGACACTGAAGTATTTCTGCTTATCCACAGGGTATAGTAAGGAAGGAAGGAGCAATATGAATCATTGCTGCACACTGCTGCATTCTTTATTAGCTATAACCATTCCAGAAAAGCAGCCGGGGAATCAACAGGGGCAATTCAACGAAAACATCTGTTCAGCACATAATGGTGGTCAAAATAGCAAAATGAAACATTTGAGGAATACCATGAGAAATATTGTAATGCCATTATATGTTATGGTGCATGTGTGCATACGTAAGTGCATAGACAATAGTGTTCAAAATGGCAGCCTGTGTTTAGTTCAGGTCATCTACCTGAAAATGATGCAATAGAAACAGAAGCAGTGCAGAGGAGAGAAAATGAAAGAATTGGAGGCAAGTAAAAATGTTCATATGAGTAAACAATGAGGATGGTCTTGTTTACAGAAGAAATAATAAGAAGGAATATGAGAATGATATAAAATAACTGGTAAGGAGAAGGTAAATACAGTACCTAAAAAGAAATGCATGTTAGATTAAGAAGATTTACTTTCTCTGAGTAAAAAGGGCCACAGATTCATTACAAAGGGTCCTGAATTTATTTCCTACTTTGGAGGCATAATTAGACCCATCAGCCTGACTTAATATCTAGGTATAGGTGTTCAAGAAGCCCACGGAGGAAGCACTTTAACTTTCAAGCTTTACTCTAAGCACCCATGGTTAGGTCAGGAGGAAGCAGAACACACATTAGCCCTTGGGAGGAGGGGGCTCAGCAGGGAGAGGAACTCTTGAGCCTAGCAGGTCAGGGGGAGGGGCTCTTGCATGCCTCCCATTGTACCCTGCGGACTCCCTGGGCTGCCAAAGATTCCCAAGAGGAAGCGAATGGCCAAATCAAGTAACCAACCACTCTTTGTGTGTCACATTCCTGGAGGGGGGGGAGGGAGAGAGAGAGAGAGAATGTGTGCACACTCATGCATTCACACAACATCTGCATGTGTGTGTGTCTGATGCCCAGGTTTTACGTGCGTGTGTTTCTGATGCAGAAGACGAGCTCTGGCCTAGGTCAGACCACTGCTCCTGGAGCAGTGGTGAATGGGGTTCCATAGAATGTCAGCAGAATGCAACGTACCATGAGTTGTGATGAGACTGGTCCAGATGTTCATTACAGAGCTCTAACCTACAGCACTAATGTCTAATCCTACATCTGCCACTTTAAAAATGGAACTGCCATTTCAAAATGAATCCACCACTTTTACAGCACTCTATGTGCTTTGACCGTCTGTTCGGTTACGGTTGTACGTTCTCTGCACGTAACCACACAATAAGTATAACTTCTATGCTTGGCCTCCAAGAACAACTCAGGATGGTTTTTAGTTACGTGTTGGAGAGTTAATAGAAATGTCAATATTTTTCATTTGAACCTGAGGTCATATCAGCTCAAAGTTCATGGCATAAGAACTGGTCCCCAGTGTACTAGATACATGAAATTCATTGTGCTGAGAAAGGAAACGTTCAGATAAACAGGGAAAACACATACCCAGGTATTCATATCCAGTACAGTAAGATTTCCTAGCAGTGAATATCAAGAGAGAGTGAGAATCATAATTAGGCTACAATTAAACACAGATACTGATTTCAGTCTCCTTCACTGAAAACTGGCAGAATTGAACAGTTCTCTTTTAAAGGAAGCATCAGCCAAACTCAACATGAAAAAGTAACTGTGTACACAAACTGACCTCTATGATTACACAAACTGACCTCTATGATTATATAGCAAATCTTCCCCCAAAAGAAATGTGATTTTTAGCTATCCTATGAAACTGTTCATGTCCTCAAGAAGCCAGTTTTGACATTAGGAACATACATACACTTTTGTCTTACGGGCTCTATAAAGCCACCTTAAACAAATGCAAAATGTAGGCTTGACACTTAGTAAAGAAGGGAGAGATGCTATAAAGTTGAATATTATTGTTGAGGGCTGTCCAATGGCTATCACCCACCAGAAGACAGGCTACTCCATTGCTGTGAATTCTTCTAGAGGAGGTAGGAACTAAGAAAAACTGTAGTGAGAAGAAAATGGGTAGACACTTCCTTCAAGGGCTTCAGTAAATTTTCTGTCCATATAATAATTCATGGCTTCTGAACATAGCTACAAATGTAAGGTAGTAAGAAAGAAAGAGAAATTCTTGAGAACAACCCTGCTGTCTGGAAAAGAAAAAATCCTCCTATTGCCAGAAACTACACTGGAAAAGATTGTTGGCCCAAGATAAAGCATATGATCAATAAATAACAGGGATGATGGTCTCTTTTACAGACAATGATAACATCTTCCGTGTTGATAGGTGCCTGAATAAATTTGGGTATCTCTGTTTTGGACTAGATTCTTTTCTCAGAACTTCCTGGAAATATACCAAGTCTAGCACTATTCTGTTCCTGCCGGGTTTATTTATGAGCATGAATAGGATACAGTAAAAGCTTCACTCTGCATCAGGTGACAGGCAGCTTAAGGGCTGTTCCCATTCTTTGCCGCCTTAAAGGACAACAAAAATGGCAGGAATCTCAGCCCCAGAACTTTGATTTGGCCAATGAAGCATCTCCCTTGAATGCTCTCCAAAACCTCTAAGGAAAAGACACACCAAGTATACGTATGCTGAAAATGACAGCTGAATATTTATATATAATTATATGCTTCATACTACAGAGGAAGAGAGAAACTCCCCAACAGTCCTTGCCAACCTAACCTAGGGGAGAATTCCTTCTTGATTCCAAATCTAGCAATTGGTTTCTGAACACATAGGCTAGGGACAGACATTCAAAAAGCATGAGCCTAAATTGATTCAATCTTTGCAGGTTAGTCTAGCCTAGGTTGAACCGATTTGCAAGTGTATGGACATTCCCTCAGGACTGAGGAAATACAGGCACATGCCTGCAGTAGCTCAGGCTAGAAGCCAGGAGAGGGAGGGGGGTGCTACAGCAGCCCTCTCTTCCTTTCCATAGTGCTGAGCCGAGGGAGGGCCTGGCCAGGCCCCCAGCAGGATGTTTTGATTAGTGAGGAGTTTCAACCCCGACCCTGCCTGCACAGTCTCAGACTTTTCCCTGCTCGCTGCTGAAGGGGTGGGAGTGTTGCAGGACCCAAGCCCCAAGCTAGTTTCCTGAGGAAAGAAGGGGGAGGAGGGGTGAGTTTCCAATGCATGTGTCTGTTGATGATACTGAATGTTTCAATCTCCCTCCCTTGTTTCTTCATTACTTCTGCAAACCTGACAGGCAAGGTAGCCAGCAGTCAGCTGATAATACAACGTTCAGCAGCCCATCAAGAAAACAAAAGCCTCTCCCATTGGTTCAAGCTCTTCTTAAACAGCTTTTTCCAAGGAAGGAAGGAATGGACATTACCAGCTGAGCTGGTGATTGGCTCCAAAAAGGCCTAAGCAGACACTGTTTGTCTGCCTTTCTCCTGTCCCAGTGAAATTGGAAACACACACACACCCCCACACACCTCTCAGCATTAGCTAGCAGACCACATGCCTAGGGTCCATGGGGCTAGGGTCTGTGTTGTGGGAGATGGGAGGCAGGAAGGAGGAGATCCCTGCTTGAGCAGTGAGCAGCAGGGGGAAGGGGAGGAGGGCAGGGGGAAGCAGTCTCTGCCAGAGCTCAGGCCAGGAAGCAGAGGAGCAGGGCCAACCCTGTTCTCTGGAGCAGACAGCCCAACCTAGCCCAGCCCAGCCCAGCCCAGGACTGCAAAGCACCTGGGATGCTGGGAGAATCTGGTTTAACTTAAACCAGGAAGGGGTCTGGGATAGACATTGCATAAGTCAGTTTGACCCAAATCAGTTAAATCTGTTACTACATTCAACCATGTTAATCTTAAACCAGTTTCAGCCATTTTGAAACTGATTTATGTGCACTGAGCTTATGTTCTGTTACAGGTTTAAACCAGTTTCTGATCACTTAAACTGGTTTATGTGTAATGTCTGTCCTTAGCCATAAACAAAACTCACAAGCCAGAAACCATTAGAAGCATGAGTATATCACAGGCCATGTTCAATGATTCAGAGGCAGGTAAAAGGCAAAAAGGTGGTTTGGTTAACTGTCCATAAAACTGTCAGTACAGATATCAAGGAAGAACACATTTAATGAGGCCCTTGGTGAAGCAAGAGCTGTTGGAGTATTTCCCAGAGAGAAAGGTCTTACAGTCTAGTTACTGAGGAAATCAGCATGGACTCCAAGGCTTAATTCTGCTTTATTTTAATTTTCCATTTCAACTGTGAATCGCTGCTTCACAATCACAGATATAAACAGGCAAACAATTAGCTCCCTATTAAAAAGGGAAACAACTAACATTCAGAGCCCTCACAACATTACCCAGCCCTTACGTTTTCTCAGCCACAGTCCCCTTGGCAGGTGTCTAGCATCAACATTAGAAGTAAAATCCCTCAGGCTAATCATAGGCTGGCCTGACAACTCAGGGCAGCAGCACAAAACAAAACAGAGAGAAGATTGCCAATTTAAGAGTCTTAATGGGCAGTGGATGAGGGAAGGAATGCATTTTAGAAGCTTTAAAAATAATAGTTTTCCCCCTGCACAATATTTTCTTGGCCCGTATTTGTAAGCGATTCCAGGGCTATTGAATTATGAAAAAAAACAACCCAGAGCTCCTGGAGTTTTGCAATTATCAGGGGATTCTGTGGCCACAGAATTGCAGATGGCTACATGCCACAGAAATCTACCACAGAATATTTTAATTCCAAGGGTTGTAGTTAGAGGTTATTTTAGCAGACAACTACTCAACTAAATATATAATGGAATAATTTCAAGGAACAGTTATTTAAAACTTAAGTACTGAAGGGTTATACATTTTTATTATATATTTCTTACAGACTCAGAGAGAGAGAAGTTTAAATGGGTTTCTAATCAAACAGAGAAACAGATACATATTGACAAAGAATGTTAAAACAAATTAAAAGTGGTTACCCTCTACTTATAAATATTATGTATATTTGCAGGTCAAAATACATTTCATAATGCTCATTTAAAAAAGGAAATTATTGCTAACTGCTTTTATTCTGATTTTTAAGACTGAAATAAGCAAGAGTCAACTGCAAATTTTAGGCATTATTCCACTATATTTGCTTATGAAAAATACTTCCCAATATACATAGGAAATTGTTCAAACAACTTAGATAGAAAGTAAATATTTCTACATTCCTGTAACTGCTGCCTTAATGTCATATTTATAGTTTCAATATGCTCTAAAAATATTATACATCACTATAAACACACACAAATTATAACCCTACCTCTTCCTCACCATTACACAGCACACTTCTATATTCTTTGGAGACTTCATGTTCAGATATAACACAGATTTTTGAACTACTAGCAATAATTTTGAACTTCATGACACTATACCATGAAGAAGGTCTACTTCATTAAAAAGCAGAAGGTGTTCTTATCTCAATCTCAAAATCAAACAAGTGGGCAATTGGCTGCTTCCCATAATTTTTTAATAGAAATGGAAATACTAATGACATACCTGAAAAAGAACATGAACAGAGCAGACGTGATGCAGAACAAAAGGACCTATAAGAAGCAGAAATAATTTTATTAAATAAAAGGCTATACTAACACTACAGGCAAACCTGTTTTAGATCAGAGGCACTCTCACAGATATCAAAATAGAAGTTTTATTGTCACATTTCATGCTCTAAAAGCCTCATTCAAGTCTACTAAAATTAACAGGGAGACATTCATTGATTTCAACAGGCTTTGGATCAGGCCACGTATGTCAATATAGACTGATGGATATATATATGCATTTTCATTCATTCATATATCTATAGATAAATCTATATATCTATCTAGATAGCTATAGATATATCTAGATAAATATATAGATAGTTATAGATATAGATACAGATATCTATATCTATATGAGAATGCATAGGGAGCAGAGTGTGGAATAAGGGGGAATTCCTTTTTTTTTTTTAAATCAATTTTCACATAAACTACTAGGTGATTAAATCATTATACATGTATTCAAGCAAAAGAATGGAAGGATACCAACTTTTGTGGAATAAAAGTAAATTTAGGTTCCTGGAGAATGGTTAGTAGGTTATTCCATCTGAAAGACCATGAATATTATTTTCAAGGTCATCATCAGAACACGAATTTAGAACCCTTATCATAATTTAAATTTCACTGTATTGCATTTGGAATTATAATCATCCAGAGATAAAGAGGACAATATATACACAAATATTATTCAAATAAAGCTGGAAATACTTAGAGCTTCCTTTTGAAAGCTACTTTACAATAAACATGTTATTGATCTAAACCCCCAAATGCTTTACAAAGCTATTCTTCCACAAAAAGGAAAAGAAAAACATGGACATTAACATGAAAGGGGGAGAAGAATAAGTACAGTGCATCTCTTGCTGGACTCTGCTGGTCCAACAAAGTGCAGAGCATGCCCTCTTCACAATCCCAACCAGGGCTGCCTTATGCACTGCTGTCATCTGCTACCAAGACGACTAAGGAAACCTGCAGAGTATGCTGAAACGTGTGCACAGTCCTCCTCTCCAACTGCATAATGTCAGTGCTGCACACTTTCCACACTCCAAGGCTTCACTATTAAAATGTCTGCACACATTTCTGGGTAAGTTTCTCTCCCAGGAGAACAAGCCTGGGAGAATACTCCCACATTATTTGAATGTGAGCACATAGCCTTAATCTATGCTAATTTACTAGGTAGACAAACCCTACAAGAAAGGAAATAATTGTGTTTGATATTGAATGCAATGGTGTTAAAAAGATATGGGCAAATTGGAGGGATTTTTGAAAAGGGCAATAACTATATTAAAAAAGGTGACGAAAAGACTGAAAAACCAAAAAAACCAAAATCTTAGCTAAATGAAGGCTAAAGGAGGCCACAACAATATTAGTTTTATACATGAAGGGTGTAAACACAACAAGAAGAAAAACATTTTAAAGGGATGTATGAACATATAAATAGAATGTGATAAAAGGGAAAATTCAAAGTAGATTATCAAGGAAAATCCTTACATTTCCACTGCTTTTGACTTAGAACTAGCTTGTGACACAAACCTGTCTGCAGTGTGTCCCCAGAGGCCTGCTGCCTGTCCCACAGAACAGCCCAAGGTTTGCCCTAGCAAAACCCTTTATCCCCAACAAGACTCAGTACCACTGCCCTTACAACAGATCTCACAGATGCAGCAGGAGAATCTCTGCTGGCTCCAGGTGGCTTCCCTTTGGGTGAGAGAAATTTTAGGTTCCCCTTTCCATAGAATGGGCTAACTTGGAATATCACTTGCCCAGAGATCACTCTTTACCATAGGAATGGGCAATTATTTTGGGCAGAGGGCCGCTTACTGAGTTTTGGCAAGGCATCAAGGGTCGCATGACAGGCAGCCCAGGGTAGATTAATATTAATTTTCTAAAAATTTTAGGGGTCCTGTGGGCCAGAAAGAATGGCCTCGTGGGCCTAGGATAAAAGAATCATACAAGATAAAGGGACCATAAGTTTGAAGACAGAACAAAAAGATTAGCAAAGTTCCTTATTCTCTTATCTGGCTACCACCTAGTCTCTTGAAAGTGATGCCAATGTTTTCAGAGATCAGTTTTCCTGCTGATTTGCCCAGTCCTGGCTGCTGGGCATCTGGACTCGTCCAAAGCCTGAGAAAATCCAACCACCAGGCCTGTCTCACAGACTCTAAAATAATCCTCAAGTCAGCTTCTCCCCTCCCCTGACCCATCATTGTTCATGGCAGAGATATGTGTTTTCTGGACAATCTTCCAATGCCCTAAATAGAGCGTGATCTAATTTAGCACATTTATTTGACTGATATTTAGTAAACAAAACTTTTAAATTACCCCTATGTGAATTTTATGTCCCAACAGTCACAGGTATTTGAACTGAAATATTTGATTAGGAAAAAAAATTAAATATAGCACATTTAATGTGGTTTAAATATTATAGTCAAACAAATTCAAAGCTTGATGTGGAAAGAAGTAGGCTTTCTCAGATGATGTTTTTCCACCCCTTTGTTGTATTAGCTTTCTGTATATAGCTTGTACTCTTTCAAGACAGTTTCCACATGTTATTAAATGTTTCTTCACTCCTGTTGCATTGTTAAGCATACTCCTTCCCACAATATTTACATCTACCAACTTTCTCCCTTCCTTCAGTGGCCTGAACTTCACGATAATGATGCCACACACTAGTTTGGTTTTTTTCTGATTAGGCATTATTATGACTACTTTAAAACCAAAAGCACTAAAAAAACCCAACAGATCCTATGCAAACACTTCCAACTTCCCCAGCTCAAGAAAAGAAATGAGACATGACTCTATGTGTTTGCTGAACTGAAGGTGGAAAAAAATAATCAGTTTCAGGTTTGGTTTTGCATTCACTTGCAATCTGAGATGAAATAATAATTTTAACTTTGGTTTTGAATTGGCCTGCACAGCCAATTAGGTGAATTCGTAACTTGATTTTTGGTTCGGATTATTATGTGACTGTATTTACCCTCCTGTTTACAAATCAATAAAACATATATATATGTTCTCACACATTTCCTAGGGATAATCACATGAAAAGCATGCATTACAACTTTGAAACTGCCACGCTTGCCTAATATTGTATTGGCATCTATTCATAGTTACTAATGAATTTTATGAAGCAATGAATTTTTAGAACTTTATTTTTTCCACAGAAAAATAAAGCACTGGAAAATTTTCCACCCCGCATCTCTGGCTCATGGATCTTATAATTCTCTAGAAATGCCTCTCCCTAAAAACCTGGCATTCTGCTGACTGACGGGTCATTTCTTTCAGATGCCTTTACTATCATGCAGTTACTTTCCCCATTATAAGCAGAAAATAACTTGGGTGCCCACCTGACCCCTTCTGTCTTTGACTGGGAGTGGCAATGGTCCTTGCCCTAGTATCATAAAAGCGAAAGATTTAGCAATTTCACCTACTTATTTTTCCTAAAGTATGTGTCTCAGTTCCCTTGACTAAACTGTGTCCAAAATCATAAAGATATATACAGGAAAAAGAATCCATATAATAATAAAAGTGACATAAACGGGTACAGCCTAACTTTGGCTTTCCAATGAGACCACAAATACCATATCAGCGAAATAAACAGAAGAAAATCTGCATGGCACCCCACAAACCTCCAAAATAGGGTTTGTGACAGTCTGTAGACACTAGGCAATCTACTCTTGTGAACTACCCTCGATTTTATTGTTACTGTGCTTTAGCTCATAATTTGAACAATGCTTGTATTTCAGTCCAATATACCTTGTTTCTACAGTTAATGAAACTACTGCACATTTAATGCTTTGCTACTGGTGACTACCTGCTTTTTCCCCCTCAGCATGTTTTCACTGCTACTTTTTGGCACAGTCCCATATATAATTTCCAGCCACATGTGCTGTCACAGTTGCATCGCAGCATGTTGGCTAAAGTTAATTATTTTATTTTTGCAGCAGTGGTAATACTGGCGGCAGTCCAATCTGTTACAATGTTCGTTTGATCACAAAACAGCCAAGCAGAACACATGTCATTAGGCAAAGAGTGCTATTCAGGCATATAGGAAAGCTCTATTTTACAGATTTTACATTAACATTATTGGTGATTTTTACCTACATCATTTGCAAACGTGTTTTGGTACGTGTTGACCATTTCACAATGTGCACTGAAAATCTCTAGTGAAACTACCTTGAAATGTAAATTTTAAGTCACTTCTGTGAATAGCTGCTCCTAGGTCACCCCCTACATCAGGGTCTGTTCTAATCTAATCCTTATTATTTTCTAGCTCCATTAAATAAACTTCTCTCTGTATGGCAATCTCCTTGATAAATGAATTAAGGGAGATGAATATACACAGGCCTCAGTGTAAGAGAGTTAGGACCCAAAGACAGATGCATTTAATTCACAAGAAATTTAACAGCTACAGGTCTTCTTGTAGCTAAGGTCATGTACACACATTCAAATGATCTGGGAGAACTCTCCCAGGTTTGTTTTCTGGTAGAAAAACTTACCCAGAGATGCTTGAACAGACATTTGAATGATGAGCCCCTGAAGAACAGAGTGCTTGCAGTGCTGATGCTGTGCAGCCACGGGAGCTCCTGTGCCGACATCTCAATGTGCTCTGCAGGCTCCCTTGATCTGCCCAGAGACAGATGGCAACAGTGCACAGGGCAGCCATCGACTGACCCAGACAGCTTGAGATCAGACTATATCTCCCTCCAGCACAATGTGGAGATTATGAAGGGGGTGTATCCCCACTCAGTGGAGCAGTAAAGTCTAGCGAGTCACACATTGTGTCCCTAGGAGGGTGTAGCTAAAGCAAAGTATCCTGGGATGCTGGAGAATTATACTGTGGCTTCTCTCACAAGAAAACATGTACATACATCAGTTCTCCTAAGAGAAACTCTCCTGGGAGCGTTTTAACTCTAGTTGTTCCCAGGTTATTCTTCTCCTGGAATGGCTATCTTTGCTGTGGGAGAAAAATCCTGAACAATTGTACACCCATGGTTTCTCCTGGCAGAGCAGCAACTCTCCCAGAAGAAACAGGAAGTCTATATATGGCTTGAGGTTGACTTGTTATGCACCCAAGCTATTATTTCTGTAGAATCTTAAGGCAACATAAAGTGTTATAATACAACCAACAAAACAGAATGTAAGAGCAGTACTAAGAACCAGAATTGTCAAGGAACGCTGCTTGTTCCAGAAGAAAATAAAAACCCGTGCTCCTCACTAGGATAAGGTAAAGACAATTATTAAACAAACACTAAGCAAGGTCAAGACTCTTTTCCTCATTTCTTCAAGGAAGTTACGGGGTAATATTTTGAAATTCAAAAAGGACAGAAGCTCTCCTTCATAAACTGTGCAATGACGGTGACCAAGATTGACTATGATATAAATACCAAAGTGAACATGGCACTGTATATTGAGTATTACCTCCAACTTTAGAGCAACAGTTTTTATTTATCAGCTGAAAGTACTTATTTTGACAGTGAGATTCTGGTACTGTTGAAGTCAATGGCAAAACTCACAAAACTCCATCTACCCTTAATCTTAAAATATTTAAGATTTTTATTACAGGCACTCCATCAACTTCAAGATTCCCCTGGGTGGAAAGGACCTTTACATTAATATACACAGATTACAACAAGAAATTAGAGAAATCTCTCATTTTTAGTTTGTTAACTTAGTATTTAATCAATCCGACAGATTCTCCAGATTTAGGTAATAAGTATTATTTCAGTGTAAGGGCTGCAGAATGAGGCACTTAGGTTTTTCCTGTTTATGTAGGTATCATCCATCACATCAGTGGAAAGGAAATTATTTTAAATATAAGAAACTGATTGTAAAAGTTGGCCAGAGGATCCAGAAAGACATTTGGCACTGCTTTTAATTCACTTTTAACTAACACAGTTCAAGATGACCGTGTCCCATAAAAGTGTTTCTTCCTCTATATATTTATTTAGGTATGTTTGATATATACATCTTACAAATCCATGTCATGTTCATTTTTATACATAAAGTGGGCTTATTTCCAAAGGTTTTTTCACTCAGAGGTGTAACAGTAAAATAGCTGTGGGCTACAAAATGAGTTCTTCCTGCACATGAATGCCTAAAGTATTCTCTAAACCATGAGGGCATCACACTGGTTTTAGGATATTTAAAAAAAAACCCAACCCCACAAACACCCCTCCTCTGGTCCTGTTTCTTTGGGAAGGGACCTGGGAATAATACCCAAAGGCATGGCAGCCCTGAAGGAAAGGGAAGAAAAACTCTTCCAGCTTATAAAGCTAGTCTCTCAGATTATCTAGGGTCCAGCACACAAGCAAATTCATCTTCATGCATCTGCTGCTCTCATAAAAAAAAAAATATAGCATTTACAAGTGGAGTGATTTAGTGCTGAATGTGTTACAAAGCGTTTGTGTCTGAGCAAAGGAATGTTTACAGTTAGATGATAAAGTCTCACACCTTAGGTAACCCCAGGGAGACGCATTACAGAATGTATTTTTTATTTCCTATAACTGCCATAGATTTTATTAATCTTCTTGTTACTCTGTAGCTTGTGTGTTTACACAGACGTGGTTTTGCTTCCTGATAACATTAATGTTTTTACACTTAAGTATGTCCTTGAAAGAGTACAGAAAAATAAACAATGAAGGTTATTCTGCTTTGTATTTAAGCCATTGATAAATGAAACAAGGAAAAGGCTAATACAGTGTTCAATCAAAACAAAAACACCCTCTGAGGATCTCAAATAAAAAAATAATGTAATCTAAGTGGAACTGTGAAAAATTTGACAGCATACAATTCAAGAAACAACATTCATATTATTCTGTATTTTAAAACTTCCTAAATAAATAAAAAAGGAAAAAACCTATGAACATGCATTGTTTCTGCTACATATGTAATAAAATAATCTCATATATAAAATAAGTTTTGCAGATCCCAAATGAATTTGCAGATCCAACAACTAGTTAAACAGTGTTTTCATTGGAAACAGAGAGCCCATGATAATTAGTCTAGCAGCCAGTCCCCCATGTAATATTCCCCTGAAGTTAAACCATACTGTAAACCAAGAAAAAATAAGCATTTTTCTACAACAAAGGACAGAAAAGTCTCATTAAATGTATAAAATTAGTCTTCTAAAAATGATTATGTATAATAACAGCAATTAAGTTAAGATTCTGCTCCTTTCAAATTGTAGGACAGACTCTTTGTAACGAGTCACTGACCTGTGCACAGCTACCCTATTCTAAACTTATTTCTAGAAACACAGACAGTGAAGATCTTTACACCCATGAACATTTTTTGGCAGACACTGCGGGAACTAGATCCTTGCAGAAACATCTGAAGCTCCCATTCATAATAAAAGCCAGGCTAACTTATTTCTGAAAATACCCTGAAAATTTGTGTGTTATAATGACTAAGCAGAGGCAAAGACTAACTCTAACGCAAAGTTACAGACACTGCTATTGTGCAGTCATCTGATCTCACTAGCATTAAAGATAAGGGGGAGGCAGTTATACAAGTCCAACAAATATAACCTTTCAAAACTGCAAGCCTTATTTCCAGCTAATCTTTGCAGCCAGAAAAAAAAAATCAACAATCTCACCAGTCACGAGACAAAGTTACAATATGTACTCTCCAGCTAGCATATTTGATATCTGCAATACACCAATGAAATATTTTACAGAGAAATTCAAATGCCAAGAGGACTACTTTTGAAAAGAGAAAACATAGCAAAACCTATACTATTGTATTTCTATATTTTGAATTCAAGATGGAAAAATATGCAGTGAGCTGGAAGTCTATTTCAGGTTTTTCCTTGCATGCTCCCACCATCCTTGATTTATGGTACAGGGTCAACAAACTGAGCTTGGCAACATATAGCCCTTCAAGTCTCCAGCTGTCAAAATGGATATATCATGTAGACAAGCTAAAGGTTTGCAAAAGAAGTAATATACCACGTGTCACCATTTTAAAAACCAACTTTTACACTCTCACTTTATTTATATATTCTTAAAGAGATATACAAGCGATGATGAAAGACTATTATTATTTGCATTGTATGCTGACAAACTTGATGTCTAAATGAAGCATTGTAACACACATGGTCATATGGAGATTTTATAAAAAGACGTGAAATCTATTAAATACAATCATCAATTTGCCTCAGGGCAAATTTCCAAAAGTACCTCAGTGCACTCATTCAGAGTGAGGCTTCTCAAAAGAGATCAAGCACCCATTGGGAGATTAAAGTGAAATAGCTAGATTCTTAGAGTTCAAAACTTGGACAGTATGCAGGAAATCTAGCTTAGAAATGGCTTGCAGTGTCCCTACTGATAGCTACTGCAGTGCAGAAGTTACTTCCTTGCAGCAACAACTGAGAACACAAAATCTGTGCCCCCTGTTGGGAGATGTTAGATGCTGATAATGGAAAAACAACAACAGTGACGTTGTAAATGTCTCTGCCAAATGCCGTGCAGTTTCCTCCCTGATATGTTATGCAAGTGGCCTTAGTTGATGGTGCCTTCATTGCAATCAATACACTACATCAGCTCTAAGATATAGTAGGAGAGAGCTGCAAAATACTTATCAGCATACATCCTAAAATCCATTTGCCAAGGAAAAACGCAGAATTTGCATTTTTGCATTTTTTACAGAGAATCTTTAGTTTTTACATTTTGTGAAAAAATAAAAACATATATAAGCTACGAGCTCAATTTTACTGAAAGTACCAGTGTCCTTTACTCAGTAAGCACATCTACTACTCTCGTAGTTGATTTTTGAATGCACTTTAAATGTACATAGTTAAGCACACTCCAGTAAACTGCTTCCAGCATATACAGGTTACTCAGCAACACAAATGGGGTTTGTATTTTAATGCATCTCAAATTTCATTTTGGCCTCCAAATGTGAGTAAAGTTACGAAACCTTTAAAAATCACACCTAAAGACTGTCACTGTGGCAAGGACAAACTTCAGGTTCATGGTAACGTGCTGTTCTGAACTGTACGCTGCAACACTGTAGATTACAACTGAAGACAGACAATTGTACAACACATGGAAAGCACTTAAACCGAATGAAAAGCAAATAAAACAAGAGACTGAATCAACAGGATCATCGACAACAGTAAAGAAACAATGCACTGCAACTGAATCAATCCTGCATTGTACAACTGCCAGAGAACAGCATGAAACTGTCGCTTCAGATTTTGTTCAAACGTGTGTAAAAGCAGACATTCCTCTGCATAAAATGGATTAACCTGTTGTCAAGAGATTTTTTTTAAGCAAGCACATTAAGGGAGGTGGTGCCATTCCCAAGTCAGATCAATTGTATTCCCATGACGTACCAACTCTTTTTGTAGAAGAAATAACACCGCTTTCTCAATTACCTGAAAGGACACTACAATGCTATAATCGTTGACAAAACAACCAACTTCTAAAATAGACCAGTTTTCAACTTTTTATTTCAGGTGCTCAAGGTAATCATGCTGACATTACCCCTAATCATGCTGACATTACCACACCGTAGCTTGTAAAGATAGTGTGCCTTGGAAAAGTTAATCATGCCACTATTTCACAAGCCTTGATTTCTTGCGTGGTGGAATACAGCATCCCACGTGATCAAATACAGTATAACCTCATAAATCCGGCGGTCAAAATTACAGAATTGTCAAAAACCCAGCACTGCAGGCAGGTGCTATCACCTGTTCCCAGGGCTGCAGCAGGGAGCAAAGAGGAGGGAACTGCAAGTGGGTGCAGGGCATGGGGGCATGACTCTTGCTGTTAGGTGCTCCCTGGGAGGGCTATGGGCTCGGGACCTGCAGTGGGCTCTACCTGGGACCGCATGTCCCCAGATCTGTGCGCCGGAGGAGAGCAGGCTGGTGCCCACCCCAAGCACTGGGAAGACTCTGGTGCTGCTGCCAGCTGCACCCTGCAGTGGCACCCTGCTCTCAACCCGTGCGCTGATCTGGGAGCACGCCCTGCCCTCCCCCAGGAAGAGCCCAGTGCAGCCTCCCAGCCCTTCCAGGGTGCACACAGTAGCAAGAGTCGCACTCCCCCACCCTGCACCCACTTACAGTTCCCTCTGCTTTGTTTCTTCCTGCAGCCCCAGGGGCAGCTGATGCCACCTGTCTGCAGTTGCTGGGCTGTGCCGCACCCCTCCCCCCCACCCCTTCCCTAGCCCCAGCCTCACTCATTCAAAAATCCAGAATTTTAAAAATTCTGGCAGGTGCTAGGTCCCAGGCATACTGGATTTATGAGGCTATACTGTATTAGCATTTGTAACAGACAGTGCAAGCCACGTGGCAAAGGCTTGGAACGCTGTGTTTTGCAACCTATGGTCAAACTGGGTACATATATACTGCTATGCACATACAGTTGTTCTGGCAGGAAATACTTGGCAAGATACCTTTAAGCAAGTGGATCACTTTGTCACCTTGATGAAGTCACTTTTCCTGAAAGCTCCAGCTCATTGTGCATAGTTCTTCAGACACCTGAATAGTGTTGATTTGCCAACACTTAGTTATGATCAGGTGGAATACATAGTTCAAAGGTAAAGTAGCATGCATAGTACTACCAGCTCTACTCTGGGCTTGTGGAGCATTAACAAACAGAAGATAGGGATACATCTCTTCCGCAGGAACTAGCCAGCCTGTTAGCAGTAGAAGACTTGTATGCTGACCTGAAATACATTGCAGAGAACCGTGGATACCTAACAATAGTATGGGACATTTTACAGTCCCCAAAATTACAGAATTGTAATTTTACAATTACCAAATGCACAAAGTGTAGAACAGTGTCTTGCATTTAATTCCACAGCTGGAGTACCTTGCATCACCAGCTGATAATGTGAATGGATATGCAGCTGCTCAAAGTGCTACTCATAAACTGAGAAAGTGCAACCTAAAAAATGAAAAACCAGCAATTGATTTTCTTTGTGCTGTTCATGCACATGGTGGTGATCCTCCAACTGAGTGTAAATTCAGCTCACATGGAAAGAAGTTTCAGCAAAATCGGGGTTCTCTTCTGTGCTCAGCACCAGTGTCTGGAAGGCAGAAATGTGGCTGGAATGCTGCAACTATATTTTAATAAGCAAGACTAACTCAGAAAGTGAGTAATGTTAATATAAAAGCAAAACTTGGACTATTTAGAAAAAACAATGTTTTCATAGTTTCATAGTAGCTAGAGTCGGAAGGGACCTAGGTAGATCATCTAGTCCGACC
>NW_017728906.1:190026271-190109514 GCF_001723895.1 Crocodylus porosus
GACAGCACTGATAAGCTTTGAATTTGGTTAATATTGTAAATTTATGAATAAAACATTGTGTTCAACTAATACCTATATCTCTACTTATCAGACAGTTTGCAGAAGAAGGAGGAAAATTTGAGTGCTGGGTTATCAAACTGTCTTTGGGTGTTGAGGCGGTGTCTGAAGGGAGTCTTGTGCTTACTTGGAGAGTAGGCACTAGGAACCAGCATGATGAAGTGATCAGTTTCACAGCATCTGATGAAGTAAACTTCAGCCCATGCAAGCTTATGTACCATATATATGAAATCTACTTTGGTTAGTTTATAAGGTGCAAATCTACCCTGCCTTCTACTAAGGGGAATATCCCATTCAACCTTGTAGGTCTGGATTAGGACATTCACCCAATTTTTTTCCAAGGGTACCAGTTCCATCTTGTTCTAGTTTAGACATGTAGGCTCCTGCTATATGTTATACACAAGATGCAGTTAATCGGTTAAGCACAAGGTAAGTTGTGACCTGGCCACACGTGCAATCAACTAAAGGTGTCATAAAGAGAGGAATAAACTTCAAAGTTATTTCACAAAAAATGTGTAAAAACTTTCTGGCTTGTTTCTATCATGCCATTAATTGAACATGTGGCCAGGTGCTCCCTCACAGCTGAGAGTCCTGTAGTTCACAGTTCTCAGCCATGGAAGCACCCCATGCACTCTGGGAGCTGTAAGTCCAACAGCTGACAGAGCTCTCAGTGACAGGGGTGTCTGGGGCACTCCCATGGGTGTGAGCCCTGTCAGCTGCGGGAGCCTGATACTTGGTGGTGCAAGGGGGGCCCAAGATCATGATCTCCTACACCAACAATAAGGCTGAATTGGATCTAATGCTGGATCCCACAATCACACCTTCTGCTATGTGTGTGTAGCACTGCAGGAATTGCAATTGCATGGACTGTGCCTCAGATCCTATCACATATTTACTTGAACATCTGATAGGGCCATTGTTATGTTCAGTGATGCTATAATGGCTCTTTTTATCAGGTATGGGCTAGGGACAAACATTCAAAAAGCCTGAGCCTGAATTGATTCAATCTTTGCAGGTTAGTTTAACCTGCCTAGGCTAAAGCAGTTTGTAACAAACCAGATATCCCAGATATACAGGTATATGTCAGCAGTGGCTCTGGCTAGAAGCTGGGACCCACTAGAGCCGCCCTTCCCTTCACTGTGCTGAGCTGAGGGAGATGTAGCTAGGCCCCAGCAGGATGCTCTAATTAGGGAGCCCCCCCTACCCCCAGCAAGGGAGGCAGCAGGGAGTTGATAACAGAGCACTGAGTTATTCAGCAGGAAGTTACACAGGGAATTGTTAGCATTTATCAGTCCATCAAACAAAAGAAAAACTAGCAAGAGGAAGCCAGGCAAATGCTGCTATGCCTGCAGTCTCTGCTGGAGCTCCAGCTAGGGAGCAGAGGGATGGGGCCAGCCCTGCTGGGCTGGAGCAGAGTAAAGCTATGCCAAGGGCTGCAAGGCATCTGGGATGCTGAGGGACTCTAGTTTATCTTAAACCAGAAAAGAGTCTGGGACAGACATTGCATAAACTGGTTTGACCCAAATCAGTTAAGTCTGATAATACCTTCAACCAGGTTTATCTCAAACCAGTTTCAGCCATTTTCATACTCATTTATGTGCACTGAACATCTGTTCTGTTACACATTTAAACCGGTTTCTGATCACTTAAACCAGTTTATGTGTAAGGTCTGTCCATGGAGATTAAGACAATTGTATTTAACTATAATCAAATTTATTAAACCCTAACAGTTACAATTCTAAATCAAAAAGCAAAATTAACCTTAGCAGTTACAAATTTATTACTGTAGTTAGTCAAAAGCAATACAACATGCTCACCATCCCAAGATTTAACAAGCATGACATCACTGCTTGATCAGTTTATGAGGTCTTGTCTGAGTTTTCTGACTCCATCTGAATTCTGAATCTTGGATTGGTGACTGGATCTTCCAGGACTTGGTTCCAAAGGGTACGCTCTCTCACCTCTTTTTATATACCACATAACTTGCATTTCTTAATACATAAAATTAGATTAAGCCTTCCTCCTAACACATATTAATAATTTTGCTTCTGTCTGCCAAATATGGTTACTTTTAACTGGAATTTTCTACTCTGAGTTAGTCATCATTCTTAGGTGAGGGTAGGGTCTTCTCTGACTGCTCCTCTTTTGCCCTGACTATATTTATTCAATTTAGTTAACCAACTTCCCAATTCAAGTCAGGAACAGTATTTTTCCATCTGCTCCTTTCACTGGGTGCAAGTCTTCACCACAATTCAGGCTAACCTTAAGCTAATCACAAGGGTCAAAACCCAGACCTGAAAGCCTCTGAGTCCCCACACCATAGTCTCAGCAGGTCAGTCAACTTCTGCTGACCCAGGGACCCCCATTACAAACTCATAAGGAAGTGGTTGCCCAGAACACTAAAAGTATAAGGACTATAAGTGAAGTATTCAAAGAGCATGAGAGTCCAGCACACTTCTTCACCTATACCACGTTTTGAAAACATGATGAAACCCTCTTAGTTATGCAACTGTATTGAATGTTTGAAGTGCTCAGCAGCTAGAGAAACATAAAAATAACATTTGAAAAAGAGTACGCCTGTTTGTCTGTAAATCATACCTCCTCTGGACCACCTAATCCCATATCCCTTCTCATGTCCAAATTTCTACAGAAATCTCACGGTCCACAGTGAGAGAGGAACTCAGTGAAAGTTCAGGAAAGTATGAATTTATATAATGCAGATTGGAATTTAAAGCAAAGTGGAATAAGCCTTCAGCTTTAACACAGATGAGTTTAATCCATGAAGAAGAAAAAAAAAGCAAAAGCAAAGGGATAAGCGATAACAGATGAAAAGGGTATTTATAGTACCAGAACTACAATTCAGCACCAAAGAGTGTGAAATGCCATTATCGGAAGATGTGTGGCTGTTTCAATTCCTAATACATCAACACTTATTTTCAAGTGTTGTCATGGCATGTAAAAATAGCACCTTCCTAACCAACTCCTTGACTACTCATATGAGAGATATAGTTAGAAAAAAAAAAAAAATACTACCCCTAGCACGACCCAGACAGTACAATGATCAAACCCCTGGATTAAAATCTGCTTGATACATCAACAAATTGTCAGCTAAATTCTGAGTGCAAAAAATCTGTATTGCTGCAAATGATGGAGACAGAAAAAACACTACTGACCTTCAAATCAGAGTTTAAACGTATCATGTTAGTACTTAAAATACATTTTCTGATGACCTATTACTTTGGCATATTTGTTTCGAAAGCTACAGAGAAAAGAAACTTGGATCCCCACACCTATATTATATTTTTTGCAACAATTAATTACCACATTTTAAGTATATTTTGGAAACATACGTATCTTATTGACTTTCATGTTACTACAGTTCAGAAATCTATTTGTTACAGTGATTCAATGATTAATGGCTTGCAAGTAGATTATAGCTCCAGAGATTCAGTATACTGATCACAAATATTTATCCTTGGAAGTGCATGGTTTACACCAAAGAGCGATTTTTTAAAGTAGAAATACTTAAATTAATCTATCTTGCCCTTGTGTCCACTGAGGACACAATTCACTACTAGTCCAAATGGTGTTATGTTTAGGTGATAGCCACCTCTGAGTTGACACACCAAAAAGTGAACAATGAACCTTCAGGACACAGAAGCATGAGCTGCAACCACGGAAGAAGACTTCTTAATCTCTGCAGATTAAATGGGAAAAGATGAAATCAGGAATAGAAACAAACTGTACCCACCACCAGACATAAAGCACCTACACATGCCGGCAGTGCATGGTTATTTTTGGCCTCTATATCAGTGTAGTAATGTACTATAATGAGGGATCACGTTGCTATGGCAATGTAACTGAGGTATCACAGTTTGTGACTACCAATGCTTCAACGCCATAACACGTTGCATCATGTGTAGACACGCCCACTGAGTACAAACCCGCAATTAGGAAATACAGACAACCAATTGAGAAATCTTAAAATTGAAGTTGAAAAATTTAGATCGAAATGTCCATTAGGTCTAAATGCCTAAAGGAAATCACTGAATATATTAGGAAAAAACAAAAAATAAAAGCAATGGTTTAGGTCCAATCCTAAAACAGGATGGTAACATTGTCAATCAAGATGAAGAAAACCCAGAAGCTTTCTGCTCATTTCTTTCTGTATTTCAGAAGAAACGTACTAAGTGCTGTATTTACTTGTATATAAGACGACCTCCCCCCCAATAATTAGATTCTATATATGGAAAATTGATAAATTTGTTACAATTTTCCAGGTATAAAATCTAATTATTGGAGGTTTGCCTTGAATTTGTCCCCTTCCCATTGCTAAAGCAGGGAAAATAAATCTGGGAGGGTCAGGTAGCCCTCCAACTTCTTCCTCCTGCAGTCCCTTCCCTCTCCCTCCTTACTGTCAGAACCTGCTCTCCCTGAGCACATGGAAATGAGGGTCAAATTTGAAAACACTGACCTTGAAATAAACGTACCTGTAGTTTGACATTACAGGTATCCATGGACATAGCTGATCAAGAACTGATGCATTTTACCTTTTTTGAAACTGCAGCAAGTTTTAGAACAGATACCCACCCCATAAGTATACTTTTAAGCAGGACTTTTGTAGTTACTTATACATAAAACAAACTATGCATGGTATTAGTTCAAAGCAAAAAGGCTCATGCCTTACCATACAGTTCACTGGGCTGGGCCCCAGCAAAGTCAACAGTGTTTCAAGCCATAGTGACCCCACAGCTCGGCATTGTTCAGTATGTGTGTGTATTCCAGATACCCCAACAAAGGCTTTGTGTGCTCATTAGTCCCCCACTCACGACTGGAATTGGATATACTTTTTACAAGTCCTGGGTTCCTCCAAAATTTATATGCAGATGAGGCACAAGACAACTTGATCCAGCTCCATCTCATGGAGGGTGGGGCCACACTAATCATATGCAGCAGGCTGAGACGCAGGGTGATGGATGGATTCTGCATGAACTGTTTGGGGTCCTGTTTGGTGATGGTTGCCAGACAGTTACAGTTGGTAAAGAAACAGGCTCTCACTGCAAATGGGAAAGAAAGGTACTGCTTAGCTGTGGGAGTGAAGAGGAAGCCTATTCCCCCCATGCTATTTGAAGGAAAAACCACATCTTGTATTTGACTAAATATGATATTCAGTTCTCAGTGACAATAAATTTATTTCTGTCCAGGTATTAGAAAAAGGTGTTAAGCAATTAAATTATTTTAAATCTCCAGGGTCGGAGAACTTATACCTGTACGAAATAAAAGCACTAGCTGTTTTTTAACAAAACTTGGAAGACTGGGGAAGGTCCATGGGATTGAAAAGCTGTTTGCCAATATTTTAACAGGTTAAATAAGATGACCAAAGCAACTATAGGCTGGTAACTATTACTTTGAACCCTGCCAAAAATTAGAGAAAGGCTGAGGTCTTGTTATATTATTTTAAAATGTTGGCAGGCTTAATTAAAGAGATACAGTTCAACTGTAATATGGACACAGTTGTATTGATATAAAGGTTCATCGTATAGGTACAGGTCCATGGTTCTCAAACTTTAAAGACTCAAGGTACTACTCAGGAAAGGCCACCTCTTAACTTTCACTGGGGTTTTTTTGTTTATTGTTTTACTACAGAAAAAGGCTAGAGCAGTTCTTCCATTGCAAAGAACTCAAAAAACCCAAAGCAGGTAAATATGCTTTTAACACTATGGATTCCTATTTGAAATCTCTGGGTTTATCTTGTGAATAACATGTTTACACACCTTACAGTGGGAACGTTGTATGGTACACTGTGGCACTCTTAAAAGGACCTGGTTCAGAATCTTTTGTACGGATCACAGGGTCTAGTCATCTAGCCCAGCCCTCTGCTCAAGGCTCAAAGCAAGATCATGTCACTCTAAACCATCCCAGACACGTATCTATGTAACCTGCTTTTGAAAGTTGCCAAGGATAGAGATTCAACACCTTCTCTAGGCAGCTTGTTCCAATGCCTGACCACTCTCATAGTCAGAAAGTTCTTTCTACTCTCCAGTTTAAATTTCCCCTGCACAGCTTGAGCCATCTCCATGCTCTCTATAATCATTCTTCAGGTATTTGAAGATTGTTATCAAATCACCCTCAAGTCTTCTCTTCTGCAAACTAAATAACCCTAGTTCTTCCAACCTTTCCTTGCAAGTCTCATCTCCCAAGCCCCTGATCTTTTATGATGCTCTATGGTAGACTCCTTCCAAACCGTCCACATCATTCTTGAAGTATAGGGCCAAAAATTAGGCACAGTATTCCAAGTGAGGTTCTATTTCAGACACAAGAAATCTCTCTGAGTCATAAGGTATCATTATACTAATAAAGTTATGTCCACAAAAAAGATAGAACCAGAGCAACCATTTTAGGGGGAAAAAAGGAAAGACAAGACAAACACTGTGTCAACTAGGCCTCATATACCCATATGAGTATTGACTTAAAAACCAGGAGCATAATCAATGCAAATCAACTTTTTAAATAGAAAATAACTCGAAAAATGAGATTTCTTTTATGAGAACAAAAGTTTAGTTGATAAAAAGATACTTACACCTCTGTAAACTATTTGACACAGCATGACATGATATTCTGGTAAAACAGTTACTTCTGTACAAAAATTAGTATAGCCAATATGAATCAATGAAAAATAGTTCAATCGACAGCTCTCAAGAAAGCAAAAATTAATGGAAAATCAGCATCTGCGACTCTTCTCAGTCCCATATGTTCAACAATGTTATTGCTTGTCTAGAATAACGTACTGCTGGTAAAAGTTGCAGTTGAGTAATAAATGGAGCACTTGACAATGATGAGAACAGGTCAAGTCATCGATCAGTCTAGGTTGCTTGCTAAGTTGGGTAAATAAGGAACATTAAGCAGTAGGTAAGTGGTACTGTGCTATATGAGGCATAATGAGACAAACTGGAACACTGCATGCAGTGTGGGTGTCCCACACTTCAAGAGGCATGTTGAAAAATTAGAAAGGGATCAGAATAGAGCCACAGGCATCATTTGACATCTGGGAAACATATGCATTACAGTGAGATACTACAAGTACCCATCCTGTTTATTTTATCTAAGAGAAGATTCAGAGGTGCTTCACTAGCAGTCCATATTTTTCAGAGAAAACAGCTCTTTAATCTAGGAGAAAAGGCAGAATGATGGCTAATAGCTGAAGCCAGACAGATTCAGTCTACAAATAAGGGATTTTTTTTTTTAACAATAAGTTAATAAAGCAAAAGATATGCTATAGCTGAAGCATACAGAAACTACTTGGGGAAATTCTGCCAATGACTTGGACTATGCCTTTTGTATTTCTGTTAGCTACACCTTCAAATGCCTAAGAGTTTTGTGTGTCAGTAGAGATAACAGCTATTTTGTTTTCAAAGTTGCCACAGTTTATACACAATTGCAATGGATTCTCACATAACTGCTTTATTATTGTTCTCTCTATAGTCATCGAGGCACCAGACAGCTGGACCCAGTCTGGACTTAGAATTCTGCCTCAATAGTTTAAAGGGAGATGGAAAGTCTGAGCAGCCTCCACTCCTCCATACTCCTGCCTAGGCCTGCACGTCAAAGATCCTCTCACGCTTACACCATGATCCAGAAGGATCAATGCTTGTCTACTAATCCATGGCTCTCTCTGTCTCTGTTGTTTTTCTTAAGTCATTTTAGACTAAAGGCAGCTATTTGCTTTGGGCACTTTTACACATATTCCAGGGGGAGAGAGCAGGGGCAGGGGGGAAACGCTTTAATTAGATTGGCTCTGAGAGCTGCTCTAACTAAAGTGCCACCACATCTCAAGCATCGGTGTCCCTGTGTTTAAAAAATGGTGCCAGGGCATTTGAACTAAAGCTCATTTGATGAACTTTAGAGTTCAAGTGCCCCTGCCACCATTTTTAAGCGTGGGGTCATTGATTCATGAGGTACAAGAGGCGGCTGGAGCGCAGTAATAACCATGCTCCAGCAAACTCAATTAATCTAGTCTGCTTCTGCACACTGGAATTCCAGCACACTGGAGCAGCCTCCGTGCTCGTGTATAGGCAACCTTTGTGTGCAAAGAAACTTGACCATCACACTTGCTAAAATTGACAGGCACCATTCATTAAACTTAACACTGCAGAATTGTGCATGCCAACAGATATGTACCTTTTGTAATAAAGTGGATATATAAATTTATTCTGTCATGCTATTTCCACTTATGTGACACTTTTGTCTGCAGTAAATTCTATTACAACGTAACCCACTAAAACATTACAAACATCTGGCTGTATTCAGTACTTAAAACCATCGTACTTTGGGGTGGTTTCATGAATTCTTAAGAGCATTATTGTAAACTCTTGTCATAATCTTGATAAGACTCCGTCTTTGTCATTTTTCAGGTTTAAACAAATAACTTCTGAAGCTACAGGGCACTGCTACTGCTTCTAAATTGACATGTTTTAGGAGAATGGATAAAACAATTTGTCAGAAGCTGGTTGGGCTCCAGGCCAACTTAGCTACACCTACACTACTACAGCTGTTGAAGACTTTTGAACTTCGCTGCCAGTAAGCCCCAAGCAGTCTGTAGACAGATAAGATCAAAAGGAAAACTAATATGTGATATTAAACAAGAGATTATGTAGATTCATGTTAAGGCAGTGTTGTCTGATCACAGTGAAATGATTAGAACTGGCAAATGCAGAACATGATTGAGCCAAGCCAGGGAGCACCTGTCACTGTGGGAGGAGCAAAGGAAAAAAATTTAATCATCAGATTTTCTGGTTCACTAAGTCTATATAAACACACGTAGTTAACACTTCAGCAGTCCTTTGCTTGTTCTCAAAAACCATGTCAGTCTTTTAACCTGTTTTTTTCCTGCGCCGACCTAAAATAAATAAAGCAATGAAACTATGCATTAGCACATCAAATAGCACTTTGTTATAGCCTAATCGGAGCACCTTTATACAAGGTCCTTAATCTTATTTTCTGAACATAATACAAACCACAACATTGTTCTTAACTGAAATACTAATCATTAGATTATCTTTATTCTTCTTGCACCTTCATTCTGCTCATCTAAAAACATAGCAACAAATCACTACTCTATGATGCTCTACTATTAGATAACACAAAGTTGCCGCCATCCATGGTTGTGCAAAAAGCCCAGCAGGTGAACTACCTATGCTAAAAAGAAAATCCTCAGAACTTCTCCTTGGTCACAACCAGTCATCCCCAGACCAATCTAAAATATCAAAGTTGCTAGTTTACTTTTGGTGTAAACACATATAAATTAAGTCTGCAGCAAACACGTTTTTCAATGCACAGCTGGTAGACTGACATTACAGGCTTGATTCCAGGCAAAGCAGATGTAGAGAGCTACATATGCAAGTGTGAACTGAGAGCGCTTGGTTTCACTGCAAACAAGTTATTCTTGTTGAGCAGCAGGACTGAGATTCAGTGCTCCTTTCCACAGCTCAGTGAAGTCTGAGAATCCATCCATTGACCTCCGTGGGGGTTTGGATCAGGCCCTCACAGAGGTGTGTAGATATACCACCTTTGAATAATAAAGATCACAGGTAAAATCACTGTCTTAAGCACAGGCATTTAACCACACTGTCTCCAATTTTTATCCTGAAATATTAAGAGAAGGAGTGCAGGAACATAAGGAACTGGAGATTTAATTCTGTTCACAATGGAGGATGAAACTCACTGCTTATCTCTACTCATACATAAATGTGGTCTCTGCTCACCTTTGTGTTGGAGCAGGACAGTGCTAAATATGGACCCAAGCACATGTGTCTTTACAGTCAAACAATAGTGTTATCGATTAAACCTCCATGGAAAGGAAAAACTGGGATTCCAGGGTTTTTTTAAATGTAGAAAAAAAAGGTGGGAAAATGAAGAACCTATTTAATTAGCAAAAATATGTTTTCTAAGAGCCACAACAAAGATTTTCTATATAGATCAAAAGATATATATTAAATATGACATGTTGCCACATTTTCAGTTTATTGCCAATTTCCCTGAAGCAGCTCAGCTTTAAATCTCCCAAAATATATGTCTGATACTGTGTGCAATTAAGCTTTTCTCATGAGCACAAAGAATGGCTGTACTGAAGTCACCTGGTTAAACTACCTTCTTCCCCACCCACCCCAGTCATCATCTTCGATGACTTCTGAAACCTTGTTTGACTAATATATGTACCTTTTTAAAAGGCAACCAGCAGCCATTCGGAACATTAATATATGTCACAGTAACATAATTATAGCTTAATTCTATTAATAGGGAAAACTGTAAATAGTTATATTTTACAGTGGACCTATTTTTTAAGAAGCACAAAAACCTTTTCCCTGTAAGTTTCCTTTTCCCCTATAACCATTTCCTGTCATTCATAAACAATGACCCACACAGATCTACTATTTTTAAAGGTTTCCTGCAGTTCATTGGCTAAAAACTTTTCAGAAAAGTTCCATAAAGCAGAGAATACAGAAAGTCCTCTTCAGGATCTTTCCCAAGTAGTCATGAATCAGCAGAAGAGTCAACCTAGCCATGTCTAAAGGCCAGTTTTGTCTCTGCCTTAGAAGCTGGAATGAGGTTGAACAAGCAGTATCTCAGCATGGCAAAACAACTCAATAACTTCATACTGTGAAGGTGATTAGGAATGAAGTGGAGTCATATGGCGACATGTAATCCTTCACAACGATCAGGCACTCACATTGAAATAGGTTGGCTTTCTATATCAGATACAAGTTGTCAGGCATTCGCAATAATCAGGGCTGATGGGAGCAACAATTAATGCAAAAAAACCTGCTGTTTAACCAAGTTTTGCAAGGGTCTCGCAGTAGATTAAAAAACCCATTGTGCTGAAAACAATAAAGTTCAGTAAAAACTATGTATTTGCCAAAAATTCCACAACAAAACCCTGGGTAAAGCATGAAATAATACAGTTAATGTTTTAATAGGAAATGCCCTTGAGGAGAACAGGTGGTTTGGGATAAATTTTGTTTAGGATCTCCCTGAGATTTAGCACAGTTGCGTGTATGCAGTCTTTCCTTCTAATCAAGTCTTCATTCACACTCTGAGACTGGTATTACTAAGCTTTATTTCATGAAGTAAGAGATCCTAGACGTACAAAGCAAAAGCAATTTGCCTATAGCCTAGGCAAACACAGTAAAAATATAATACAAATGGACTACCGGTATTCAAACAAATAAAACAGTGCAAGGTTCATTAAACAGGGCAAATCTGCTTGCCAGGTGATTTCTCTACATGACTGATAAATTAGCACAAGGCAAGTACGATCGCAGAGAATAGGGAAGCTCTCATCTAACCTGCCTGAGGGAAAACCACGTTGTTCCTTTCCTTGCAAAAATACACGGTTTAGCATAAGTACTTTTAAATTACACTAGTGCAGTAATAAAGTTAGAAGTCTGCCGAGGTCCCAATGACATCAGAAACCGCAAGGGCATGGTCGGAGGGGCGCAGAATGTAAACAGACCAGAAATGGCAATACATTTTTGAAAAACAAGAACTTGAACCTGCAGGCACTTAACAGCCATGGTTATATTTGCTTGAGAGAGCATTACCGCTAACTGCATGGAAGTCAAAAGCTTAAGTCTTTGTAGGGTTCTTGTATAATTCAAATATATTTTACCAGAGGGACTGCTGTTTTCTCCGTGATTCAGGGAGATGAGGGGGCAGTGCTGCAGTTACACCCCCCTTTGATTCCTGCTCCACCCAAAGTTTAAAACCAATTGCCTGACAGCACAGCCAACCCGAGCAGGCTGCAGGGCCCGGGGCAAATAGGCCCATGCGGGGCCCGGCCCTGCTCCAATCCCACATGCCCCGGCCCAGAGAAGCTGCCACCGCCATCGGCACCAGCCTCAGCGGTGGTAGGAGGGGGTAGCGAGTGGCTGGACACAAAGCCGGTGGCATGGAGTCACCACAGCCGCTCCACGGGATCCCCCAAAGAATGGGGCCCAGAGTGGTTGCCCCGATTTGCCCCCACCAGGGACGGCTCTGCCTGCCAGTGGTAGCAGCATTTCTATTCAGGCAGCACTGAGAGAGCCATTCGATTTCATGGCTCTTCAGAATCTACCCAATTCCTTCTAAACCAGGGGTGGCAAAATGGCGCATCTGGCCAGCTGCAGAACTCCATTTCCCAGCAGCCCCTGCTCACGTTGCTGCAGCCAGTTTCCATGGACACTCCAGCAACGGTGGGGCCATGACAGCATAGGGCAGAGTTTCCATAAAGACTGCCCCCAGCAGTGCTGGCAAGGTTCATAGGTGAGTGGTGCCACAATCCACTGCCTGCATGACCATGCATACTAACCAGCCACAGTGATGCGAGCAGGGGCTGCTGGGCTATGGAATGGAGTTCACTGCAGGCCCAATCTGACCAGCATGCCAGACTGTTCTAAACTCTTCATTTCAAAGGAGTTAATGACACTCTCCTTTTTTACTGGTCTTGATGTTCCACAAATCAAGCCAGCCTTTCCTTGCAATTTCTGGTAATTTAGTTCATATTCCACAAGCCTGCAGATTCTTTTTAGCTCTAGCTAAAAGCATTAACTCAAGTGAACATTAACTCAGGTGTGAAAATAACTTTTAGTGAAGGACTGGATGCATTTCAAGATGCTCAAGAAGGCCAGGTTTAGTTTTTTTGAATCTGCAAGACATGGACACTTAAATCTAATGACTACAGGACTAACAAAACAACATCTTTTGATTATTTTTTGCCCAGCTTGCTGTGACTTCTATGCAAAATACATACTATGGTAAAGTAATACACATTCCAATAAAGTTATATTTATCTTTCCTTTGGTTTTAAATAAAACACTATAGTCATAGGACCCTAGTTTACTAGTAAAGCTTCCAGTTTCTTCTTAAATGAAGAAAAATGTGTTATAATGTGAAGATACACCCCACCTTCTGCACCCTCCTTTTCGAAATCCTAGATATACTTATGCAACTGTGTTCCTTTTGAATTTCCAAAAGGGAATCAAAGGTTTGCTTTGTACATAGCTATGTATCTATATCTGCAAATAGCTATCTATGTATATATAGCTATAGATACCCGCATGTGTGTATACTAATATACACATGAACACATACTTATTTCTGTAAATATTTCTATTCTATAAACATACATATAAATATACATACACAGCGATATCCAAATGACCTCCAGAAATTTATACATCCTTGAACTAGAATTATTTTTTGTGACTTAACAAACATGCTGAAATTAATATGAATACATACATCCAGAAGTCAGTTATTTGGGGTCCACAAACACTAATATGTCTTATTCATCCTGTATCATTTTTAAACAATAGTTACAGTTGTTAGGTCACATTAACTTCCCATTGTTAACTTTAAAATGCTTGGCTTTCATACTAGTAAGAGTTTAACTCTGAATTTGCTGTTTATAATGCTTGGTTTGGCATAATTAAAACATCTCTGTAATGTTTTTACCGGTATGCTTCCTCATCCTTAATTTTATCTGCCTGGTCTGCAGATGTCTGGGAATAATTTTAATTATGGACATTACTACTTGTACATCATAATATTTTTTCTATGAGCTTGAAAATTAAAACATCGTCCAAATAAACCTGTCATTTTCAATTTGACATTTTTTCTCTTCAGTTGGATTGGTTACTACTAATTTTGCTCAAACCATAAGTTATAATTTGTTCCTCATCACTGCTAATTTCTTTATATATTAGCTTGAATGACTAAGTAGGAATAGAAAGAGCATGTTAACTAAAACAAATACTATTTTCACAGCTCCAACAAAAAATGTTCTTTTTACAATTTTTATTGAATATGGCAACAAAAATGTTTTCTTCTGACTTAGTCCTTGCCTTATCTAATTCATGCCATCACTCTGTCATTGACACTGGAGGAGGGAAGCAGAGGGGAGGAAAGGGGAGGGGGGGAGAGGATTAAAAAAAACCTTGGATTTCTCTGAGGACAAAGTCTTTTATCCTGGGTTCCCTACAGTTGCCTTCATCATCGGCAATCCCTCACAGCTGAGGATGATTGTCTTCCATGACTGTCTTATCTGTGGGTCTGCAGATGGCTGACAAGGCCTATCCAGGACCAACAGACTGTTGCAGCTTGGGCACACATTTCTGTGTGGAGTGGGTGGTTCTGGGTTCTTGATTCAGTCTGCAACTCCACAACATGGTGTTTCCGCCACTCACGCTTTCCATCTCCTGTGGTCATCACAGGGTTTCAAAGTACTGAGAACCTCGCAACAGATTCTTCCTCCTTTTGGGGTGGCCTTGGATGCTAGTCTCCCATGAGTTGATGTCAATGTTGTATTTTTTCAAGATGGTCTTAGGGATGTCTTTGAAGCACTTGCTCTGTCCTCCTCTTGAGTGTGCATCTTGAATGAGCCGGGAAAATAGTTTGCTTTTGGAATCTGGCTTTAGATAATCAGATAACATAATCGGTCCAGTGAAGTTGATGTTGGATGACCATCACCTTGATGCTCATGGTGTTTCCTTGTGAGAGGACAATAACATCGGTGTATATGTTTATGCATTGGATTCAAAGAACCTTTCTCAGGCAGCATTAATGGTACTTCTCCAGCGGCTTGAGATGTCTCCTGTATGTTGTCCCCATCTCATCTCCACAAAGTTATACAAGCCCATAGCCCCCACTTCAAGTACCTGTGAAGTACCTGAGATAACATTTTTTTCCAGGACAATCCAGCAAATTTGACCACTAGGGACCAGCTGCAGGTGTAAATGGGTCTGCTGCTCCCAGGTTTTGACATGAACCAAATCCAAACCAAGTCTTCAGCTCTCTTCCCTTCCTCTTCTTCAAGCTGCCCTCCTGTTTTCTTCCTCTTTAACCTCTACTGCACTTAATTTATGAGCTAGTTCAATAGGATCTATTATGCATTGATTTAACATTTTTGACAGAAGTTTTTTTCCAAAAGGTTTGTCATGACAAAGGCAAAACTTATAGTCTAGGGAGTTTTAGTTTTTAAACCAAAACTTAAACATTCTTGGTACTAAAGTTTATGTTATTCTCTGGAACTCATTTAGAAACCTATAAATA
The DNA here is from genome assembly GCF_001723895.1 of Crocodylus porosus. Lineage (NCBI taxonomy): Eukaryota > Metazoa > Chordata > Crocodylia > Crocodylidae > Crocodylus > Crocodylus porosus. The sequence goes on from NW_017728906.1 coordinate 190,041,413, forward strand.
CTAAAGGTTGGTTTATAATAAAGGAATGCATTGTATTAAAAACTTACTTGAAACTCTTCTGTTTTCAAAAAGTATAACATTTAAGTTTTCTCAACATATATTAGGAAAAGGTAACAATGAAACAACAGCTTCAGAGAAAAGAACAGTGTTTACTATTGAGCATTCCACATAACTAATGTCATGGAATACCAGTGATAACAAATATTTACAATTCATAAGTTATAAAAGAGCTTGCTAGTGACTTGTGAACTCAAGAGTGCCCTGTTTTGCAATTATTATGTTACAGTACACATACATAAACACACATGTGCATGCTTCAATATTTGTATACCAGTATGACAAAAAACAACCTAATCACATACTCAATTTACTTTAATTCAGAAAAGATGCTACATATTGTGAATGCTTTTGAACTGAATGTTGATTGTGAGACCATTCACACACACAACTATAAACTACAAAACATAATGTATGTTTTGGCAGCTGATGTACCCATAGCCTCAGTGGTTTTTTTTAAACATGGCTTAGAACAACTCTTAAAAATATGCAATATAAAAGCAGAATGTCTTTCCATTTCCCTTTACATGTACTATGTTATGTGGAATTAAAAGATATATGAAATACTTGAAATACTTAAGGCCATTTAACTAAGCAAACATTCTAATTATTGCTATTTACCTATTCGTTTTAAAAAACATGTTCCACAGAATATAAACAGGTTGCGAGATTACTGACATTTTAAAATCCCACATTATATATTGGATTTAACCCACCCTAAAGAATCCATAAGTAACAGAATGCTAAAAACATTTAAACCTCAGCAGATCGTGCTTAGGCAACTCATAAGGAGCTTCCAAGAAGTTAAAATGTACAGACAAACATGAAAAAGCACAAACTAAAGCCAAATTTGGCTCCCTGTTATGCTGATGCATCCCCAGTGTTTTTTATGGTTGTCACAAAAAATTGTCCCACTTCCACTACAGATCTAAGCAACAATCTCTGATCTCAGCTACCTTGGTATAACCCCACAGAAACAGAACACTATAAAATTGTTACATAAATTTTATGATAAACACATTTGAAGATTATATGGTGGTGAATTCTTCAAACTGAGACTGGAACAGTGTACTAATGTCCAATTTCTACTAATTATACATGTAAAGGAGTAATCAGTAATGCATTTTAAGTATAATGTTACAAATGTGGGGTACAGCATTGCTACTTAAATATTAAATCCATATGTAATGCTGAAATTTAAGTCTGGTTACTTATCCTAAAAGAAAATTACAAATACAGGAAACACTAAAACAACAATAAATTACCTTAGTAGCCTCTGCATACGTCTCTTATTAGACTTCTAGCCATACCTTCTTAGTTAATGCCATGAATAGCATCCAGAATTTTACCATGGAATTTATGTTTGTGCTATTTTATTTAGGAAGTCATAGTGACTGAACAATTACAAGGTTCAATATTTCCTTAGCATGCAAATTAGAAACTGTTATGGAGATTTTTCCGTAAAAGTTACCAGTGTTGAAATGTTTTCTTGGTTGCAATGTACTTGTATTAAACTAGTATTCCCAGATTTCAGTGGCAAGTAAAGTAAAAACAGTGTCCTGAAAGGATCTGAAATTCCTGTACTGGATCTAGTAACATCCACAAACTCATTTGCATAGACATTATGGGAAAAATATGAATAGTCACAGGATAAAATAAAATTCTGTCATGCATTAGAACAGGGGTGGGCAAAATATGACCCGTGGGCTGGATCTGGCCAGCCAGGCCATTCTATCCATTCTAATTAAAAAACTAATATTTATCTGGCCCTGGCTGCCTGTCAAAGATGACAGGAGCCAGTGGCAGCAGGACCCAGGGGAACCCACTGAAACAATTCAATCTTCTCAAGTTAGTCTAAGCTGCATAGGTTGACTGCACAAGCCAGTAAACAGACATTCATTCTGATTCCAGATATTCAAACACATGCCTGCAGTGGCCCAGGCCAGAAGCTGGGGGGCATTAGAGCACACCTGCCCACTTGCTGGAGCAGAGAGCTTGGGCCAAGGCTAGCCCACCCACCCTGCAAGCAGGGGTTTATGGCAGAGGTGCAAAGCATCCAGTTAACTCGAATGTGATGGGGATCTGGGATAGAAGTTCAATAAACTGATTTAACCTAAATCAGTTAAGTTTGACACTACATCCATCCAGATTGATCTTAAACGAGTTTCGGCCATTTTGAAAGTGATTTATGTGCACTGAACTTCTGTTGTGTTACAGATCTAAACCAGTTTCTGATCATTTATACTGGTGTATGTGTAATTTCTGTCCCTATCCCTGCTGTCGAAGGTCTAAGTTTGTCCACATTCACAGCTCCTCAGTGGTGGCAGAAGTCCTTCTATTTGCCAACATGGAAACATCACATCTGCAAGCAACAGAAGGCTTCTCCTACCACAGGGAATTCACACATAGAAGTGCCCTTGCCTTCTGCCAACTTTAGCAGCTGGTGCCTCCCAGGGTGCACTGGGTACCCTGCCAACACAGCTGCTATAGAAAAGCTGCCTGAAGCCACTAGTAGGCATGTGAGTATATCCTTTCATGTTATCCTTCCCATTAATTTTTCAAGCTCCATCTTGATGCATTACTGGTGGCTTCCCTGCAGAGGTGTGCAGTGTAGGCAAGCCTTTAACATAAGGTGCACTTCAGCATGTCTCCATCCTGTTACACAAGACCTTCGTGACATGGTTGATCTACTTCATGTGTTCAGATAATGTCAAGTGCACTGTTGGTGCTAATTCAATACTTGGTATTAAGTGCAAAAATGCAACATAGCTGCTGCCTGTAATCCTTTTTCATGAATGATGTTTAGAAAAAATGACATTTTTAGTGAGTTAAAATCCTGTACTTTTGGTTATCTATCTATAAAGCATATAAATGATAGAAATAACTCTATTTCAGACATGAGAGAAGAAGCATGCAAGAGAAGTTTCTTTTCTTTGTCAACATATTGGCAAATAAAACACTTTAATTTCACCCAGTAACACATAAATTACTCTTTTGCCAACATTAATAAAAAGCTGTTCAGTGCTGTTTTAGCATTTGCATTTTTGTAGCAATAGCTATGACTAAGCCAGCTCTTTCAATTATGCCATGAACTGTATGCACTATTTTTTAAAATAAGTAACAGCTCCCTGAGAATGTGTGCGCGCTGGGGGGGTGGGAGGGAAAAATGGCATGGTAAGCACAAATCTAAAATGCCTCTCACATTTCCCAGGACAGGAGCCTCTATAATGTACAGCTGACATTAGCTGTCACCATATGATAAAATTAACTCCTCCGGGTAATAAGGGCCCTTTACAATTACCATTTTATTCTCACTGACTATATCAGGATAGATATATAATCAAAAGAACTATTTAGAAGAGGGTGAAAGCAAGGATCACTTTATATGTTGAATGAAAAAAATATAACTTCATGCTAGATCTATTAGACTCAAGACCATGCAAAGTGTTCACACAGGAAAGAAGTATAAATGTTTGCCACTAAATGTTTAAGTCATGCTGGATAAAATATAGCAGCATTATGGTCTGTTTTGTATCTTTAAAGAATAGGAAACACAAGAACTTGGGCTGAAGCTGTGTCTTAGTCCAATTTGATATACCTAGATTTTTGCAAAGACAAACAGTAATATAAATATAGCATCTTTCACTCTGAATGAGTCTCATGTGTTTTAAAACATAAATTTAGCATTTGCTTCCCTTACAACTGGAAAGCAGCCATCCCTGGAGTAGGAGAGCAGAAGGAAAAAAAATGATGGCCAAAGAAACTGTGATAAATTGCTGGTCATTGAAAATAATTGTTATGGGGCCTTTTTTATATCAGTTCATAGAAAAGAGAATCCCTTTTTGCTAAGGTCTGAAGAGACCCTGACATAGTGAAGTAAGCAGAACTCAGTGTTGCCCTGTCCTTTGGTTCCACTGACAGACACCACTCTATGCAGATTGCTATAATTAAGCAACATAGATAAAAAGCATATGGGCAAATGTTTTGCATGGTTGGTCCAGTAAAAGACAGCACCCCAATAATCCTTGCCTCTAGCCTAATACCTGGACCATCATGGATATATCACTCCAGTTCTACCAGATATCAAAATCCACAACCTAAATAAAAAAGAAGCCAGACTACACATCAGCACCTTCTTCCTAAACTTGTGCACAAAACATAACGCCATCCCCAGAGGACTCAGTTTGCAGACGTCTAGCTAACACCAACAACTGCATATATGCAATGCAACTATGCAAGAGAAACTCAGGAAAGCTAAGACACCGTCTTCTTCACGTAAACCACACCAAAAGACTTAAATGGGACATACTTACATATGCAACTAAACTAAGAGATATTAATTTGGAGACATACCTGACTACTATACACAGCAGGCCCAAATGTACCACCAAAAATACCCGATCGCGGCCATTCAACATAAGAAAAAGTGGAATCAGCTAGGACAACAGGAACCACCTGACAGGAAGCATACCAGCAACACAGGAGAGAATTAAGACATCAGCTCCTAGAATACCAACACCGTTAACTTATCACAGTACCTCCTATCCTATCCTGAAATAGCTGTACTCTCTAAAGGCCTGAACTTCTGCGCCCAGAGAAACAACCTGACAAAAATCATGGAGTTAGTCTAATAAAATGCATCACCCAAAACAGTCCTTGCTTCTCACATATAGGAAATCTTATCTTTCACTCTGAAATCATTAGCTTTTGGAGATTTAATAACAATTATTTGTATGTGTATTCTTTAAAAACATTGTTTGATAAAAGAAAAATCCCATACCAAAAAAAAACCCAAACCACACTGGAGCTTTAGCTTGACCCTTTAAAAATGTAGACAACTTCAATTATATTTACAATTAACTATTACCGATCCATTGTGTGACCTTACAGAAGTAATAACGGCAAATTTTCAGCTATGTTTACTATGACATACTAAGTGATATATAGCAATTTTTCAAAGCAATGAGCTACAACAAACCATGCACTTCCCATGATTTTAAGAGTATCTAAACTTGTACACATGGATTAGAAATTAAATAGCCATATCTCTGCAGCTGAAAATGAACTTAAAGCTTCTTTACTTGTATTGGTGTTATAGTACTATAACTGGGGCCTTATCCCACTCTTTTACTAGCATAAGTTACACGTACAAGGAGTGGTAGAGAACACTGGAATGTTTTGCTCCTTTTCTTAGTTATATCCTGAATGCAATCCTGTACTTACATTTTTTTAAGCCAAGAACGTTAAAACAAGAAGATAATTACAAACAGATGAATGTATTTTATAAAAGTTACACTTTTTTATGGACTGCTCCTAAATTTTGGCCAGATTAATTTAAATGCTTAAAAGTTAGCACAGATTTCTAAAACTGTTTTATACAGAGTAAGAAACAGATAACACCCCTATCCTGTTGCAAGCACAATTCACAAGGTTATTTAGAATAAGAGTAATAATACTGTTATAAACTCTACTGCAACTACATAGATACTATGTTTTAAATTAATGCATTTTTAGAGCTAATCTTTATCCTGTCTGAGGAACGATTATGAAGGCAAAGTCCCGGCCTAATATGCAATCTGAACAAAGCTTTCAGTATGAAAAACTTGCTAAGTGTAAGGCAAAATAAGAACCTGTTGAATTTCAGTGAATGCTATATTGTATTTCATAAATAATTTGGTCATTTTAACACCATCTGTTATACAATTAAATTACTTGTAAATTGGTTGCCTAACAAAGGCTGGGGTAATCCATTGGTTCAACATGTGGACAGAACCCATGTCTAAGAACACACTACTGCTCATACAAATCACCTAGTTAGGAATTTGAAAGAGTATCCTTGTAAATGTACAGGGGTGTGTGTAGAGGTCACAGCTTTCTTGCATTTATGACTTCCCACACAATTAATCACACAGCTGCATTTGATTAGCTTTTGACATGATTGCACTGTCTCAAGGAGGTCAATACAAGACAGTTCCAAATCTCTTGACACTTCCGTTAATGCAACTACTCCAAAATTTCCATATTCTGTAACACTAGTACTGCAACTATAATGCTGCTCAAACAGTTTTCATGCAATACTTTTGGGTTTCTGTATTATGGTTCACCAAGTCAGTAAGCGTTTTACCATTTAGTTGAAAGGTAAAAGATGTAGACCTTAAGGCCCTGATTCTGCAAAGATTTATTATGCACATGCTCAACTCTACACAAATGATGTGGATAAGTTTCTAAAGCAGGGTTACAAAGGGAAGAGTGTACATTTAAGTCGCTGCAGAATCAGAATGCCTGTCAATGAGATATAGCTGATGACTGCTTTTCTCTTTAAGGTCTCTAACATGCAAAATATGTTTTTACAAAGCAGACAAACTTTAAGGCAATTTATTATTTTTTTTCTTGATTGAATTAAAAACTTAAAGGGCAAAATAAAAAGGAGTAAACAGAAATTTATGAAATTAAAATGCTTGGATTTTTCACTGTTGTACAGGAAAGCTCTTTTATCTATCGTTTTCTACCTTATCTTCTTTTCAATTGATTCTCAAAAAGTCAAAATCTTTTCTTGAAAGTCTTTCATGCAAATATACATTTTCCTGAATATGTGGCAGGACTAGCACATGTTTATATGACTCAGACATGTCTGCTAAAAGCTATATATCCCATATTACAAATTTAAACTTTTGTGTTTTGTTCATGTGATGAGTATGATGTGAGAGTCCATGTGAACTCTCTACAGGGATTCCCAACATTTATGTGCCAAGGGCACATTTGAATTTAAAAGAAAAAACAACAGGTGCCAATATGACAGAATTTTTTGTTGGAATAATGATTTTTACTGATTGTGAAAATGTGTACGGGCACCTGAATAAGCCACAGAAGGCGCCATGGCGCCTGCAGGCACCACATTGGGAACTGCTGCTCTAGGATGTTCATGGTTGGTTTAACTAGGATACTAAAATGATTTTAGACACATAATTGAAACAATTGGATTAAAGGTCCATATGGCGAATGACAGTTCTGAAAAATGTCTTCACATTAATAGTATTCCCTACAAAAGTTTGTTAGTGTGTCATACAGGTGAGTTTGATAGTTAACTGCAGAAAATTAATGTTAGCTGCTATACAATAAACTTAGAGCCAAGTCCTACTCAGAATATTCCAATAACTAATAACATTCAGTTCAGTGAGCAGAATTTTAGTTCAGAAGGACTAATTCTATACAGTACTATCTAGAAAGAAGTATTAAACTTTCTATTGGAAGATTACCTTTATGAAACAGTAAGGACACACACAATCAAGTAGTTACTCAAAATGTACATGTAACTAACTGAGCCAAGCAGACAACCAACCTCTCAATGAATAAGGACACTGATTTTTGATTTACAAGCATGGCTGTTCTTTCAAAGGCGCAAAAACAACCACACGCTTCCCCTCTCCAATGCAATTCATTGTTTAAAGAAAACACAAACTCTGGGAACCTTCCAAACATTGTAGGCCTTCAATCAGCAAGAAAATGCAGCCCAACCTACTCCATCTGATTCTGAAAAGCTGAAATAACTGTATTTTAGACAAATTTGCCTGTGTTGCTCTTTTAAGTTTCCCTTCCTGAAGAAATAAGGAACACAGATCTGTCACAATAGGTAAATTAGCCTGATTTCAGCTTGAGGGATGAAATGGTCCAACTGGTCACTGGCAAAAGGGTAATCTCTTGCCTCCTGAAGCTCTCTCCAGTTTGAGACCATTTTCACAGCCATGATAATTCAGCTCTACTTCCCTAAATTAAACATTATGTTAAACACACCTTTGGGGAAAATGCACACTTATTTCTTCTACTGCAGGACATGGGGCATTCTCCCTAGCAATATAAACCCAAATCTCTGAATGTCACTTTCCAGCCATAGTTTGGTTTAAGTAGAATACTACACTGGCCTCTTGGGTGGGCCAGATCTATGGACTTCGTTATTTAAAGAAATGAAACGTTTGAGAAAGCACAGAAGAAAAAAAAATCCTATTTTTCATGATGATATATTTCACAGTTCCATTACAACAGACTTTTCACAACAGTGCGCCTTCTGAATGGAAGCAGGACTGTCTGTTACGTACGTCCAAAATTAAGTAGTTTATACAGCTGTCATCCTCCCTTAAATATTGAAGTATGGAAAAGAATTTTAACAAAAACTGGTATTGTCTTAAGTTTGGATATCTAATATGTAAATATTAGTAAATGTATACATTGATGGCACTGGAGCTGCTTTGCAGTTCTCATCACTGCAGGAGATTCGACAATTCTGCCCTGAGGCTGTCAGTGCTCCCAAAGACTAGAACTTGATGCTTAGCAGAAAAATATTTCTTAAATTTATTTTGGAATTAATGTTAGCAGTTGCAGGGATGATCTCTCAGAATTAAAAGCAAAATACTGGGTCATATCAGCGACAACCGCCAAAACAAAAACCAACAAAAATCAGGGAAAAACAAAAAACAAAAGCAACTGGAAACAACAGGCTTCTTGATAGCTACAGAAACATGAGCTCTGGCAGTAGGTGTTATTAATCTGCACAGTACTGTAAGGAAGAAAATGAGGTTTCAGGGTCATGTCCTATGATCTTGTAAGACTGGAATAAAAGTGGTTTCCCACAGAAAGCATTTACCCTTGGGTGTTGTATGCTATTCCTACTTTTTCCTGAGCCTGCCGAGAACATGAGACTTGACCTTTCTACTGAGATCCTTTTCTACACCCACATTAAGCCTCTTCCAGGGGAACTTAAAGACTCTGTTTCACTGTTTAATGCTCTAATTAAATGATATATTTTGTGCTAGGCTGAAGATGATGTTCTACTTTTGAAAATCTGAACTTCCCAATAGTAACTACAAGTTTTTGTAACTGGAAATTTCCAGGATCCTGGACCTATTTTTGAAATAGCAGATCTGTGAGATCCAAGGCTAGGGCTTCTCAAGACATAACCTTCTCAAACAAAAAGATGAGGTCATATGATTGTTGTCCTCTCCTATCTATCCCTTTTATAGTGCTATGTGAACTGCAGACAAGGCGAAAAAGCACAAAGTAAAGACCTCGCCTAACTTTGTAAGAAGTCTTGCATCCACCATCCCAACACAGGAAGTGGATGTCTCGTAGTTTATCACTATTTCTAGATGCAATGTGGGCAATTACTCCCACCAATATTCTTTACTGTGATCAAATGTTTACTAACTACCTGTGTTCCTCTACCTATTGAGGATCATACAGATTTTAGAAATTTTCCTCTGTCCAGACTGGAAAAAAATATTCTGTTTATCCATAGGAATGATACTACTCTGGTCTTTAATGAAGCATTTGGTGGGAAATGTGTCCTCCTTTCCTAGCGCCCATCCTTGGGATGTTTTTCCTTTTCTTGGCTGCTTGAGGCCAACTAAGAGTTTTCAACCACTCTTTTAGGTACGTATCTCAACCCCATTAAGAAACACTGAGCTCTTGATTATTACAGAGGATCCCTTTGTTTACAGTCAGTAAATTTGGACTGTTCCACACCATGGAACTTTCTGACCTTAAATAAAATGAAAGTCAGAGTACAAGGGACCTCAAAAAAATAACTGCTAGACTATACCCTTCCCTGTTTTGTTCTTCTGCATCTGGCCTGCATCATTTCATGGTCAGTTGCTGAAAAGAGAAGACAGAAGTAACGGTGAGACATGGAACAGTTGAAGGCGGGGAAAAATAACCAAGACATGGGAGCACAGTGACCGATACCCATAAAGAATTACAGCCTAGCAGTTTGCACATGGCATCTTGTAACAGCTGTTAAGCAGTTTGATGGTTGGGGAATCTATGTAAACTTAGGAATTCCAGTTTGCTTATGAATACTGTGTGCGTTTAACTTCCTGCAGTCTTTCACTGTGTCCTTAAGCCATACTTGTAGTAGTAAGGGGAAAGAGACAGGCACGTCTGCCCCTCAATGGGCCAAATCATGTAGGACCATTAAAAACATGCTTGCCCTACTAGGGCAAGTAAGTTGGCTATCACCTAGGGAAACAAATTCCATGAACTGGGCTTGTAACCAAGCAATGGATCACAGCACAACAGACCCTACAACTGTCTAACACAAAATGTGATATATTTCATCCAATGCACCAAAGGTCCTCCTGGAAGCTATGTGGATAAAACTAAACAACCGCTGTGTCCCAGAATGAAATCTCAAGCAAGAATGATACAGGACAGAAATGTACAATCGCAAGTTGCAGAATGCCTTTCACAGAAGAATCAAAATGATTTTATGACTCATTGGCATTTAAGTGTCCCTCTGCAAGCCTCCCTGTATTCTACAAGTACTAATGATCCTCCTTCCCTTTTCAAAAGTTTACTCTTTTACTAATTAAGTTTTATCTATTGCAACTCTCCTTCACTTGGTCACTAGCTATTTCCGATAACTTCTCTTTGCTTCACAGGTTTACTGCCTTCTTCCTCATTTTAAGTGATTGCTTTCAACTACATAATGGAATTACACTACGAAATGGAATTTGACCTGGTATTTTTCTTAGATTATGTCTGTTTCTTCACCAGACTTAAGAAGGCTTAAAGCTTCTTATCTTGTGACTGAAAGCTTGTCTAACTTCTCTCCCAACTATTAGCTCCCAAAAAAGATAATACCAAACACAAACCTTCCTTTTTGCAACACGCTTGGAGATAACTTTGGATAGCCACTTGGCAAAAGGAATTGAAACTTTATTTAAAAAAAAAAGAGAGAGAGAGAGAGAGTCATGGTGGGGAGATGGAGCAGATAAATTTGGACCTCCACAACAGGAGGAGCAGATAAATTCTGGACCTCCTGAAAACGTGGGGCCCAAAACCCAGAGTTCCTGGAACGGTGAGAAATCGGCACAGGGATTTAAGGGCAGGTTGTTTCTTCTGCAGATATTGGGCTAAGAGGAAAGTGTTGTGTGGGGGAGAAGGGACAGGAGTTAAAAACTCCTTGCATTTTGTGCTCCACTGTGAGGTACTCCCCAAAGAGGGAAACAGCAAAGGAAGGATCCACAGTTTTAGTGGCACTTGGAGATTGTGAAATAACTCCTAAAGAGGTCTAGAGACCTGTCATTACTTTTACAGACTAGACAACTGGATTTTGGAAATCTCACTGTCATGAGAGGCATGTTTCTCATATGTTTTTTATATACATTTTGAGTCAGACACCTGACCTTCCTCCCTCAGGAGGAAAAAAATTGTACGTGTATAATATGCCCAAAAGGAATCAGTAATTTTAACTGAAGTTTGAATTTTCCAAAACAAGCAGACAGACATAGAGAGACTTTTAAAACTTTTATTATAAAAAATATTAAAAACAAAAGGTGAAAATACAAGCATGTGTGTGGCCTTCCCAAGAGCCATGTATGAAACACTTGTCAGGAATGAAAATACTCATAAAAGGCATCTACACATGCAGGCATAAAGCTCATTAACAATGCGTGTGGATTGAACTGGGGCTAAAGTTAGTCCCAAATCAGTCGACAAAACGGAGTTAATGTGCTTTAATGTATCTACACATGAGTTAATACGCTTTAACCATTCATGCCTAAATTTGATATCTGCAAATGCAGGTATCAAATTTAGGCACAAACAGCCTAAATTCACCATTTTTAATGTGTACAAAGGCACGTGCGTGTAGATGTGCGCCCTTAATCTACATTAATTTAAGCTAACGCACATAAAAAGTCAACGTGTAGACATGCCCACAATCACCAGAGACTGAAATCCCGTCCCCACAATGACTTCATGGATTTACATGTTTAGGATTAGCTGTCTGTCTTCAACATTTTAGAGTGCCACCCCAATGACCTACTGTGACACAAAATGGTGCACATTTTGTTGCAAAGGAAGGGGCTCTTCAGTAGGAAAATCAGGTCAAGAAGCAGACAAAACTGGAAAATGTCAAAAGGGGATCTCATACCCTGGCTACCAGTAACCAATGACTACCCTTAAAGGCCAAAGTGCCTGTTGAAAGAGACATATAGATACAACATAAAGAATAATCAAGTTCTTGTTATCACTCCTCGATAGGTTTTTATCCTAAAATACTTCACAAAAAAGCCTGACACTTAGCAACCTTAATCTCACTGACAGAAACTCTGATACAAACTGTATATTCATCAGATACTGTACCATCATTATGGACTCGGTCTTGGCAAATATATCTAACTCCTGATTGGGCTTGGCTTGAGAAAAGACCATATACCTCTTTAAATGAGTGAGTTTCTAAGGTGACCTTCACCCTATGAAAACATGTAAGCAGAATTGAGCTATTCAGAAATATTGCTAATTATTTTATTTTGATTTGTAATTTAAATTTTATAACTTTCTCGTGATGGACATTTTCAAAAAATATCAATCTTCACACACATTTTACAACACTACTATACCAGAAAATCAAGTGAATTACAGTTTAATTTTTTTTAAATTGCATTTATTAAAATAAAGAAACAGTTAAGGGTTCTATGCTTCTGCATGTAAAATACTTATAATGGCATATTACATTCGAATAAATAACTTTAACTCTGCCCCTTGTACATATGCATTACAACAGACATTAACTATATGATTCAACATAAACATCTTCCATAAAATAAGTTCCAAGATGTTGCAAATGTCAGTAATGCATATTATTTAGTGTATGTTGTGAAAACAATTACATGAAAAGTTTGTAAGACTAAGTCTACAAACTAAAAACCTACAGATGAAGTAAAAAAAAAAGTACCAACAGAAAATATCCTGGAAACAACTGTGATTGTTTTACACAAATATTTTGCACCTGAAAATAGTAAAACATTAGATTATGGAAAAATTGTAACTTTTTGTTTAACATACTAATGTGTTGCTATATTTCAAATCAGTAAGTCTAAATCGCACACATTTTTTCTCATTAAAGGAAAATTATTTAAAATAATATGTAACTATGCTATAAAACCATGACACTACATTAAATAGTTATTCTCAGCACTAACACTTTCAGAGTGAAATCAGTAAGAAAAACCTGTAGTCTTTGAAGACTTTTAGCTTTTTGAGATGTTACCCATTATTCTTTCTGTTCCTAATATTTCATTTAAATATATTTCTGAGTTAATTATTAAATGTTGATAAAGTCTTCATGTCCCTTTAATTTGCATGACTAATGGGCCTAGAGAACATGTATTCATTACATATGGAAGACCCAGTTCATTTGCTCCTCAGTAAAAAAAACAAACAAACAATCTTTGGCCAAGTGTAGCAACACTAGTAAGATGATAATGAGAATAATTAAAGGAAAAAGCAGCTCAAGCTGAAAACTCTCAGGTCACTAAACTATAAGTCAAGGCTCCCTTTTGTAAAAACAATTTGATTTAACAAAGATCTTCAAATGTAACATCAAACAGCTTAAGCACTTCTTTTTGCTTTCCGGACTATATTTGCTTTCCTTCTGAACTGTCACATTAGCAAACAGTGTGAGGTAAACACAGACACACAGCTTTATCTAGCAAAAGATTAAAAGACCATCATATCATTCACTTTGAAAATATCTGAATACCTCCAAAGACGGTAGTGTATCTTTTGGCACAGAAGTATCTGCAGATTTAGATATTGTACATGTCCTAATTGCATAACTCTAACGTAACGGTCTTTTTGATACGTTCTTGAACAATTTGATACAAACTTTTTTATACAATTTTACCTGCACAGCTAAGTTACTACTTTTTGATACGCTGCAGAATCTGTTAGGAGTAAGTGAGCATAGTGACCAGACAAAATGAATACGCTAGTTGTGGGTCTGTTGCATATAACTAGTTAACATTTTTATTACCATATTTACTCAAACCTAAGATGAGTTGTCCCCCCTAAGAGGGGAAGCCCCTTGTCTTAGATTTGAGTACAAGCGGAGGAGGGGAGAAGCAGGATTGGAAGTGGAGCCACAGCCACTCTGTCCCCACCTGCCTCCCTCCCCCGGCCCTTGCTTCCCACTGCCACTTACCTTCTTCTTGCCGCTCCATTTCCTGCTAGGGTCCTGCTCCACCTGGGGACGGAGAGCCCAGAGCAGGTGCTGCCTCTGGCCCCAGCGGCAGCAGCTCTACCCCTGGTTCCAAAGCGAGGACTGAAGCTGCCACTGCCACCATGTGGCCAGGTTGCAGCTGGAAGCAGCACACGCTTCATGCCCTGGGCTGGAGTGGGATACCAGCCATGTGGGATACCAGCCACAACCAGAGCTGCAAGAGGAAGGTAAATGGCAGTGGGAGGAGGGTACCGCGGGGCAGGCAGCAGTGGAAAGGGCAGGGCAGCAACAAAGGGGAGATGGCACAGGGAGCAAGTGGTGGGGGGAACAGGGGTCTGGGGCTGTGGGTACTGCAGGAACGGGCAGGTGTTAGGGGGTGCTGGCATGAGAGGAACAGGAAGGAGGGGGGCAAGTGGCAAGCGGGGGGGCAAGCAGCAAGACAGATGGCAGGGGGCAAGTGGAGGGCAGGGAGCAACTGCCAGGTGACAGACAGGCAGCAAAGGTCATGGTTTAGGCCCTTTGACTCCCCTAACACCCTCCCCACCCCCAACCACCTGCCCTCCTGCAGCAGTGGGGGGTGGGGAGGAGTCAAATTTAAGACAACCCTCCAAAATTAAATTCTAGACATGGAAAATTATAACAGCAGAAGCTGTGGGAGCAGGTGGCTGTGGCTGCAGCTCAGGCTCTGAGGTTGGAGTGGGAGTTGGGACTGCAGCCACTGCCCCTCCCTCCACTTGCATTCAAATCTATGGTATGGGACTTCTTTCTCCCATATGCTAGGGACAGACATTCAAAAAGCCTGAGCCTGCGTTGATATAATCTTTGCAGGTTAATCTAACCTGTCAAGGCCTAATCACTTTGTAACTGCACAGATATACCAGAATTGCAGGTACATGCCTGCAGTGGCTCAGGCTAAAAGCCAGGGGGCACTAGAGCAGCCCCCCTTCCACAGGGCTGAGCTGAGGGGGCGTGGCAATGCCCTGGCAGGATTAGGGAGAGGTCATAACAGTGCATTTATCAGTTATTATCAGCATTTATCACCCATCAGAAAACAAACAGCCTCTCTCATTAGTTCATAGATATTAGGGTCAGAAGGGATCTCAGCAGATCATCGAGTCCAATCCCCCGCCTCAGGCAGGAAACAGTGCAAACAAAGAAAGAACGGAGAGACAGTACCAGCTGAGCTTCGATTAGCTTCAAAAAGCCCTAAGCCGACAGCCCCGCCCATCCCAGAGAGCATGCTGGGATACTGAGGGAGTCTGATTTAACTTAAACCAGCAAGGGGTCTGTGACAGACATTGCATAACCCAGTTTGACCCAAATTAGTTAAGTGTGATACTACATTCAACCATGTTTATCTCAAACTGGTTTTAGCCATTTTCAAACCGGTTTATGTGCACTGAGCATCAGTTCTGTTAAAGACTTAAACCAGTTTCTAATCACTTAAACCGGTTTGTGTGCAATGTCTGTCCTTAGCCATACTGAAGCAGGGTGGACTTTATCTTAGATTCAAATAAATGCTGTGGCAAGGGACAGTCACCCTATAGCAGCAGCTCCAGGTGCCAATTTCGGTTTGGGGCAGAAAAAGAACAGCCACCACTGGTGCTGGCTGGCTGCACTGCCAACACTGGCAACCAGGGGCATCTTTACACACAGAAGTGTTGCAGTGCTGGGTGTTTTGAAAAGCACCTGGTGCTGCATCACTAGCAATTGTATAAGTGGAAAATGTGTGTCAGTACTGTGAAAATGGCAGCAGCGCGCTTTTGAACTAAAACACATCAGAGGTGTTTTGTTTCAAAAGTGCACTGCCGCCATTTTCTGCTCGCTGAAAGCATTTTGCTGCTTATACAACTGCATGCAGTGCATTTCGCATCCATTCACTGAAGCTGAGGATCTCTGGGGCATTGTGGGATAAAAAGGTAAAGGTCCTGGGTGCTAAACTGCACTGTTACACCTCTCTCAGTAACTTCAAGAAGTTGCATTCTCATGCAACACAATTACAGTCTCGGTGCAAGCACAATTAAAGCAACAGAGTCCTTTTGCCAGAATAACTTATTTAATTCAGGAAGCTGAATCCCTTTTGTTGGTATAATTTGTCTCCATGTGAAAGGGTTTTCCAGTATAGCAACAATGGTCTAACAACAGACTTATAACAAAAATTATTTTTTCCAGACGATACTTCAACTTTATATTACGCATAGTAAAACTTGAGGATTCACTGCAAAAAAAGGAAAGACTTTCAGGAGTTACAAAATGCAAGCTGTCTGCTGAGTTTACAGAATTTGAATCATTTCTTCCAATGGTCACTAACTCTGGTACATACAGATTTGGTATTTTAAATGTCAACGTTAGCTGTTTCATTGCTAATCACAACATGTCAGACAGCGCAAACAAGGTATAGCAGGAGCTTTTATATAATCTAGTCTCAGTGACCACTCATTTTATAGTAGCAAATAATAGGTCATTATTCATCAGCATTTTGATTAATCAAATCTTGTCTAATTTAAAAAGATATCTGAACATATATATCCTTCTACACATTGTGAATACTCAGACAGGCTAAATATAAATACTGCAGTATATTCTTCTCATTTTCTACTTTACTCCTTCATTTTTGGAATAAGGAATTTCTAGAATTTAATTGGAAGTGCATGGATTCCTAGAGCTATTGCACTTGCTGTGTTGGGGAAATTGGTCAGCGTACCACCTATGCACCGAAGGGTGTGCTCATATGCCGAGGAGCACTGGCCACATCCCGTCTCTGGGCTCATTCCTAGCTGCGATCAATTTAGCTCAGAATGAGGGAGTGTCTGGTATGTGAGTTTATTGCTCTGCAGAGGGGTACTCAATGTCCCAAGACAAAAAGCTCCCCCGATCTGAGTCGAATAGTACTCTTTATGTTAACAGGTCATACATATGCAAATATAAGTATACATAGGCATAAGGCATATATGCATGCGCATCCTTGGGGAATATCCACAAGCCTGGGGTCTTTCCACATGCTGTTGCTGGGTTACAGAAAGCAGAACAGAGCAAGCTTAAGCTAGATGAAGTCGATTTGGTGGTCTACAAGCTTACTGTTTAGTGGTCTACAAGCAAGGGGGAATTTTCAAGATTCTGCTTTTTAAAAGGTCATCTCCTGCTTCCCTTTTTCATTTATGGTTGTTTTTCTTACAGCTGCTAGCATCAGGAAATTCTTAACAGCAGTGTAAATACTTCAACTTCGATAGTAAAAGATAAGCCTTTTATTAGTTAAAAGGTATTACAATTAAAAATCTATGGAATAGATTATTAAATAATTAGATTTCAGACATGTTCGTACTATGTATTAATAGTATGTTTTTATTTGGAAACAAACATGCACATTCGCTATTATTTCATTACAAAATATGGGTACATGTCAATTGTAATTGAAAACTGAAATATATGTGGAGAGATGCATGATGCAAAATTAGTATCAATGAAAATTCTCTTGGCTTTTCATGAAGTTTTGATCAGTTGACATTACATAATCTAACTTGCCTTGTATTGTAAAATGTCATTTTGCAAGCTCAGTTTGGTTTTGCCTTCCCCTTTTCAGTGCTAAATAATATATATATATATATAAATACATATATTCCCTTAACATTTCTTCCATTTTCCCTATTTCAGAATGCTCAAAACCATAGGGTGAGCTCTGAAAAGATCTGATTACAATACAGTAGAGCTAAAGACCTTGCTTGTCAAACAATTTTTTTCCAAGTAAACTGACCTTGTTAGGCTGTGAAAAAATGGGAATTTTTCAGGTAGAGCTGTATCTGATCACTTTTATACTGTTCAATCTGAGGACAAAAACCTAAAAATGCCATGGTTAATTATGCTATCAGAATAATAAGTTCAGGGGTTCACGTCCAGAGAACTCAGACTCTAAAGTAACTTTCGTGAACATTTTCAGCAAGATAATAAAAGTTAAGAAGTTTCCTGTCTTTCATCACAGGAAACTCTAAATAAGTCAGCAGGTTTTGCATAATTATATTTCAGATCAATTTCCTGAAAACACTCCAAAGGCTTTCCTGTAAAACACTGCCTAAATTCCCATTTTCATCTGCCAAGTTACAAGAAATAATGGTATCAGGTGCAGACATAAGGAATGATTTTACATCAGCCAGGCATGCAAAAATGATTAGATCAAATGAAAACAAACAGACTTAAGTGATGTCACTGCTGAAACAAAATATTTGATTACTTTTTAAACATCTATCACTTAAAAAAATATCCAATACATAGAGAAAAACCATGTGGAATATTAGAGACATTTAACCTCACTATAGCTGCTGGCCTAATTCTGCAAACCTGCACTCTGTGAAGTCCCCTCCCCTCCCATTTCTGACAACCTAGTTGCACCAGGACTCTTCAGAGGAAGAGGCGCTCAAAGAAATTACTGGGGTAGCTCAAAGAACTAACTTTTCTTCTTTTCCTGTTTATTCCACCCTACCGCAGCAGAGCACCTTGGGCACAGGTAAGATCTCTTGTTTGCTTTTGTATCTTGAAGGCACAATGAATCCAGGGACTCTTGATCAGAGTGTGTTTTTTACTCCTTTCTCCCTCTGCATCAAAGCTTCTGTTCCAAAGAGTCAGTATGGAGTGCTACAAGTCCCTGTTTTGTTATAGGCTTTTGAAACTGGGGGTGGATACAAGATATTTTCTCATTTGCCCTGTTTCAGAATGGTCTGCCATACTTCTCTTGTTGATCACTGTTTAACAATGCCAAGTCCCCTTCCCTTAGCACACATACAGTCAAGCGTATGCACACATGCACACACACAGTTTCTTAGTTACTGCAAAATGTTTTCACCCTAGAGTTGCCTTTTCTTGTTGGAGCCCCACAACAACATATTTTGTCCTCTCTATATGGCCTCTCAGCAGCCATTAACCACCAAGGTTATTCCCAAGCTGTAGCGATTTCCTCCTCACACCATCAAATTGAGGTGGTGGTTAAACAGAAACAGCTTTGTGAACCTACCTCCACTGAACACACTGAAAGAAAACATCTGTCACATGAAAAAAAAGACAAAGCCTGTAAGAGAATATTACTCCCTCTCAGTCTTCTCAGGAAGTATCTGAACAATGGAAAACAAGAAAAAGAAAAGCAGTTTCACTACTCTCAACCCAGGCACAAATTCTGAAATGCGCACACCCTTGTAGCCTTTACTCACAGAATTACTGGCCTCCAGATTGCATAAAGGAAACAGGAAACATCATGTAGCCCTCTCAGATTTGTTACTATTCTCTTTAGCAAAGTATAACCTGACCTCAGGTGGACCTGAATGTGTATGGGCCAAAGGGAATAATTACAAAAGTGAAAACAACTGAGACAAAAACAGACTAGGATAAGCAGACAGACCCCCTCGCCCCAGCCCCATCCCATCTTCCCCCCAATGCAGCTAAAAGTCGGCAGGCTAGATCAGGTTACACATATATCATATTTCATCACTTTATATCAGTGTAAGACACAGACCAATAGTTTCAGCTATTGCATTACAGGCACACACAAATAAAGCCTTTAGAAGCACAGTGGTTTTACACACAATGTTGTCTTTTTCCCTGAACCATATTTTTACACAGTAGTAGCAGACATCCAAAAGACTGAAAACAAACAACAAATTATTTTCTTTTTGGTGAACTTTTTTGCACAACCATATTCCTTTAAACATCCTTTTAATAAGTGTTTGATAATATCTGGATATGATTGTTTATGTAGCTTAAATGATCCTGTCATAAAATAACAGCACATAATACTGTGAATTATCGGACAGTAAGAGGTATAACACTTTATGAAAGCAAGAAGATTATTTTAGTCTACTTGGTGTCAATGACAGCACCATGTACTGCATATTAAAAAGTCTAAAAATATAAGAGAGTACAGAGAGAAGAAAACCAACATGAGATGTAAAATATAAAATATAAGCAGACATTCACTTTGGAGGGAAGGAAAACAAAAGCCTGAAACTATCAACCAGAGCATAAGGGGATATAACAGAGGGCAGAGATCAACCAAGACAGTCACTAAGACCCTTGACAAAATTTAAAGGAAAAGCACGATAGGATCTTATGTGCAATTTCAACAAACACACTTCCTGCCATGCCACACCTAGAGGAGGCATGATTGGGGTAATCAATACTCAGATCCCACCACACCATGATGTCCACCAGCAAGTAGGAAACTTAACTCCCTGAGCAAACCAGGACCAGGCTTGGGACCTGGCTCAAGACCAGGCTGTCACCACTGCAAAGACCCGGGGCAGAGCCACAATCTGCTTCCTGCGCACCCCTGCCCCGTGTATGCAGGCTGCAGATCGGGGCTCTGCCCTGGCCCCGGATCAAGCTGCCCCCACCCAGCAGCAAGATGCAAGATCCCAGCAGCTCCAGAGCAGCCCCCTGCCCTGCCCTGCCAGTACACCGGAGGCCGGTATCCATGGCAACCCCGGCTTTGCTATCACAGCACAGCTAGGGCGGGGGTCTCCATGGAGATGGGCTGCTGGGAAATGGAGTCCAGCTGCTGGCCAGATCCACCATTTTGCCCACACCTGGTCTAAGCTATCATTTAAAAGGCAAAGTGGTGTAGGTCTGTTTAGCGGAGCTGCCTGCAGACTCAGAAAAACTGCAGCAATGTAAAAATGTGGGTCTTAAGATTTACTAAGTTTTAATCAAAATTTGAATTTCTAGGAGTGAAGCTGACACCCCTCATTTTCCTATCAAGAAAGTGACAAGTGGAAGCAGAAACACAAATATCCCTCAAGAAAGATACATGGTAATGAAGCATGTATAAAAGTAAAGCATAAACCCCTCACTACAGACATAAAGGGATAGAGGAACAAAGAAACACTGGCTGGAAAGCAGCACTGGTTGGAAGGGAAGTCAGAAAAGTGAGCTCTGCCCTTCCAGCATTTATCATGGGATTTTTGTGGAGGAGGGACCTCTTATATTATAGGTACCTGCTCCCTTCCAAAACATGGAGGTCCCAAAGCAAAGTCTAAGGGCAGCTTTCTGGTACAAATCTCATCATACCCAGCAGCTGGGAGTAAGTAAGCACCTACTTGTGATCAACCCATAGTCTATGCAAATTTCCTAATCGTTATTAATTCTGGACTAGCAGATTTAGTTTTCTAACTATTAGACTTCTAGTTCTATTTCTACATCCTATTGAACTGAAGGAGGTGGGGGGTTGGGAGAATGGGAAAAGAAAGAACAGACAGAAAATACAAGGGAGGAGATAGAGCATTAACAACATAAAAAACGGAAAAAAGATGTGTGTTGAAGGAAAAGAAAGGAAAAAGGAAACAGATGCCGAAGACAGTATAAAAAAAAAATAACATAACCGAGCTAACTGAAGTGAAGGTAGAAAAATACAGTGACCCTGACAAGGAGAAGAATGTACAACAGCAAGAAAAACCAGTTAGTTTCATTTTTTAAAAACGTTTTTCCTAGAAAGTTAGTTGACAATGTTGCACATAAAATACGAGAGTCAACCAGTACTCAATTGAATTAGTCCTCTAAATTACAAGCAGCATAGCCATGGGGCACATGGCCACAAAGACCCATTAGTTCTCAGGAAACATTTTGCATGGCCTAAATCAATCAAGTAAAATTTAAGTTAATTAATAAAGGAAATTCTTCTGTTATGAAAACAGTTGGAAAAAAATACCAAGGAAAGTGGTGCAACTGCAATCAGTGGAGCTACTCAGTTCTGGCCTAGTCATCCATCTGCTAGCAGTGCTTTAGTAATAACTAAGTCGATCTTGCCACAATGAAGAAGGATAAGCAAGTACATCCATTAAAGGTTCTTTTCCACCCTAACGGCTGGATGACTTGCTTTTGTACAAAATACATAATAGTTTTTAAGATGCTTGGTTAAAGCTGCGAATCTTGCACTTGGGATGGAAAAACTGCATGATGAAATACAGGCTGACTGGCTAGGCTCCAGTACTGTAGAGATGGATCTGGGGGTGATAGCAGACCATAAACTAAATATAAGCCAACAAGAGAAGTATGCTGTTCTTGAAAAAAAAAAGAAGCAACCAACAGCATCCTGGGCTGTATTAACCAGTGTGACTCTTCCAAATCAGAGGAAGTTATTCTTCTGCTCTATGCAATGCTGGTGAGGCCCAGCTTTGGCCCCACACTTCAGGAAGGGTGTGGACAGTTTTGAAAGAGTCCAGCACAGAGCAACCAACACAATTAGGGGCCTGGGAAGCAAGACTTCTCAGGAAATGCAGAAAGAACTAGGGTTCTTTAGTTTGCAAAAGAGAAGGCTGAAGAGGGATTTCATAACAGTCTTCAAATACCTGGAAGGTGATTACAGAGAGGGTGGACTGTAGAGGACAAGACTAGGAGCAACAGCATCAAGCTGCAGCAGGGGAAATTTAGAATAGAGATTAGGAGGAACTTTCTGACTACAAGGGTGGGGTGGTCGAGCACTGGAACAGGCCACCTAGAGAAACTGTAGAATTTCCAACCTGGAAATTTTCAAGACCAGGTTGGACAGACATTTATTTGGCTGAGACAGTTTAGTTAGGCATGATCCTACCATGAGCAGGGGGCTATAATGGATGACCTCGTGACAGCCTTTCCAGTCCTGCATTCCTATGATCCTAAAATAAGGACACTGAGATAAGGTTTCCATAATGTGCTTAACTTGGTTTTTGTGTATATCTATTGCAACATCCAAGCAATTTTGTCAGATGGTTACTGGAAAATTTGGCAATATTACACACCACTTGGAAAATATCTATTTCACTAATAGGGCAGTCAAACGTCTGTGAAATACTTTTTGCAGACATTGGCCAGTGTTGCAGCATATGTCCAAGAGAACACTGTTTAAACATGCCCTCTAAGAGGGATTACAGAGCTTTAATATGAGCTTTTGTTTTGCTTTGGGTTTTTTTTAAGCAAACAATAGAAGAGCAGAAAAAAATCAGCCTGTATAAAAAATGAATCAGGCCCTAGGAGTTTCAGCATAAAGTTCAAATAAGTCTCTGAATATAGCAGGTATTGAATAATACAGTATATTTTTAAAAGGGACTTGCAAAGATTTATCCTGTTTAATTTATGGTGACTTCAAAGATTTCTTGGAGAAGACTTGAAATGTTTCCCCCACTGCACTAGTGACTTTTTTATCTTAGAATGCTTAGAATACTTTTATCTCAAGAATACTGTGTTTTTAAAACAGGTCTTATGCTAGACAATTCAGAGATCGGAACCATAAATCTTAAACCCCAGCTGAAGGGTTAGTGAATCGAAAGTTTGAGTTGTCCTCCCCAACTTTTAAACGTTACTTGCGTTAAATAAATATTAACAAATAAATATTAATAAATAGTAACAAATAAAACGACATTTTAATTGGTTTAAGTAAAAATCAGTTCTCAGTTAATCAGGTTTCATTTCCTTGGCATTCTGAGATGTCATTAAATTGTCAACTACCAGTTCAGACATAGGAACTTTTCCTACAGGAAAACAACTCAATTTGTAATGTGAAGAAAAAGCATGGGAAGGGGAAAAAGTATTTTTAAACATACTGAGTTTTTCTAATACAATAAACAAACCTCCCAAAAAAACTGCACAAACCATTTTCTCTCCCCCGTAAGTTCACCTGAAAAGCAACTATTTTTGAAGACTGGAAGCTGGCCAAAATGAGGCGAGTCCTCTTAAAAAACAAAACAAAACATGGAAATGTCAAACCATTAAGCATCAAATCAGTTCTGGAAACACTGATTAAGAATATAATTAAGGATTATGTGTGATGTTATTTTACACAAGACAAATGATAAAAACTAAGCTAACATCATGTACTTGAATTCTCTAAAGGCTTTCAATAAATTTCCTTTGAAGATCATTATGAAAATGACAGTAAACATAGTAGAGTTGGGTATTTGACTGGTTAAATAAAGTTTGGTCAATTAACCCATCAAATATCAATCAAAAATTGTAAAAAAATTGCCAATAGGTCCAACTAATATACAGAAAAAGTACAAATTTTCTCTTAAGAAATGTGTCAAAGAATAAAAAATTGTATTTCTGTCAAGAAAACTACAATAATGGGGGGGGGAGGTGTTGTGCAATTGTTATAATCTTTTACTGGTCAAAAATATGCAGTCAACTGACAATATTTGACTGGTAAACTGACCAGCTTACCAACCCTCAAACCTGGTCTGAAAATTTTGAAATTTGCTGAAGGAGATATTCCAGAAGAACTATTTCAATATGAGACCCCATGTGGGCTCACTTACTTAAGAATAAGAAAATTTTTGTCCAGTTTAGCTTGTCCAGGAATCACTAGTTTAGTAGGTTTCCAACTGGGGACAAGCACTAGACCCCAGGCTGGTTCAAAACCCTCTGAATAGCCTGATGGCCTGTAAATCATGTTAGCATTTCTGCAGGAGGCACTCCATCCTTTTGTGCTAACTACCAGAAGGGTGCCAAATGAAGCTGTACTGCTATCTTTTGGATGAGGCGTAAAAGATGGAAAGAGGGCATGGGTATTAGGGGTGTGCGAAGTGGGCCATATACAATTTAGATTCAGATTCAGCCTGAATCAGGGACAGTGATTCAATTTGTCGATTCGGATTACTGTCCCTGATTCTATTTGGCTGAATCCGAATCTGAAGATTCAACACTGATTCGGAGAATCAGTGATTTGAACACAGACACAGCTTTAAAAGTTTTTTTTACATACCTTGAGGTAGCAGGCCCAGCTCATGATTGCTGCGATGCTGAGGTGCATGGAGCGTCCCACAGGAGTGAGCCCTTCACGTGCTCAGCAGCAAATCTGGAAGTTGACCAGAACTACTTCCAGTCCACTTCTGGGTTTCCTGGGGAGCGAACTGGGGCACCCTCCTGCACCCCCTTGGCTCAGCCACGGGGGGACCCCAGGGCCCTCCCCAGACCCAGGAGGCACCAGGCACCAAGCTAGAGGGGCATATGGGGGGCCACCCCATGTGCTCCTGGGCAGACCTGGAAGTGGACCAGAAGTGCTTCTGGTCCACTGCTGGGTCTGCTGCCAAGTGTGCTGGGGAGCCCCCCATGCTTCTGTGGGATACTCCATAAGCCCCAGCATCAGAGCATTCACAAACCCCTCCTACTTAGAGGTACATAGAAAAAAACATTTAAAGCTGTCTCTACGTCCAAATCTCCAAATCATTCCAAATCTCTCCAAATCAATCGGGAGGGTTCCGATTCTATTCAGAGAGATTAAAGGGTCCTCTGATTCAATTCAGAGTCAGATTTTTGGCCACCGAATTGGGCCGAATCTCTGCTGAATCAAATCAGGGACCGAAGTTTCGCACAGCCCTAATGGCCTACTGTATCTATGGCTAAATCTTGAAAAGGAAGAAAGAATGTTTGATATCTACACATGATCTAGCCTAAATAAGTGTACTCAGCTTCCAAAAAATGCCTCTCATTTTCAATTTATTTTTTCAGAGCAACAATATGCTTAAATAGTTGCAACATTTAAATCCAGAAATGCATCAATATGGATCAAATGAAAAATTTCCTCACAAATCAAATGTCCATTGCACAAATACTTTTTGATTAAAGATGTTATCTTTGAACATTCAAGCCAGTTACAAGAAACAAGAATTATCTAGGTCCTTGCTAAATCAGACACCTAATCTTTACTTAAAATTGCCAGTTCCTTCCATTGCCAACTAACAATTTAATCACTGAGGCCACTGACAAACATGGGCTTCCCCCCACCCCTTCAAAAAGTGCTTTACCAGAACAGGAAGTGCATCAATTTGACCTGGCTCCCCAGCATCTGTATAGATTGGGTACTTCAGCAGGGCTTTTTATAGTTGATTCAACTGGGTATTACATTAAAGCCCCACTGAAGCACACAATCAACACAAATGTTAGGTGAGTTGGGTCAAACTGATGTGATGCCTCTTCTGGGCATATGCTGTGCTCAGTGCAGGGATGCACAAGCTGAAAGTAAAGTGCTGTTTTGTTTTCACATCCGTAAGCAACCTTTGTCCTATAGCAAGACCTCACATCACATTTTTTTAAAAAAAAAATCACAAAAAACACCCTAATATATTTACTAGCTATCACTAAGAATAGAAAAATGCAATCTTAGAACTAAATTACAGTTCATACTAAACATACATTATCCTTTTAAAACAAAATGAACTCGGATGCTTCCTCAGCCTGATGAAGGGTATTTATACCTGAAAGCTTGCAAAGTAGATTTTTTCCAACTATTAGTTAGTCTAATAAAAGATATCAGATTTACCCAAAGAACCTTGTCTGCTCTAGTGGTTCACAACATCCAGTCATTAACCATTTGTTTTGCTGTCATTAGCAAAAATTAGTAATGCTTAAACATATTATGAAAAGTCAAAACCAGACAGCGTCTAGAAAATCCAGTAAGCTAATGATTCTGATTTATCATATTAAAATATGTTGGGCATCTAACTCCTTAACAATGATACCCATTTTAAAATTGCCCTAGTTACCTCCACATATTAAAACTAAACCATTAACATGATCTATGAAAGTCACAGCTTAAATTCTGTCTATAATAACTGCAGATTTCCAAATGAAGTAAAGTTCATCAAGAGAATAAGCTACTGGCCTACAGAAATAAAAGAAATTTCCTAGCACAAGAAAACAATTCCATGGGGCACAGTTAACGGTGGTAATCAGTCATTTGCAGATTGCACTTATTTAATGTCTCCTATCCCAATGATATCTTGAAAACCACATCCCTATTATTTATCAGCTGTCATTTTCAAATGGCTTTTTTCTACCTGGAATGGATCAAGAGAACCAGTCATTAAGAACCTAAGCCAATACAAAGAACATAGGGACACTAACCAAACCTTTTTTTTTTTACATTAATCATTAAACCTCTGCTATTTGCACAGAACGTAAATGGAAGACACTTTCTTTAGTTCTAATGCACAAGTCCAGCCTCAATCAGGTTTAATTACTTGAGGGTTGCCCAAGACTTCTCTCAGCTTCAGAGAAAGAGGAAAGAAGTTTCTTAACAATACAGAGTTCTTCAGTGGATGCATCTACTTTCTCAACTTTCTTTCCTACTACTCGTAGGATTTAGGGCATCTATGTAATCGCGTTTCAGGACTTCCTGGGAAGCCAAGCTCATTGGGGCTTATGTACACCACACCTCCTAGTCCCAGATTAATTAAATCTAAAGTCTAGGAAAAAGACCTTAATCACCTCAGTTTCTTTTCCCTGAACACACAGTTGTCAGTAGGGACCTACCAAAGTCACAATTTCGTGTTTTTCACAGAAAACACAAAAATAGCTGTTTTCTGCAAAAAAGCAGGGTCAGCAATTTTGGTGGGCTGAATGCAGGGCAAAACACAATGCACCACCAAGCAGTGAAAAGGGCTGGAAGCCCTACAGTTTTGAAGCCTGGGGGAAGGAGCAAATGAGAGGCTGAGTCTTACAGGTGCCAGTCTGGGAAGCAAAAGAGTTTTGGCACCATCTTTTAAGCAGCCAGAGGAGGACTGAGCAGGGATAAACAGTGAAAAAACATCCTCCAAGGTGGCCCATCCTTGAGACAGGCTATTAAACACTAGCATGCAGCATCCACCAGCAGTTGCTGCTGACATTCTCTGGCTCTGTGGGGTGAGCACGTGCCCATACACTGAGATGGCATGCAGGTGGATTGGTGAAGCAGCATTTTGCCAGGGTGTAGATGTGGAAACTGGTCACAAACAGTTCCAAAACACAGGCACAGGCATCCGGCACTCTTTGACAAAGTTCACGTAAGCAGCATGCTCCTTGTCATGCTCTTTCTGCCATCATGAAATGCCTATTTCAAGGACAGCATTGAGTAAACTCCTTTTTACAATGTCATATAATAAAAGTTAGTTAGTTACAATTCATGTTGTGTACATCTTTAATTTCATAAGACATTTCAGTTTAGAGTTTAACTGAACACTTAGATTACTTAATAATGTTTCCATTAATGGCTTATGTGGGCTTAATCAGGGTAATTGAGCTGCGGGTTTGGGCTGGCTGCCAATCTGTGGGGAGGGGTGGGACTGCTGGGGTTCCTTGGCCAGAGGCATGGGGGACCCCACCACAATAAGCCTGAGAAAGTGGCAGCTGGCCCTGTGATCTGCCTGCCATCACTAACAGTAAGAGACTAACATAAAGGTCCTGTACACTCCTTCAGAGGAAAAGATTTGGAGGAAAAGAATTTGGGAAGTAAGATACTGAAAGATGCTTCAAGAAATTCCTTTTGAAAGAAGAATTGTTTAATGGCTCTGAATCAGGAGACTTGGGTTCAATTCATTACACATGTCATGGCATGGACAGATTAACTAAAGATATTTCCCCATTTGGGAAACTGGAATTATTTAGTAGAACAGCAGCGACCAGATCAAGAACACTATACATTTGAAAACCTGTCTAACTTTATCTCCACCATGCAGTTGATCCAATAGAAGTTATTACCCGCAAAAACACTTTTTTCACATTAATTTCCTGAGCCATCATGGCTACACCAATATAATTCTAAAACACTTATAAAAATAAACTAACTCATGTTTGTATATGGTCTAAGACTACAACAAAGATGCTATATATAAGAACCAAGACAGATTTGGAGCATATGCTCGTATGAATACTATAAGTAATAATCACTAACGCCAGATTTCATCATATGTGATCATATGAATGGTGTATATTACTGAAATCCCATGGTCCTTGTACACTTCACATAGAACATGCCGTTGAGAAATACCATATGAGAGATCAGTAGCAACTGGGGCTGAGATGAGCAAGGTTGTAGATTTAAGGCAGAGGTTCTCAACGTTTGTAGATTCAAACCACCCCTTGTAGGATTCAAGGCACCCCTCAGAAAATGCCAGCTCTTGGTTTCACTCATTTTTTGCCTATGGCAAAATAATAGGGAAACTCCTGTGTTTCAGAGAACTCAGAAAGACCTCAACTGGTCAGAATGTTTTTCACGCTATGGGCTCCATTTTGAAATCTCTAGGTTTATCTTGCAATTTATGTGTAGGGACTTGCACACCTAAAAGCGCTAGTACTGCACAGGACTTTACAACACCCCTGAAAAAATTTCACAGGGTGTTGTGACAACCTGGTTAAGAATTACTGTTTACGGACTGCCATGTTTCAGTGCATACAAGCGCACAACTACAAGGGAACATTTATTATAATTGCATGTGTGCACCATCAGAAATTTGCCTCCATTACATAGCTTAGCACAGGGGTAGCGACCTGTGGCACATGCAGAAGTGGCACAGGCAGCCTCTATGTGGCAGACGGCAGAATAAGAAGAGGACAGGCAGCACAATGGCAAAGAGGGTAGGAAGCAGAAAGCAGAGCAGCACATCATGCAGGGTGCACAGGGCAGGGAGCAGACTGGGCAAAGGAAAGGGACTGGTTGTCTTCCTGATTTTTTTTTCCCCCCAAATGTAATCCTTGGAGTCACAAAATACAAATTCCTGTTTCCTTTAATAAACACAATCCTAAAAAGCCAAATTAAGCAATTTTGTGTTACGAAGTACTATTTTGTAAACGTTAAAAAATAATTCTTCAAAGTTTATCCATCAACACTCATTAAATTACTGCCTCAAAATGTGTGAAAAAAATAAATAAAACACCTATTGTGAGAGCACTAAATTGTGAAACGCTAACTTGAGCATTGCTTGACTGATGTTTATATGGCAGTAAGGGGCAAACTTACAGTTATTTAAGGTTTCATACACAGTTTCATTCTTCATTAGTACAAAATAACTACAGCTAGAAATGGAAGTAATTTGATTCTGTCAAGAAATATGCCTGGAATACGGAGTACATATGGAGGGTTTTTAGTTAATTAAAGCAGTTCTAAAAAGTACTTGATTTTTATTTCCCAATTAAACTGTAACAAACATGCAAACAAAATATTGCACAAGTTCTTTTGAGGGAATATTTGTATTATTCCAGGCTAATGGTGCAACACTCCTACTAGGCAAAATCTTCTCATTATCCGTAAGTCAGACTGGTGAAGGGAGATGCAGCAGTAGCTTTCCCACACTGCCCTGCCAATGACCTCAACCTTGTCAGGCCATTTTCTCTGAGGGCGAGAAGTAATTAAGTTTCCTTGCTAAATCAGTCTTAAGCCAGCCCTGAGCAGAGACATCATTTATGCTTAATTGTATGTGGTGATCGGGACAGCAGTCCACTAGTCTGAGATGAGTAAACTTAGTTTTGTCACTCTCCAAGGGACCTGATTTAAGGTCTTAAAATTGAAAGGTCATTATTTTATTCTGTCAGTCAGTCTGGAACACCCAATTTTTATTATAGCAAATAGTACCATTCCAGAAGAACAATATTTTATTTTTGTGTGCATCAGCACTTACAAACACATTCTGAAAAGACAGTTATTTAGATTGCAAAGCCAAGTTCTTGGAATGCCAGTATTAAGAACAACTAGGATTTGTTTTTAATACAAACTAGCGCACATATATGTGCAGATGCATATACACAACCACCAAGGAATGTTCTGGCCAGTGAGGCACTAGTCAGTTTGTTCATACGGACTGCATATTTTTCACAGGATTCTATCAACGAGGAATTAGCTTCCATAGAATTGTAACTGACAAGAGCAGATTGGTTTCATGGTACAGAGTGGGAGAATTGCTCCACCAGTGTTTGTTCATGCTGACATTTTTTTGCAGATCCTCAGTTATCACTAGTATCTCACACTCCAAGACAGGGGGTCAAGGAGAACAATTTTGAACCTTTAATGACTAGAATGAGATAAATCCATCTAACTGTGGCTGGATATATTGGTGCAGGCAGTCCCCATGCACTCAATGATACAAAGCCCAGTGAGTGCTTACAGAATGATATTCTTATATTTTTATTTTTTATCATTCTACAGACATGCTGTAGGAACCTAAATTTAACATTGATCAACAGTATTTATGCTTCTGTAACTAACACAGGCCTGTTTTAAAATTTGTCTACTTAGGTGTGAGGCTAGACTGTTCTTCTAGTCGAGTTACATCCACAAAAGGAAGGGAAATTTTCTCTGAATTCTCAGAGTGCCCTTGGGAGTCTTCTGTTAAGAGAGCAGTGTTTGATCCACTGTTGAACTGACTTAATTTCTGGTTTTGTCAAGTCATATAAAATCTTTATATTTCTGAATTTCTAATTCTTCACTTAATGTATTAACCCAAATTATACCAAACCGGAAGGGAAAGACAAACCAAGTAGTACTGAGTACCACTGTTGTGCCAAACTTTCTGGTCCCTTTGCTGGTACAGCTACACACAAGTCTAACCTAGAGTTTTATCTTGGTTCTGGTAGTTGCCAGACCCTGCCTTTGGAGACCTAAACCATTATATTTGGCCCTAACTGATCTACAGCTTTTTTCAAAAGATGAAAGGCAAAATTAACAGCTTGAGAAAGATAAGGCTTCAGTGCTTTATAAGTACTTAGAAGAAAAAAGGCTTTCTCCTAACATTTTTTTTTTTAAATAAAAAAGGAGAGCAGATTCATCCTATACACGTCTCATCCATAACTGGTTGCCACTGCTTCTGTGTATTTTTTAGAAGGATGCATAACTAAATAGTCCAAGATCTGCTATGACCCAAAAACCTCCTCTTCCTCTGTTTTATTTTTATTCTTCAGATTTACATTGAATTCTACTCTCAGAGAGACTTTTATACAGTCACAGTCTGTATTTGTGAAACATAGCATCGTTTGTTATAGAGAAGGAATTTATATAATATGTGGCTGCAATTTAGTAAAAGTACTTATTTTACTACATAGTCAAATCATTTTCTCATAAGCTATTTTAGCAAAAATTATATTCACACGTGTTGACCTAAATCCTATGATTCTTTGAGTCTCCAGGAATCTCTATTAACTCAACACAAAGCTAGACTGAGAATTGAACAGATTTTCTTCTTTCAACAGGACTATACTTCTGTTGTTCTATATTCTGTCTGTCACCAACATCCCAAGCAATAATAAACTCTAGAATGTACTAACAAAGTGTTAAAAAATATATGTAGACAAGAGACTTTTTTAAATGTTAGAATACAATTATTTCTCCGCGTTCTTTATACCAGAAACTCCTTTGTGGATACAACTAGCAAATATTTCTGAGTTTAATTCCATCTTCATTTTGGCTTTGTATTTCACCTTTATGATCATGGAAAAATACTTGCATGCTATTTTACGAAGTATTAATTAAAAAAATGTTTAGAAAAAGGAATAAAATAAATACAGTTTGAGCTAGTAAGTCTTCTGAATACTGGCATCTATATACCAATTTTCTCAAAATGTATAACAGGTTTTAGAATTAATATTAAAAAAACAGAATGTGATAATACATACATCACTATGCTTCTAAAACGTATGCAATTCTGAGTTATGCATTATCTGTATAACCATTAGATACTTCTACCACAATATACTATACAATGTAAAAATGTTTAAAAAAAACAGAAAATCTCTAATTTGTATGCCATAAGGAGGAATACTGAGCTCTAGTCTATTAGGTAATTTTCAAAATTTAAATCCAAACCTATAAAAGATAAAGCCATTCTCTAAACTTTCAAATTTGGGATTTTTCACTTGTGGACCCCACTGTGTTGCTCCACGTACCCACTATACTATAATCAAAAGGCATTTCTCCTAAAAATGGATTTCTCTTATGTATGCAATATATTCACTTTCATTCCTTTAGCTCCTTTTTAAAATTAAAAGCATGCAAATGGACAAGATGCAGTTACACAAGTCATCAGCAGTGTCTCACTACTATTCACGGCCTCCGACTGTTTCAATTCTAAGTTAAATTATAAACTAGTATGCCAACTCTT
This sequence comes from Crocodylus porosus, assembly GCF_001723895.1. Taxonomy (NCBI): domain Eukaryota; kingdom Metazoa; phylum Chordata; order Crocodylia; family Crocodylidae; genus Crocodylus; species Crocodylus porosus. The sequence goes on from NW_017728906.1 coordinate 190,074,317, forward strand.
TTTTTTTTTTTTTTTTTTTAAACATTCAGGGTAAAAGCCTGCAATCCCTGCTTCCCCTCCCCTTCACTGTAAATGGATGTAAATGGGTACCCTTGTCACTGGCTAAAGAGTAAATGGTAGCTGGACATAGCAGCCCCATCGCTCCCTTTGGTGCCACTGACTACAGAAATAGATGCACCTTAATTCCATTAGCCTAGTGGACTACCAGGTTCACCAGGAATTTTAAAACTATTTGTTGAAAAAAAGTATTCAACTAAAGTTTCAGAACAAATTCACTTTCCTCCTTCATAGCCAAAACTAACCTTGCAACTTCTAAACCAAAGCTGTTCAAGCCTCAACCCACAGGACTACATCATCCAGCCTGCAGATCTCCCCATGGGTCCAGAGATTTGGCAATGGGGAAGCAGTGATACTGCTCCCCCACCACCAAATGTCAGGACCTCTGGGGAGCCCCAGGCTCTGCACACTGAAGCGGCTATCCAATCCCAGTGCACAGGGCTATGTGGGGGTGGTGCTAGGCCATAGCATGTGTGGGGCTAGGAAGGGGCAGCACCAGATCCCAGGGACCAATCTCAGTGGGAGGCCAGGAAAGGGCAGGCACCAGGTCCCTGGGCCCAATCCAAGCAGGAAGGGGCAATGCTATGCCCCCAGGGACCAATCCCAGCATATGGGACCAGAAGTAGTAGTGCCCAGTGCACAGAGGTAGGATGGAGCAGTGCCAGGCCTCAGGACCTGATCTGGCCCAGGGATCAGCTCCACTCCACTCTACTGGCTAACAGAGCCAAAAGGTTGAGCACAACTGCTCAAAACCATAGAAAATGGATGGTCTGTGGCAAACTGGCCCAAGAAACCAATGATCCAGCAGCAATTGCAACTAAGAGCTTCACAGTACTGGGCAACCTTAGTACTCTGAAATCAAGACCAACACTCACTCACAATTGTTTGCAGTAGCTCAGCTTTGAAGTCACTCAAAATGTTAGAAGTATCAGAAGATATAGGCAGTAAACAGAACTTTGAAAGGTAAGATCCTCTTAAAATCTTTGTAGATTTCCACATGAAAGCTTAACTTGCACATTTGTTTAGGAAACAAATTCCTACGGGCAATATTCCCCTCCAAAAATCTATTAAATTTTGCCCCTCTCACAAATATAAGCTTTTAGTTTAATATTAATATTAAATATTTTTGCAGGATTCCTTATTTTTAAATTTCCTTTCTGATCATGTTAAGGTACAAACAGCTGCTGCAATTAAATTATCTTTGCCTCAATATTTAGTTGAACTTATCAAAGGAATTTCCCAGCTGATGACAATGTTTAGAAGCAACTCAGTCACATATCCTAATCCTAAGCCAAAAGGTTGACCACAGAGCCATTTTATTATTATGCTTTTGCATTTTCCATTTACTGCTCCTTTATGATGCACTACAAGGGACAGCCTCAATATTAAATTCCAAAAAGGCTCTTATAAAAGCATTCATTTTTGACATGCACGGGCATGTTCTCAAACTGCTGACAGCATTTACAAGGGCTTCAGCACATTATTATTATGTTTCTACTGAAATAAAATTCCTTCAAGAATATAATAAAAATAAAATTACATCCATGGAAGTGACCTTCCCCTATGAAGGAAGGAGGGACTCAACTCTGCCCAGAGGCAACTATCTATCTTTATGTTTCTGCACAAAAACTCCCCTTATCTGGGGGAAGCGGGGGAGACTAGGGGAAAGGGAGGGGGGATGCACATTAAAATGACAGATTTAAACATTTTGCTTAATGAGAAAGATTAGATTCAAATAAAATCTCAGAAATTAGAAAATATATTGAGAGGAATGTACAAGTTCAGTTAAAGGAATATGTAGTAATTTCATTATATTTTCAAGTAAAGTTAAATGTATTCGGGGGCTATATATACTGTGCTTTGCACAAAACATTTTCAGCCAGGAGAAAGAGAGAGAATAAAAGTTGATGAGACTTACTCTATTTTTAAATACATTTTTAATCCCATAAAGGGTGTGGCACAGACTCTCAAAAATTATATCTTCACTTGTTCCAATTCAATCTTTTTATACACATCAAAAGCATTATTAGCTCAGGATAACCCTGACAGTTACAAATGAAACTGTACAGTGAACTAAATCAAGTGCCAAAAAATGTGCAACATGAATATGAAAAATATCATATGACACGTTCTGATAAAACAGCCTAATGCAATTTTATCCAACTTTCCAGAAAATTTCACAGCTGGAATGAGAACAAATGAGACTGACATTTTAGCCAAGAAGACTTTATTTTTCTTTTCTTTTTTGTTTATTTTAAAGAAACTTATCAGTGATTAAAGACAGGAGCTTAAAATAAAAATGCCTCCTGCATCATAACTACAGTGTTGCCAGTGTGGTGCTATAATTATAGTATTTATTTAAATACAGGAAAATATCTTCCCCACAAATTAACATGACAGCAACAAGCATTCAAACAAAAGGATGGAAACCAGAGATGTCAGAGCAGTCCGTGAGAGCAGAACTTTTGAACCCCTGATAATAATGACATCTTTGTGATATGAAGGCAAGAGGGTTAGGGATCAGATATCTGGTATCCCATTGCCCTTTACTCCATAATGTGCCTGTAAGTGATTAAGCCTGGCATGCCCGTAAGCTGAATCACAGGAAACAAAAAGTGCCCAAAACAACATTAATTAAATCAGAATCATCTTTAGAAGCCACACACTTGTGTTCCACTGTCTAAAACGGTGCCTTTTATGAAGTCTTTGGGCATTTTTTAAGGCACTGTAAGATGTCACCTTTTCAAGTGTAACAAAATACAAACAGAAAAATCATTATGCTACAAAATGAAGCAGTGCAATAATACAGAAGCATTTAGAATACATCCCCCTATAGTGAACAAATGCCTTGTTAGTGATGGGAATTTTTCTAAGACTTTGTCATTTTTCTGATACACAAGATAGATTACATTAGTGGTTTGCATCAAAGGTTTCTCTTACATGGGTGAAAAGGGCAGGAAATTATACCGGAAAAATTGTTTTTCATGAAAATGTGACAAAAAATGGAAACTGTAACTAGAAGTGGTTTTGATAGATCTCACATGACAATATAGCTAAAATGATTTAGGGTTCTGTGTCCTATTCTGCTGTGAGATTTGAGGCAGAATGAAGAAAAAAAAATGAGTGGAGTGGAAATGACCTTAAACCACTTCTCCTTGTCTTTGTCTTTCCTCAGGACCACTGTACAAGGAGGTTGCATGGCTCCGATGGGAAGAAAGAGTAATTGCACTATTCTTTATTAGCAAAAAACTTCAACCCTAGGACCTTCTCTAGCTAGCATTATATGTGATATTTACCTTTAGAACCTCTCAGGAGTTATTAGTAATTAATAATAATAATGAGCATGGAATCTCCAGATAGGTATGCAGGGGTCCTCAACATTCTCAGACTCAAGGAAACCCTCTACCTTTTCTGAGTTTAGTAACACTCCTAATTTAATATAGTATGGATATTGTAATAAACCATACGGGGCCATATGATCAATTAATATACTATTATTTAAATATATTATTACATTAGAATATAAAATGAAAATATCAACCCTTCCAGGCTGCTGGTAAAGAGCGCTCCACTAACTCAGCCTGGCCCCGTATATGTTTGCTCCCAGGGCATCAAGTGGACGTTACACACATGGCTTCAGGTTACTGCTGCTCCCCAACCCCTAAACAACCCCTGTGCCAGCCACTCCCATGCTCTGTCATGGGTGGGTCAGTTTTACCCTTACTTACCCAAGTGGGGAGGAGAAGGGAGAGGGAAGAAGGAGTGAGTGCTTGTCTCCAAGTGGAGAGGCCAGGTGCCACAACCCCTCCACCTCCTCCATGCAAAGGTCTTGCAGTACCCTAAATTGCGAACCACTGTATTAATGATTGATGAGAAAAAAAAGTGTGGAGGAAAAATTCAATATTTATTAATTAGCACTGGGTGATGGGAGGAAACTTCTGTGGGAACAAAGAGCATTTAGCATAACAAGGCCTCTACTTAACTCAAAGTAAACCCAGAAATTTAACAAGGTTTGGGGGGATTCTTTATGTGAGGGATGCCTGCTGAGAAGCAATCCTGAATATCAGATGGACAGACTTCCACTCCTATGCAGTTCTTCACTGGGCAGGTACATTTCACCTGTACAGTATCACTTCCAGGATTAAAAATTGGCTTAGAGTCAGATGTAACTATTAAAAAAAATTTAGCTTTAATGATTTATAAACGATCATTTACTTGCTACTGCACTCATGAAAGTACTGCAATAGGGACTTCAAAATACTTCTTCGGCTCTTACATTAGGTATTATTGAATCATAACTCCACCCTTCTACCAAAAATAGATGAGTTTTGGGGGTTTTTGTTTGTTTTTTTTGGGGGGGGGAGGGAGGAACATATGGAATCGACAAAATATGGTTTTGATTTCTGAATAAAGAACACTATACTGAACAACCAGGGTAGGACAATGATTAGGTCACAAAAATACAAGAAATACCCATGTGGAAATAATTGCTTTCCTGGCACTCAAACTCTTCCTATTAGGATCAAAACAAATTGATGTTATCTTAAGAATCCTTCCAATTTTTCTGAAAAATAAAACCTGAGCGTTCTGCAGATATCCCAGCACTGTTTGTTTTGTTTCAGTTCAGAATTATGGCACATTTATTTTTGTACTCAAATTAAAAGCAGAGTTAGCATTATGAAGGAAATGGGAGCAGTTCTAGAGATAACCATCTCAGGATGAAATGGCAAATATGGAGAGTTACAGACAAGGCCACCACTGCTTCAATAATGCACGATGATGCAACAGTGCTGTTATCTGACAGACCACTGCTGTGGCCTGGCTGAGAAAGCATATTCTTCTTGGGAGGTGGTAGAAGAAAAAAAAGTCTTAATAAGGGCAGTGGTCAAAAATCATATAAATAAGACAAAAATGACTTATCTCATGCTAATTGCAACTACATAGTGCAGGCAGGCAGGCAGGCAGGCATCTGAGAAGCTATTAAAGATCACGATACGCATTCCAAATGTTAAGATTAGATCTAATCATTCTAACAGGAACCTGACAACTTTCCCTTTTTAATCAGTATCTCCCTGAACAAATGACTTTAATAAGCCTGAAAAAAGCTCTCAAATAAATATTATTTTAAGAAAATATCAGAATTCATATTTTCTGCCAGCTGTTTTGTTCCTCAAAATTCTTAACAGAGTGCTGAGAAAATCCACTTTACTCTTCCCCCGTTCTCACTTTGGCTTAGTATAGTCAAAAAGTCCAAGTCCTGAACTGATTCAATCTTCATAGGTTAGTCTAAGCTGCATATATTGAACCATAAGCAAATGAACAGACATTCACTTTTGATTCTGGAAATGCAGCCACATTCCTGCAGTGGCCCAGACCAGAAGCCAAGGGGCACAAGAGCATTCCTCCCTGCTCAGCTGGAGCAAACAAATTGGGCCCAGGCAAGCCCACCAACCAGGCAAGGGTGCAGGGGAGTTTGCGGGGAGCTGCAAAGCAGCATGAGATTCTGGGGGACTGCAAGTTAACTTGAATCTGGAGGGGATCTGGGACAGGTTCAATAAACCAATTTAACCTAAATCAGTTAAGTCTGATACTACATTCACCCAGTTTTATCTTAAACCAGTTTTGGCCATTTTGAAAGCGATTTATGTACACTGAACTTCTGGGTTAGGGACAGACATTACAAATAAACTGGTTTAAGTGATCAAAAACTGGTTTCAACCTGTAACAGAACATAAACTCAGTGGACATAAATCAGTCTGAAAATGGCTGAAACTGGTTTAAGATAAACCTGGTTGAATGTAGTATCAGACTTAACTGATTTGGATCAAACTGGTTTATGCAATGTCTCTCCCAGACACCTTCCTGGTTTAATTTAAACCAGAGTTCCCCAGCAACCCAGATGCTTTGCAGCCCCAGGATGGGCTAGGCTATGCTCTCTGCTCCAAACAATAGGCTGACTCTGCCCCTCTCCTCCACGGCTAGAGCTCTGGGGTAGACTGCAAGCCCACCAGTGTCTGCCTGGCTTCCCTCACTGCTCAAGCAGGGATTTCCCCCTCCCTACCTCCCACAGCATGGACCCCAGCCCCATGGACCCTAGGCAAGTGGTATCCTAGCTAATACTGAGAGGTGTCTGCGTGTCTCCAATTTCACTGGGACAAGACAAAGGCAGATAGGACAGTGTCTGCTTAGGGTGTTTTGGAGTTGCTGTTTAAGAAGAGGTTGAACTAATGACAGAGGCTTTTATTTTGCTGATGGGTTGATACACACTGTAGTTTTAATAACTCCCTGCTGGCTTGCAGCCCTGCCAGGTTTGCAGACAGGGAGGAGATCAAAAAGCTCAGTATCATCAACAGATGCATGCACTGCACACACACGCCTTTGCTCAGAGTACTAGCCTGGGGATGGGGGCTGGCAACACTTGAGCAGTGAGCAGGAGAAAAGCCTGAGACCGCAGGCAGGGTGGGGGTTTACACCCCTCCCTAATCAGAGCATCCTGGCCAGGCCTGGCCACGCCCCACCCCAGCTCAGCACTGTAGAAGGTAGGGAGGGCTGCTCTAGCACCCCTCAGCTTCTACCCTGAGCCACTGCAGGCATGTACCTGCATTTCCTAAGTCCAGAGGGAATATCTGTTCAGTTGCAAACTGGTTCAACCTAGCCAGGTTAGACTAATTAGCAAAGATTGAATCAATTCAGGCTTAGGCTTTTTGCATGCCTGTCCCTAGCCCTGTTGTGATAAAGATTTGAAATGATTTCCAATCACTTGTACACTTATGTGTAATTTCAGTCCCTGGCCTTTCAGTTCCTGATTATGGACACCATCATTCCAAACAATTAAGAACAAAGTATCAAAAGATTATTAAGGACATTAACTTACTTGACAGAAGTAGTTAATTATGAAACATGAACTACTGTCAACCCTTCAACACTCTTCTAAAAATGCTGCCTCCATATACATATATCTTTTAGCCCAAAGAACAAGAGCCTGGAACTAAAAAACAAAATAAATCCTATACAGCAGGACAAAACAGTTATGATACAAGCACTGACCTGATGCTAAACTTCAAATCTCTGAAATCAAATGGTGATTTTCAAAGAAAATTCATCTGAGTGAGAACTGGGATTTTTACCTATGTCTTACATTTGATAGGATATATTTGGGACAGCAAGGGTTACCTTAGACTGAAGGTACATGTCAGAAAATACAGCTCTTAGTTTTCACTCATTTTTGACTACAGAAAAATAAGAGCAATTCTTCTGTTACAAAACAACTCAAAAAAACCAGAGGTGCACCGATACATTAGTTGAGTATCAGATCAAAAGGAAAAAATAAAATTATCGATTATCGGCTTCTTTTTTGTTTCTGAAGCTTTCACTAACTTTATTCCAACATTAGGTTATCCCAAGAAGTCAGTCCTTCTAGAAGGATATCAGCATCCTCCTACTTATCATACAATCATAGAAATTTAGAGTTGGAAGGGACCTCCATCAGGTCCTCTAGTCCAACCAACTGCTCAAAGCAGGACCATCCCCAACTAAGCCAAAGCTGAGTCTAGCTGGGGCTTAAAAACCTCCAAGGATGGAGAGTGCACCACCTCTCTGAGTAACCTGTTTCAGTGTTTTACTGTCTTCCTCATGAGAACATTTTTCCTAATATCCAACCTAAACTTCCCTTGCTGCAACTTGAGACATTGCTCCTTGTTCTGGTAAGAAAAACAAATGATGGCATAAGACAATAATTGAACAGAGCTGCTAAAACAAAGGACATTTTTACATGTGGTCTGGGGTTGGGGGGGGGGGGTGGCAGCACTTTAATTAGAGTAGCTCCGAGATCCACTCTAATTAAAGCACCACAGCATTTCGTGTATCAGTGTCCCTGTGATTCAAAATGGCAATGGGCGTGCTTGAACAAAAGCTCATTTGATGATCCACAAGCCAGATTTGATTAATCGAGTCTGCTGTGACATGCTGTAATTACGTGTCAGAGTACCCTCCACACCTGTGTACAGGCACCCAGATATTCAAGCTCTCACATTATAAAGTTTGAATTGTTATATAGATATCCTTGCTTTCTTAGCAAAAACAAAAAATCTCACTTTTTAATACTTTCTAATGCACTGGTTCTCAACCAGAGAGCCATGAGAGCCTTCCAGAGACACTACAATGTGGGCACCACTGCTGTATGTAGCCAGATAAAAGTGCCTTGCATGCCTCATGTGCTGCCAGACCAGAAAGGGCTATGGCCTGCGTGAACACTCCTGACTAAATGAGGTTTTATTTGATAAGTCTAAAGCAGGCAGGAGCTCTAATTCTTGCCATAACCCTTTATTTTCCAACCCTGTATCCTCTTCCTAGAAACAAGAGCAGATAGAGCTGGAGCAAATAAAACTGCCCCACACCCCTGTTTCTGTGCAAGGTCAGACCAGAAATGGTTCTGGCAAGAGCAGTCTCTCCTGCCTGTTTTAGGGTTATCAGATAATCCTAATGCAGGAACGAGAGCATGTTCCTGCCACAGCCTTTCCTGGTCTGGCTCTGCACAAAGCATGTGGAGCATCTTCACCCAGCCATGTCAGCAGCATTGCCCCAGCTGAAAAGTACTGAGGGAAGCTAAGGCAGCACAAAAATGGATCTCAACTATACTCAAAATGTTATGGAGTGGTGTCTCGTATTTAAAACAGTAGAGACCCACTGCTCCAATGTATGTCATTTTGCCCCCTTTTTAATATACAAAAAGTAAGCTTTAAAAAGAAAGGATAGTTTTCTAGTACTCAGAAAACATGGGAACAAAGGACCTGGAGGGACCCATTGGGTCATCAAATCTAGTTCCCCACTACTAGTGACTAGAGCTGCACTGATGCATCAGTCCAATATCAGATTGGTACCGATATAAAGAAAATTGTCTATATCAGATTTTGGCCTATGGGACCGATAATTTGGCCAATAAATACCCATGCTGAGTGCAGCCATAGCACAGCACAGAGCAGAGCCGGCATTGTAGAGAGCTGCCTCCAGCTGGTAAATCAGAAGGGGAGGGAAGGGGCATGGGGGAGCAGATCAAAGCACCACAGAGTGAGGGAGGGGGCAGAGGCAGGCACTGCCCAGCCAGGGTAGATGGGGTGCAGGACAGAGGTGCAACTTATGGGGTGGGGGCAGCTCCTGCTGCTGGTTACACCCCAGCAGAGTGGGCACAGAGGCACATGTGCCCCCAGATCTGTGTGGCGCGGGGCAGGCTGCAGCTGCGGGTTGGAGGAAGAGACTGTGCTGCGTGGGGCATTTCTTGCTGGGGGCTGGGCTTAGAGCAGGCTCTGGTGGTGCTGAAACGAGGCTGCAGCCACCCCAAATTTTGCTGCAGCTCCACTCCCAGATCCACACCATTGCCCAGCGCAGCCCCAGCTTTTACTGGTGCTTGGGTGGAGGCAAGGCGTTTAGCCACAGCAGTGCCAGACAGCAGTGTAGGGCTGGGAGCAGAGCTGCAGCAAAATCTGGGGTGGCTGTAGCCTCTTCCCAGCACCACCACAGCCCACTCTGAGCCCAGCCTCTGGTAAGAACAGCCCCGTGCAGTGCTGGCTACGGCTCCACCCATAGCTGCAGCCCGCCCCACACCACTCAGATCCGGGGGCACATGCCCACCGCCCCCGCCCTCCCAGGATGCAAGCAGCAGTGGGAGCCGCCCCCACCCCACGAGCCATGACTCTGTCCTGTGCCCCCGCGTCCCGTCTGGGCAGTGCCTGCCCCTGCCCCCTACCTCACAGCGGGGGCCGTTAATCTACCCCCCACAGCCCTTCCCTCCCACCACACTGGACTTACCACCTGATGGCAACTGTATTGGATATCAGATCGGGCTTTGTTTCTGCATAAACTTATATTTCTGTGCATTTTTCAATACAGATTTCAAAACCATAACCTGTAAAATTATAATAAAAATAGGGCTGCACTGTTTAATTGTTAAGAAGAAACAGATGTATTTCAGCTATCCAAGTGTGTTTACTGTGTTACCTATGGAGGTACAATGGTAGCACTGTTTAGTAGCTAGATCCAAGTAAAATTTGTCTATTTAAATTTAAGCAAATCATACTAACTTCTGAAGCATAACATACGTTAGTTATATTGATTTTAAAATAGTAAATAACTTTCTCTTGAAAACTTCAAGACTGTAAAAATGTTCTGAGATTCAGGTGGCACTGCTTGGCTTATATCTCCTACATTACAGGTTTGGATTTTCGCCATTTCTCATTCATAACAGTTTTTATAAATCTGTATACTGGACATTTGGATAAAGCACATGAAAGAGTTATGTGCCCAAATTGTCCTGAATTGGGTGCTTAACTTCCTTGGTTTCACAATCTCACCCTTTTAATTTTTTTTACTGGGATGTATTTCTGCTATAATAAACTGCTATATTTATTCTAATACAGGACAAAAGTCCCCCCCCCCACAATCTACATGGGGGGGAAGCCCCTCATCTTACATTTGTATACAAGGAAGCCTCATTAAATACACTGTCTATCATTAAACTGCTGCCAAAAACAGTATGTGCTCAGGAATGGAAACCAACTATTAAGCTGATTAAATGTAGCCAACACTAAGCATGACTATAAAACATATGGCCCATATTGGGCAAACATACTGATGGGAACTTTTATTTTTGGAGTGGCCCTTAAAAATATATAATAAAATGAACACGCAGGTGTTCCCTCCACAGGGAACTGGCACCAGGCCTGGAGGTACTACAATACCAGGCCACCAACGGATGGGTCAAACAAGCCCAGACACCCTCCCCTTGGTGCCAAAAATACTATATTTGGGTTTAGCAAAAAGGCCAAAATGCTGATGGGAACCTTACCACAAAGATAAGTCAATGCAGCCCATCTGCTCAACATACACAGTGGTGTCTGCTGCACACAGTTCCCTTAAGCACCAACTCTTTTACAAGTCATGGTGAGCCATTACATTGAATACATTCTGACTTCTACTTCACTCCCACAGCTGAGCTGCACCTTTCTTTCCCATTTCCAATTATTCCCATTTCTTCACCAGCCTTAAATGTCTGGCAAACATCAAACAGTTCACCCAAGCTATGGACAGAAAATACACATAAGCTGGTATATGTGATCATCATACCTTGTCTTAAAATTGCTAATTTACTAGACAACATGCTGAGCAATAGACAGTTCCAATTTTTTTTCTGAAAACATCAGTAGACCACAGACTAAACAATGGACTCCCATGGGGATCAGTCCTTGCATCTCTGTTGTTTACTCTTTACATTCATGACCACCCAGGCACCTCCTCAAGAAAATTCACACACACTGATGACAAAGCTCTGGTTATGCAACAATCTTGTTTCTCCAGAACAGAAATAATACTTACATCTGATCTGAATATTTTAGATACCTACTTTAAACAATGACATTTGTGCCCAAATCCTGGGAAGTGTCTACATTTCACTTAAACAATAAACAAGCTAATTAATCAACCCAGTACTGTTTTCAGAAACCAGCATGTTTCTATGCTAAAATGGTACTCCTAAATATTCAGGAATCATCCTAGAGAGAACAAAGTCCTATAAAAATCACTTAACTATGACAGTAGCCAAGTTAGAACTCCAAAATAATTTGCTCCAGAAACTCACTTTCATGGGGAGATGATGTCAATGCACTGAGAACAACAGCCTTAGTCCTTGTCTACTCTTTGGTGGAATACTGTGCTCCAATCTGGTTAAACAATACTCAAGCTAATAAAGTTGATATACAACTCAACCAAGCAATGCAATTCATTACAGGAAGAATCCAATCCAGCCCTCTTCAATGGCTCCCTATTCTTAGTAACATACATTCTCCCCCATTAAGAAAAAAAATGCCTTAGCTAAGTTATGTACTAAAATAAAAAATAACCCACAGCTGCCTATACATGAAGAGCTCTTAAGCCCACCATGTCCAAGATTAAAATCTAGACATCCTACTTAGAGAACAGCAACGCAACTTGAGCAAGAATTATTTAAGATTCAAAATGCCACAAAAGTGACTCAATTCACTCCTTAATACGGAAGTTATTACTACAAATCTCACCATTAGACTAGCTGGCTTTCATCTCCCTAGACATCTTTGGTCTTCTCTAAACCAAATCAGGAAAGGACACAGCAGATGTAGATTTCTGTTGCATCAGTGGGGCTGGACTAGCTCACCAAACTGCAAGTGTGGTGTTTCTTTTCAAATTTTGAACCATATAATCTCTGAATGCCCTCACCACGCATTCAATGAAACTCTATTGGATTTGCACAATAATAGTAATCAACAATCAGGTGGTTGCAAAATTTGGACATAAAATTGTGAATATGTTTTTCCTTGTTTTGTGATCATTGTATCATATGCTAAAAAAAGTGTGGCCCACTGTCAATGAGGTGAAGTCAGACCAAGCTGTCCTTCACCTCATCTGTATATAAATTTTTGGAGGATCCCAGGATTCATGACAAGAACCCCAGTTCCAGTCAAGATTGGAGGGCTAATTAGCACATGGATCCTTTGTGTGTGTGGGGGTGGGGGGGCGTAACCTGGAGTACACCCACATAATGAGCAGGGGTCATCATGGTTTGAAATACTGTTGATTGAGCTGGGACGCAACCCCATGAAATATATAGTAAATTATGAGCCTTTTAGCTTTGGACTAATATCATACATAGTTTGTATGATGTATAAGTAGATACAAAAATGCTCCTTAAAAGTGGAATATCTGAGCTAAAACCTACAACAGTTTAAAAAAAGGTAAAATGCATCACATCTGGATCAACTAAGTCTAGGAGTATCTGTAATATATGCAAATTACTAGAGGTCTGTTTATTTGAAGGTCAGTCTTTTCAAATTTGCCCCTCACTTCCATGTGCCAAGGGTCTGACAGTAAGGAGGGTGAGAAGGGGCTGCATGAGGAAGAAGCTGGGGTGGAAGAAGTTTAGGTCACAGTTACAACAAACTACAGCAGTCCACTGTGCAGCATGGCTAAGCATTTCCAGTCAAGTTGCCACATCACCACCACACCCACCAAAGGATACACACATTATTTGTCAAATAATCTCATTCTTAATTGCTCGACTCCCAAAAAAACTAAAATGCAAGAGGCTGATTCCTTGCATTGTGGTAAACAATACTTAGAGACTGGTTCTTCTTTCCAAATAATGCAATTTATTAATCCTGACGAAACACTGCATCAATATACTAGACATACTGGAAGATTTGGCAAGTTCTACAAAAGCACTGTAGAACATTCATACAGATGCCAGGGGTATTTTTTCCATCTTAAAGGAATTTTTTTAACTCAAATGTTCAGATGAGCAATGTAATCAGAACCCATAATTCAAGATTCATTGGGCATTAGAACATTGAGCTTTCTTATGCTGCCATCCAGCATATCCTTAAAAATTAATGCAATATTACATCTCTCCTAGAAAAAGGCCACAGATGTAAACAGAGTCATCACACTGGGAAAAAAAGGAAACTTCCTCCAGTTACTTCAACCACAGAAGAATGAATAGACAGGAGAGGCCAGATGTGGACTCTTATTAAAGACCCAAATGAGAAGCATTTGGATTTCCTTTACCATTACTGTATGAGGAAAACAGTTAGTCACTGGACCTCCCATGGGCAACGGGATATTGGCAGTCTCCCTAACAAAAGTAAAGGAGTGGGGATACCCACACTGGGTGATATAGAGATCTAAAATATGCCTGAGTTTACTGAAGTCAATGCTGTCTCACATACCAGATCCTAATGTTCAAAGGAAAAATTATTATAAAATACTTAATTTTCATATTTCATTTGGATGCAGGAACAAGAGGTAGGGCTACCAAAAATCTTATAGTAACAGAAATCTGGTAAGGAGGAAACCAATTTGGTCCCAGTAAAAAGAAAGAATTTATTTTCTAACATGGGAAGATATGTTTGATAATCATTAATGCTGTACCCCACAGAAGTAGAGAGTCCAAAGGAACCCCCTAATAAATTCTGAGACAAAATGCAAGAAGATGAATAAAAACTGGCTTACTTTATGTTATGAAGTGGTTTCTACAGTACCTAACCTTCTGGTTCTTGCTAACACGACATACAGAAAATTAGGATACAAATCCAGTTGGGATGGTATATTAGAATCCACAAACACAGTGCTAGAAGCATGCTTAAATGGCTACTCTTGGTTCTGCAAGCAAATGCTCAATGGCAGTTTTTTACTTTAGGCTTGGCCGTACCCTACCCACTTTTAGCTGCCCTAGCACTTGTGGCAAACTACCCTCAATCATTTTGATTTGTGTATGGATCATAAAGCTATTAAATCTTCTGTAAGAACTTAGATGACAGGGATCCTCTTGCAATTCAACTTAAACTAACGGCTGACATAAGTGCTTATCTTGAACTCTCTGGTCTTATACAGAGAAGTTTGCAGAGCAATATAAGGAATCAATCCAGTCACTTGCCCTGAAAGGAAGAGAGATTGTGGGAAGAATTTGGGAAACAACTTCATGGATGTTTGAGAGGGAAAAATCCACACTAACCCCAAGCAATCAGAGCCTAATTGCTCCACTGCCCAGAATTGGACTGCACCCTCTTTGCAGTATCCTTTATCTTTCTAAATGTTTCCCTGGCATTCCTCAGACGCTTTACACAGACCTCTGCCAGTGCTCTCCTTTGGGACAGTTCAGCAGCATTATAAGATGTTCCAGGCTACAAAGATAAAGACTGGGTACCGCATCTCTTTCTAAAGACCCCAGATTCTTTGGCTGAAAAAGCCACACCAGAGCTTGCAAAAAATCTGGAGTCAGTCTTTGACTTCATAAGTACAAAAGCTATTGATAAACAGCTACGGATCTTCTCTTTTCCACCCTAACGTCTGTAAGAGTTATGTTCCCTTATGGCTTTGTCTGTCTGGTAAAAAAAAAAAATAAAGTAAAAATAAAAATAAAAAATACGAAGTGCTTCTATTTTCAAATGGAGAAACTAAGGAGTAGTGAGACGACAGGCAGACAGACCCTCTGTGATTTGCCCAAGTCCCCACAAGAAGTCTATGCCACAGCTAGAAATAAAACCCCAGTTGCCTAGTTCCTAGCACACAAGAGAAACCATAAACTTCAGGGCAACAATAGGACTGACAGCTTCCCTTTATGGGTGAAATTGAAGTGAGATAACTTTAAAAAAAAAAAATCGACAGGAAACATTTCACTTTATATGTATAGGTAAGGTTGGGCACATCTATATATGCCTTTCTGGAACATCATTATAATGTCTAGGAGCTGTAAGGGAAATTGGGATGCTTCTGCCCAGCACACAATCCCCAAAAATGGAGCCGCTGATATAAATACTTCTGTAACAAAACATGAAGATGACTGCATGCTGAAATCAACAATATTTCGGGGTTTGATTCCCTCCTGTGAATGCTATTATTTTTTTCAGTATTCAGTCAAAACAAGGCTAAGGCTTCTATTGAGCAAGTCCTTTGCACAATTTCATACATTTTCAGACAGTGAAACAGTTCTTAACCCCATCTACCTCATTTAGATGAATGAGGCTTGGCAGCATCATTTCCAATGTGCGTGTCAAAACCTCAGAAGTTATTTTGTAATCCTCAAGTAAAAAGTAAGATAATGTAGCATCTCAACAGAAATTTCTTCAAAGATAATAAAGACAAAGCTTAAAAATTCTGAATGCATATGCAAATAAAGGCTGAAAGGATGAATGCCCTGGCATACAGAAAGTCTACAGGCAGGCAGAAAGAGACAAAGTTTCTTCAAAACTATAAATTACAAATCAGTCCATGAAAACTGGCCCAACTTAGATGGTCCTTAATGCTTTCCCCATTGTTTACACAGTAAAATGTTTAATCAGTTACTCCTCAGGTTGGCAACCTACGGCCAGATCTGGTACATAGTGCTATTGGATCCAGCCCAGACAGCCCCCTGCTGCTGTGGGGATACGCACCAGGAGTGGCCAAGCCCTAACGCCTCTCCACGTACCTCTGATCTGGGGCGAGTCATCTGGCCAGCAGCCAGAAGAGGTTCCTACTCCTGAATTAGTCTGTTATTTGCAATGTAACATGAACATTTTTAATCAGCTCAGATTAACCTTGATTTTTCCTTCTAGTGTTAAAAACATTTATACCCAGACTTGCATGTTAAATAGTGCTATGACAAAGTGACTTTATTTTTTTCCCATTTAACTGGTTCCTTTCTCAATCTTACCTTTCTGATAAATGATTTAGCCTGATTGAGTTTTTATTGCCAAGTTATCATCTCTCTGACTGAATATAGCCAGCAATAGATTAACTTCAAGCTTTCTCTTTTCTGTTCTGGCTCATCAAGTACACGTTTTATTAAGAGAAGAGATAATTTCATATTTCACAAGGTAACTGCATTCCTTTGGGAAAATATCAATTTCATTTTAATAATGTTATTCTGGTTGGAATTTCCATCCTTGGAGCTTTTTAAGACCTGACTATACAAATCCCCGGTTAGGAAGATATAACTGAGGATGGCCCTACTTTGAGCAGGGGGTTGAGGTCCCTTCCAACCCTAATTTTCTATGATTCTATGATTATTTAAATACAGTACACTGTAATGTTCACAATGGGAATTTGCATCAAAGCGTCTTGTCTGATTCACCAAAGTTAAGTATTCAGCTTTTTACATGGGCACAATATACATACAAACAAACCACACATGCACTTCATAATTTCCCTGCATACTTCCAACCAAATAGGAACTGCATTTGAAAATAATTTTATGCTGCATCACTTTGTTATAATTTACATAACTCAAAGCTGTTCTTTATGCTATTTTAAGGTTTTCTGTTGTATTCAATGTTACTAGTCTTTTCACCATCACCAATAACTGGTTTAGTCAATAAACAAAACATAATAAGCTGGCTCACCCTTTTCATTTTAGAAACAGGATGTGGATGTGCCTGTGGCAGTGGTGTTCATCTGTTATATAATAGTGAACAGAGCACTGCCCAGGAAGTCAGAGACACATGTTCAATGCCCTCCCAGTCCTGATGGTTCACCCTAGTTCTAACCCTAACTGCCAGGACTAGGGTGAAAGCATCCTCTTTGGAAGTTATCAATAATAACGGTGCTGTCAATAATGAAAGATTCAAAGGGTTAGACAGACAGATGGATGCTTACAGACATTAAAAAAAGGGCTTTACTTTAAAATTGCTATACTCCCGCGAGGCATTGTATTAGACATTGCATTAGTTGGACCCAACATCTATATAGACTGCACACTGTGGTGGGGTTATTTTGGTGCTTTTATCTAATAGTTGATTGAATCGGCTGAAGATAAAACTGCTAAAAAGCCCCGCTAAAGCACCCAATCTATACAGATGCCAGGTCAAACTACAGGCTGCTGCTTCTGAGGGATTTTTTTTTTTTTTAAGTCTGTAAGCATCCAAAGTGAATAGAAACATGATCCTTACCTTAAATCCAGTGATAAATGCAGTTATCTGGGCAGAAGAAGCCCCAGGTTATGGTCTCAAGACTTCATTTTATCCAAAGTACTTAAAGGTTCTACACCAGCTTCAATTTTCTCTACCAATATTTGTGGTTTAGACCCTAACTTTCTTAGTATTTAATGCATTTCTTTTCTTCCTGTAGTTTTGTAAAAGATGGATGCAAACAAAACAGCACAGTGCAATTGTTTTCCCAATCAGGGCGATAAAACAAACTACGCAAACAAATGGAATTTTTTTTTAAATCCTACCATCTTAGTGACGATCAGAGAAAAAATTGTTTCAACATTTTTTCTTTCAATTGATAACATGTTTAATCAATTCACTGGCTCTGCAGTAGCACAAATGCCTCCATGATTTCATGCTTTGGAGGGCGAGATAGTAGAAGATGGAAGTGCTGTAGACTAGAGCTTTGTGGATGCAGAAGCATTTCCATTCAAATACACATTTCCACTAAGGGAGGATGCTAACATTATGTAAGAACCACAACCTTAGTCATAGCGCATAAAACAAGCAGCTACTTCTAGTACAAAAAATCTTAAATGCTAGAACAGCGGTAAAACTGGTCATCACAGATTTTCTGGCTGCTCACATTCGGCCCAAGATTCCCATAAGGCAGAGAAACATTAGATTGGAAAGGATCATCTGGGTTGTCAAGCTCAGTCGTCTCACATTGTGCATCATATAATCATAAGAAAATAAGAATTACCATTTACTAGGTCAGATCATCGGTCTCACTTGCCTCGTATCCTGTCACACAGTAGAAGTGAGCAGTTTACAAATCAGTTTCATAAATGATGTTCCATTTTAAAATTCAGTACGGTTAAGAGAAGATAACTGATTCAAAAGAGCTCATATCCATGTTGTTCAGTAAGCATGATTTTGCTACTGAATGCCCTTTTTAATAGGATGAGGTTATCATGAAGGAAGCAGTACGATGATATAAGACATGCTTTTTTATTACCACCATACTACACATAAAAGTTATAGTAATTGTTTGTATTTTTCGGGGGGGTTGGGGTTTTTTTTTGTTTGTTTTAACTGCAGGATCTAGTTAGTATTCATTAAAAAATGAACGCAATTTCTCCACAATCCACTTGGCTTGCTACAAACAAAGTGCACTTCAACTTTATTAGAAGCAATAGAACATTTATTCTAATACAAAAAAATTACAAAATCTTGAATGAAGCACATTCTGCTATCATAAGAAACAGCCATACATCATCTCTCTCAAAATGCAAAGAAAAGCTGGAAGTCTTGCATATATTCCATAGTTGGCATCTTACAGGAAGATCCATCATATTTTATACCCTTTTACTGACCAACTGCGGAAACCAATGCTTCAAAATGCATAACAGACACATAGTTAAACCTATGATCAAGGAAATGCTATAGAAAAAGGAAACATCTAATGCTCCTCCCTTAGCCATTATGCAAGAGAGAAAAACTTTGTTTTGAGGAAGAGGTATTACTCCACTTCAAAGGCAATATTAAATCAAAACTGATCCACACAGTAAGAAAGTATCATACAGTTGAAATTATAGAGTAAGTCCATATTGACACTCACCTGCCTCTGCTACCAGAACTGACAGACCATCACCAAGCCATCAGGGCATCCCCACACTTGTGTGCTTCTAGCAGCACCACATAGCTACACAGAGCAGCCAGGCCAGAATGTGAAATATGCTTTGGAAAGGCACCAGCTTCTGAATGGACCTCAGCAGCCAAATGAAGATCTGGTAATGTGTATATGCGGTATATTGCTGCCAGGCAGAAGCAGAAGAATTAGTCCACTGAGCAGAAACTGATGGTCCTCGGCTCCACAAGGAACTAGTAGTATAGATTAAACCTAAGGGCATATGTACTAGGCAACGAATTTGCACTCGGTATTAACCCTGAATATAAATCAACACCACGCAGACGCAACAGCACGTGATATTGTTTTCAACAGTACTGATCCAAAATAATGCAGAGTTGCTGCATAGTTTGGGCCATTACCGCAGAATGCAATAATCGAGTGTCAGATTTTTCATGGACTTCAACCTCAGTATGAATCGCTTCCTGGATACCGGAGCTACTTCAACAGCAGAATTCTAACAACAGTAATTAGATGTAGAGCAGCCCAAAGGACAGAGGAAAAAAAACACCCGACACAGACACTAGCAAATGTGAACAGCTTCAGGATTGTAAAGAAGAGTGAATGTTAACTAATTAACCCTTGCAATAATCCTTGAAGAAGGCAATTTTTAAAGATAAACTAAAACAGGTGAAGTGACTTGCCTGCGGCCACCCAACCTCAGAGCCTGATCTCATCCTAGCTCCCTCACCCATGCTGGCCCTGTGCAGAATGTTTAGTAGAGAATTGTTTGATGTAGAAGGATCCTCAGATGAGTGATCTAGATTATGGTGCCACATGCTGATTCAGTGAAAAGAAAAATGCAAACAACTACTAACACCATGCCCCTCTCCACTGCACAGGATCTAGGCTCTACTCTTCAGTGAGTAGGTAAACTGCAAAGCAGTTAAATGCTTCAACTGCAAGGCCAGCCACACTTCAGTTACTTGAATACAATATATAAACCCCCAAAATCATCAGAATATCATGAATAAAACGTATTGTATTATATTAGATAAAGAGATAGAAAAAGAGAGATAGATATTCAGTCTTACTTCTCCATGCCTTAAAGGTGTAATGGCTCCTCTTGCTACCCCCATTCGAAATAATGTCTCTGTGGCCTGTGTTTAAAAAAGCAAACAGGTTACTTATTTTAAAGATACATTACAGTAGTGACAGTTTTTCAACTGTTCCCATGCATTAAATGTAAGTCATGATTGCTATTTTACTATTATATCACTTAAATAAGAATATTTAGGGAAAATCTACAGGGCAACATTATTTAAGGGACTGTCAAAGAGAAAGGAAACTCTAGGCTGAAATCTTTGTAAGATGTGATATTTTCTGTAACATCGTTTTCAATTATCTTGTTTTAATAACACGAATTTAAAGTAATAAACAGCTTTGAAGGCATAAGATGTAAATCTGTCCCTTTGCATACCCAAGCCCCTTTTGGTTGGCTCCCTGTTCCAACAGATTATCTCTGCAAAAGTGCAATACCAAAAAATGGGACATTATATATTAGAAAAGCCAAATAGTACCCTTACTCTTATTTAAAATGATATAGTTTTAATTTTTTTCTGTATTGACTGTCCCATCATCTGCCTGATTAAGCAGAAAAAAAATTATATACATTCCTGAAAAACTGAATTTACTAATTTTACATTCAAAGTTTAAAAGGACATATTTTTACTTGAAGGAAAAAATCATGCAACTGAAGCATATTCAGAATAGTAATAAACATTAGAATTTCTAGTGCTTGATTTTTGAATTGCTTAGTTTTTGAGAAAAAGAAGTAGAAAGCACCTTGCCTGTGTGTCAAGTTCTTGTATTCATAGAACGTGACAAAACAGGGGAATAAATTTTCTCTTTTGGCAACAAAAAGGTATATTTGCATTTTATCATGTCTAATTCATCTGTTCTGAAATAAAGTAGTCTGTCTTTCATAACAGCTAGTGTAATATTTTAACTGTGAAAGAAAACAGGCTCTCCAACACTAGTTTCTGATATGCAACTGATAAAAGTCTGTATTTTAGAGTAACTGAGCAAGTTGTACTTTCCAAAGACAAAAACACAGTAAAATTAAAATACATTTTGAACAAAATGTTAGTGTCTTCACTATTTATTTCTAGTTTGGTCACTAGCATAATAACGTACAATGACTGATACAGTAAACAGCTTCATGCTACCCAAATTGTTGGTTTCATATGCTTCTGTTTCAAGGCACCTACCAGAGAAATACTGCAAATATTGTATTGCAAATTAAACAGTAGCTCACCAACCTACTACTATTCTAAATGGCATACATTCCAAATAATCTACTAGCTCCACACACTTTATTATGTAGTGTTTATTTTCTTTTTTCTTAAGGAACTGCCTACAGAAGTAAATCTGTAAAAGAGTTTTTAATTGCCCTGTACTTTTTTCCTTTTGTAAGTGAAAGTAACGGCCCCAGAACGGTAAGATTTCAAAACTGATTACTTTATTTGCACCCATACCAGTCCACAGCAAAACGAAAATCTGATTCTTCTTCACCCCCTTAAAGAATAAAGTGAGAGAACCTCACACAATCTTTTGTGTTCTGCAGAACTGGTTTCTTTCATCAACTCTTCCCACCAACATTTTTAAGGATGTTTCAGCCAAATAGAGCATTCTGTCAATACAGCTAAGCTGCCTTTGTTTCTATTGAAAACCACTGGTGTGTGTGACTTTGCTTTCACCTCTACTAGTAAGATATCTCTCTTAATATACTTGTACTCACATTGCTAACACCAGATGTCAAAGCCATTCAGATGCAAGACAAATTCACAGCATTTGCAAATCTGACACCATAGATTTCTTGATAGGAGCACCCTTTATGTGTTGAGTGGCACTAAGAAGATTAAGCTACAACCACAGGAGTGGGGGAAATGAGGCTACCTATGTCCATTCGTTAATTGTCAATGACAAGGTCACAGAGATGGAAATAGTTTTCTGGTATGCAACTCTTGAAGCTGGCAATAAGAAGCTATGTTTTTCAAAGAGGTAACAATTAGCTATAAGACCAGGGGACATCACCAGGTGAGAAGGCAGAAGTTAACACAACCCTTTTTAATGTATAGAGAGCATCTCTTCCATTCAGCATAAAAGGTGTGCAATATGTATGAGTTGAAATTCTAAAATAGCTATATGAATGCACACACACACACACACACACACACACACACAGGTAAACTTGTGTTTACTTTTACTTTTTGTAAAGTGCTTTTAACATATTTTCAGGTATCCAGGTTGTAGATGCATTGGTCTAGAGGCAAAAGGAATCAGAACTCGTGGTACAGGTGATATCTTTCATAAGACCAACTGGATTTTTGCAAAAATAATTTTAACTGAAAGCACTTGTATCATGAATCATCCTGAACACCTTATTCATCTGAATTTACAAATTATGGCTAATCTTTTCATTTAGCGAGCCAGTGAAAAGTTGCAGTTTACTGATTTCTGGTTAAAATATATTTTTAAATATAAAATGGGCAGGGTTAGAAACATTACCTCTTATTTAGACTGTCCAGCACTCCCTTTCTGACCCCCACTATGCCTATTTCTCTATGACCCTCTGAGAAATCAGCTAGCAAAATTTCACATCTGACAATGGCCAATATAGAGAATAGTAACCTACTACTGCTATTATTTATATTGTATAGCTCAAGTGGCAGGAGTTTCTGCACTCTACCTAAAACTTTCAGTCCAGCTTATGAAGTGTGTAGGCATTATGATACCACTTTTTTTTTTATTAATGGAAGAGAATTAAGATTGAAAGGTTAAATGTTCAAAAAGTATGTTCCCTTATTATGCAAATGTGCTCCCATCTTGTGTATTACAATATAGATAGATGTTAATTGCATAATCATGTGTTTCCACCAGACTCCTCTCATTTGGTACGAAAGACAGAACTGCTGTCAGAATGAAAATTAGGATTGTGTAGTGAAAGAGACTTCTCTAAGGACTCCCTACCTCAGTTCCTGCAGAAGCGTTGGAATGTGTGTACCTTTTGGGAAACAGGGACTATGGGCCTCATTGCAAGAGAAGGGCCATACAACTCCCTGATTATAGGGGACAAATGATGTGAACAACACAGACAGGAGTAAGGGCTAATGAATGAAGCAGAGGACTGTAGAAAGAGAAAGGTCATTTTCATGGTTAGGCCAGCTGTGTAGTGCCCTGGGTCACTTTTCAATGCCAGCCCAAACACTTAAACCAGTCTCCTCATATGTATTCACTAAGTGTATGGTTTTCATTTTCTGAATGTATAACTTGAGATCCTGGAATCTGATTTGCAGAACTGCTAATAACTACTGAATACTTTAACAATATCAAATACTAAGTGATGCAGACTGGACACCCAAAAAATAAATAAATAAATAAAATCAACAGATACTTTTGACCTTGGTGTACCTCAATTTCCACAATCTCTTCCATACCACAAGACACCAGAAATTCACTTAATTTTTAAAGTGACCACTCTAGTAAAAGCTGTAGATCTAAATAATTTGTGGCTGAATTAAGGGCAAGATTTTAAAAAGACAATTATATTTAAAAAGTAGCAAATTGCCCATCAAGAATGATGGGGGGCGGGGACAGAGGGGGGAAGGCTTCCTAACCCTAACCCCCACCACCTCCCAGAAGCAGAGGGAGGGGGGAGAAGTTTGCCCCGCCGTCCCCTTAGGCAGCACCCCGCACCACCACCACCTCCAAGGAGAAGGGCGGGGGGGAGGAGAGGGAGGAGAAGGAGCCTGCTTCATTCCTGCCATCATGGTGGCACTCCACTGCATTGCCCCCTCCTGTCCATAATGCTCTTGGAGCACTTTGATTAGTTGTTTCAGTAGCCAAAGTGCTCCAAGAGTGTTATGGATGGACAGACAGACAGACTAAGCCCTTTATTATATTAGAATGCTTTTCCACATGGAAAAATATTGCTAGCAAAAATAATCTGCCACATAGGTTTCCCTCAATTTTTGTGGGATCTTTATATGTGAATTCACTCTTATGCAATGAGCATATTTAGACCCATAATTCATTATATGCGAGGTAAATTCACTCTTATGCAATCAGCATAGATGCCCCCCCCCACCTTCCCAAGCAGTTGAGTCTGTGGGGGGAGGGGAAAGTGCCGTGGCCCCACTCAATCCTGCCCCAGCTGCAGCAGTCCCGGGAGCAACCAACACCAGCTGCCTGCACCAGGGCATGGTGCAGCCCAGGAGCAGAGGTGAGTGAGGACAGGCAGAGCACGATGCAGCTAGCGCCGGCCGCTCCCCAGGTTGCTACAGCCAGGGCTGGGATGAGTGCCACTCTGTTCCCTTGTTTTGCTGCCTTGTACAGGAGCGGTACCCCTCCCCTCCCCCCACCCCTTCCCTAGTCCCAGCCTCACTCCCTTCCTCCTTCCCTCCCTCCTTGCATGGGAACCTATCCCTATTTGTTACAATGTAACAAATGTACAAAGTGGGGTCGCTTTATGCAAATTCAACTTATGTGCCATTCCCCGGGAATGCACATACAGCATAAATGAAGGGAAACTTGTACTTTTTTATTAGAAGAAGAACAGTAGAAAACTACTTGTTTTACAATCTCCTATTGGCCCATCTTTTACTCTCTTTAAAATTCTAAATTACTAAACAATTTTAAGATGAGGAAATTAATTTTGCTTACACTGAAAGGAGTACTATTTCCTATGTTTTGTAATGTTGTGAATAAAACAAATCCATTTTTTAATACTATAGTATGTACAATAGCTGGCAAACACTTGTATCACCACAGTTCTCTCTGTCTGTCTCCAAGCTGACAAATAAAGTTATACCATAATATTTATTAAACTAAGCGACATTCATTTTACATAAGTGCACAAGCATACTTGCCTCACAAAGACTTTCATGCTTATATATTTCATTATTCTGCAGACTAAAAATCTGAAGAGACAAAGACAACTACTTTAATTCTGCTTAATGCTACAAAAATGAATACAGGTTTGTAACAGGGAGCCAGAGGCTCCCTGATATTTCAAGAGGCAAGCAAGAGCAAAGAGTTCCCGAAGTGGAGGGAAACATTGCCCTTGATGAGCTGGCCACAGGGGAATAGGCAGCCTGGAGCCAGAGACTCTGACTGCTAGCTGCTCTGCAATTCAGTCAGCAAGGGCACTGCTAAAGCAGCCAGAGCGGCAACTGCAAGCTGCCCTGGAAGCTAGTCAGGCCCTAATTGGACACCCCTGCAGGTGGATGAGGAGCCATTGGACCAGAAGTGGCAGAGCTGAAGAGGCATATAAGCCCAGAGACTGAGCCAGGGCAAGCAGCCAGGCCCTGCAGGCCACAAGGGGAAGGACTCTGCAGTGAGATGGCTGTACCCTTGCAGGGAGCTAGGACCCAGGTAAGGAGGGTTTTGTTATATAGCCAGTGGGCTTAGAGTTTAGTTACAGCTAGGGGGCTCATATTCTTTTGTTCTAGTTTAAAGCAGTAGACCAGGTATGTCTGATGGGGAGGAGGAGTCACCAAGCAGCAGAGAAGCACATAGGGGCTTAAGCTTGCCAGTGGCAAGACACAGGTTGCAGTGGTGTCTGAGGAGCACAGGGTTCTTTTGAGCCCTGCCCAGGCTTAGAGGGTTTGGGGCCAACAAAGCCTTAGAGGACTGAGGTGCTGTGCCACTGGCTTGGGGCAAAGTACCCCCCCAAGTGATGAGCAGTAACACCTGTGAGGCATAGGCATGGTTGCAGGTGAGGTCAGAGGCCACAAATATGATCCTTAAGGCAGCTGGTGCCTAGACACCCCATAGAACAGGTTGTCTGGAAGGAGATTTCCCTGGGCTTTGGGCAGCCTCCCAACCATTTTCTAAACAGCGTGGCAGTTTAAGCAAGGAGTGCTCAAGTGACAGGAGGAGATGGGCCAGGGGAGCACACTATTGCACTACTCAACCCCAGCTCTGTCACAGGGTTACATCACAATTAATTATCCCAACAGAAAGGTGTTCAGTGATAGCTGACAATAGGGAAATAACAATTAAGTAAATGAAACAGAAGTGCATATACAATATACTATACCATGCCTTTAGTAAAACATATCATGACTATAAAATTTTCATTTTACTAATTATAAACTATCTACACAATTTATTGGCTTAACAAAGTTGCTTTTATTTTTGCTTAATTTGCTCATGTTACTCAAGTAACTGAGAATACGTAAACTATGCATACTCAGTTAAATATGGATCGTTTCAAGTAGGAAGGTATAAAAGAGGATAAGATTTGACTATGCATCAGTCAAATCCAAATAACAAATACACCAGGCCGTAAGAAATTCTCTCTTTAGTGCTTTTTTAGCCAAAGAATGAAAGTGGCAAACAAGCATGGGGGTATGCTCTGCTACAAATGAACCTCTGTTGTTCAGCCGTGTAAATTTCATAAACCATTTCTTGAACTTCATTATTTCATCTTGACATTCTGGTGGAAACATTCTGAACATTTCAGGCATAGTGTCAAGACTTGTTTTTTTCCACATACAGCAATTTTACAGCTGTTCAGTAGCTTTCTGGTGTATCCTTATATGAAGATACCAATACCAATACATACCAATACATATTTAGATCATTTTAAATGAACATTTTATGCCTTTGAATAGTTTACAGTAAATTTCAGCATTTTTAGTATGCTATCCAGTTCTTGCCTATTTTTTCAGTCAAGACATGTATGTATAGACTGACAAATTGGATCACATGTTCCCAAACATTATGGAGACTGCCATAATACTCTTCCAAAATAAATATACATCTTCATTAGATTACTCTGATTTTTTACAGATAAAAAATTCCAAAGATTCATCACCCTCTGTGCCATAATGTGCAGTTGTAACTACAATGTATGATTAATGTTGCTACACATTTCACTTTAAGCAAAATCAGAATACCCTAATAAGCAGAAAGGCAGGATCTAAGAACTTTTATTTTTAATAAAGCTATAACTGGAAATCAAAAGAGCTTTTAAGGAGCTTTTTTATCTACTAATGTTTGAATGCAGAATTAATTTTAAAGCTTTTAGAGAATGAAAAAGTTTTGTTTCATTAAATTTTTTAGCAACATTCCTTAATTATTGAAAGATAATGCTAAGCTTTTGAAATGCTCAAAAGAACATTATTTTTTAAATGTTTGTTCTGTCATGTTATATCTAATATAACATTTCAGTGTATCGTACCATGGTCTATCCTTTACGCTACATTTATCATACCATAACTGCTTGCATACAAGACGCATCTAAATAAGATATGTACTTTGGTTTTGAAAGGCAGAATGTAGAAAAAAATTACTTTTCCTTGAAAGTACTGGTAAGTAGAAGAAAAAAACTGAGTAGCAGATTCTGTAGAAGGAGCCTCTGCTGGCAGAAAATGTTCACAGCCAGCTACCAGAGGTATAAACATTTCCTCATTTATGATATAAACCACAATGTCCAGCAAGTGAATTTTGAAAGAAAGATTGGGGGTGCATGTGTATATAGCATGTGAGTGAATACAGTAATGCAAATCAAACTAAGGAAACAAAAGCTCTTTAATCACATGCATAATGAACCTAACCCAAGGATGGAAATGAAATTTATCAAGCTAAACCTATAGTAAAATGCATCAACAAAGAGCCATGAAATGCTGCTTTGAGCTCCACTCTTCATTTCTCTATAAAGAGTATGCAAAAACACATTTTAAAAAATAAAGATGACAGAAGGTCTCCAGGAAGAATGAATCTTCCTCTGTGGTTTAAAAGTACTTTTGAAGGCCTGTTCCTTAGCAACAAAGAGTTATACAAGTCATTCAAAGTAATTCAAAGGATTATCAAGAAATGAAAAGGTGAAATTTCTCTCTGCACATGTAGACTATATCTACTTCCTTATTCTGCAAAATATTGTCTCCTTTCCACTAGGATTGCAGATTTTGGATTCTACAGCTGGGTTCATGCTTTAGCCTATAAAAATGGGGAAAACTTTTATCTTTGAAAAACTCTAAGAACCCACAAAATTATACATTACTGAAACATGGTTTCATATAGATGTTTTAGTTTCCATTATAATAATATAACATTTTAAATAAGCCACATTTTTAAAAGTTAAATTTCTATTCTTGTATATCTTGGATATATTCATGACAGACATTTTAAAAACTTCTTGGCAGTCTAAAAGAAACTAAATATTTTTCAATGTGCATTGCTTTTCATTATTACCTTTTTTTTTTATATATGTCTTTATTAAGTATGCATCACATTAATACCCAACAGGAACAAGAAAAGACATGAAGATCTATCCATTGCACAGGCAGAAAATAAAAAGTATGTTCTCAGTGTTGTTAAGTGTTTTGTCTTTAAAATTTACTATTAAAAGGAGGGAGTAAGAACAAAACCATGCAGAAAAAAAAGTAACTCTCACACTTACTAATAATTTAAAATATTTTATACATATATAAGCTGGAAAAAATTCTAATAATAAAAATTCTAACAATATAAAAGCCTTAATCTATCTATCTGTCTGTTCATAATGCTTTATTCACTCTCTGACTGGCTGACAAACAGCCAATCAGAGTACAAATAAGCATTCAACCAGGGGGTGGCAGTGCAGCGGGGCACCACCATGATGGCAGGGACACAGGGGATGGAGGGGGGACTCCGCCCTGCTCCCTGGACATGGCAGCAATGGAGCGGTGGCAACAGAGGGGAGGCAACGGAGCAGACAGCATGGGGGGGCGAGGCCCACCCTGTTCCTTGCAGGTGGTGACGATGGAGCGGAAGCAGGGCGAGGCCACCAGAGCTGGCCTTGCCCTCCCCCTTCTATCATCATCACCTGCAGGGCCTGACATGGGACAACGCGACAGCAGAGGGGGGAGAAGCAGGCCCAACATGGGTGTAGAGAGGAGCAGGCGTGCCATGGCGGTAGCAGTAGTAGGGGGAATGGAGGAGCAGGCCCAGGCCTGAAATGGGGGAAGAAGCAGCCAGCCTGCTGTCCAGGCCCAGGCCCACTCCTTCCCCACTCCCTCCCTCCCCTGGGTCAGCCTGGGCCCACTGTCCCCCCCGCCCCACCACAGCAGCTTGGATTCCCCACCCTCCGGCCTGGTCCTCCCCCGCATGGGGCCTGGGCCAACTGTTCCCCTCCCCCCACCACTGCAGTGGGGAGGGGGGGAGCGGGTATGGAAGGGGGGGGCATGGGGCTCCATCCCCACATGCTCCCCCCTCCTCCCCCACAATCATTCTTGACAGGCAATTGGCTAGTATAATACAAATATACAATATATAATATCAAATGTACAAAATATATAAGGTAATATTAATGTAAAAATTATACACAAATACACAGTCCCAGAAAAAAAACTGAGGCATATTTTGTAAGAATACAATGTTATTTTTTCCCCAAAATTCCAACTAAATACAATATATGCAACCTTCACCTTATTTTCATTCTGGATGATAGATTTGTATCTAAATCAAAGCTCCCTTTGCAACCAAATGCTCTTATATACAAAGTTTCTTTATTGATGAGACTGCTTAGTCCTTTGTACTTTTAATGCAACTGCTCTATCACTAACACTGAATTTATTTTTATTACACTTTCAGTTTGTAAATGAATATGGCATGACAACTGTTTAAGACAACTGAATGCTTTATAAAGAAATAAGCCTTATTGCTGATAAAATGATGGAAAATAAAATAAAGAAAACTTCATAGATTTTTAAGGCCAATGGGAATCATAATCGTGATGCAATTAATCTGTTGAATTTTGACCACTGATCTTGACATTAAACTCAGAAGCTTGTGACTTAGCAAGATAACACCTTTGAGAAATTGCATGTAATCATAAAGTTAAACATCAGAGTAAAACGGACATTTTACCACATACTTTACTATGCATTTAATATAGTTAGCCACCCTTCACTATTCAAAACTTATACTGTTTAAACAGCTCATCAGACTTTTGAAAGACACTGCACCAGTTGCTGACCAGTCCCAAAATTAAAAGGCAGAAATCAAGTTTATAGCAGATCAGCTGATTTGGCCTTTTGTCTTATAATTAGGCATGTACTCAAATCATAGAGCCGAGAGCCCAACTTCACAGGCTCACCATAGCCCTGGGCTCCAATTTGGTGTGCAGATTGCAGCCACTGCCCCCCACCACACACACACACCTTTGATTGGCTGGAGCAGCCGGCAGACATATGGGGTGCCACCACCCCACTGCCGCCTGGCCCAGCCTGACCCAGTTCCCCACTCAATCCTGGCCTGCATGGGGGAAACAATTCTCCCCCTGACCCCACGCAGGCACGGGCTACTGTTTCCCCCTCCCCTTGCATGAAAATAGTGAAATCATGATTTCACTACATCCCGATTTATATTAGATCCTTGTGAAAAGTCCCATATTCACTAAAGGAGCCCCATACATGAACAATGAACTTAAACCTTAAAATCTGTTTGTTCTTTAAGCCTATTTGTGATAGTCCTTTTACATTTTCTTACCAACTTCTTAACATCAACAATATAGACTCTCTTTGCTATTATATTTAAGTTAATACTTTTCTCCTGCTTTAGAACTTTTTACTTTAGCTCAGCAAAGTAAACAGCATGGCTTTGTAGACAACAACTAGGCCTCTGCGGTTTCGTACACCTTTTTAGTTGATTCAGTACAATTCCCATTAGAAATCCCTTCTGCCTGTCTATCCAACAAAACACACTTTTTCGGTGACTCAAATATCAACTAATCCATCCTGTTTCTGCATAATACCTTAGGGAGATTACAGCAAGAACACATGCATCGTGACAATGGCAGTTCAAGTGGTATTGTGTTTATAATGGATTTCCTCAGTGTAGTGAGTATACCAAAGAGATAACGTCTCGGATTGCTCATTAAAAACAACTTACACCAATTTCCTTACACAATGAGCAGCTGTAATCAAACAGGCATACGCACAATAATTTACATTTTTGCTGGGTATGACCTGGGGAGGCAGAAGAAAAGCAATAGCAAAGATGAATCCAGGACAATATATTACAGCATGATTCAATTCAAGTTCTCAAAATCACGTTATGAACTTAAAGCATGTCCAAAATCTATGTATTTTCTAGTATCACAACTACAAAATTAATACTTCATTCCAGCCTAGCATTCAAGAGTCTCAGGTTTCATTTTAAAATATTTTAATGCTTCATGACATTGAAAAAGTGAACCAAGTGTAAAATTATTCACTAATGTCAACCTAAGTCTACAGGGAACATGAAACAATACCACTGAAAGATATGAAATGATTTAATCCTTATCAGGACCCAACGAGCTACAGCTGTTATACGCGGGGGCAGAATAACATTTCATTGCACCAGAACTGTAAGGGCCGTGCTGTTGAATAAGGACCCAGTGTGTCATGTGGTACAGAGAGCCCAAGACTCCAGTGATGCAGGCAGACGTAGACTTAAACATGTGAAGCTTATGCGATTTGCTCACAGCATCCCAGCAAGTTATGACACTGCAAAAACAAAATTCAAAATGCTTGACTTTTATTCTCTGTTCTAAGTCCTGAAACATGTCAAAAATTTGAAAGCTTACTAACACTGGCAAGTTATTTTAACAGACTTGGATTTTACGCAATGGACGTCTATAAATTTCACCATGACCACTAAATGGATCAGTCAGTGTTGCAGATTTAGGAGACAACATATGAAGACTATCCAAGTGTACTCTGGAATTTTAGAGTAATTTTAGGGAACTGTAAATGACTATATTAACTTGCCTTCTTTGGTAAAAATTTCCTGCCATAGTGAACTCTGAATGGAGTTAAGATAAATGCATTAACTATACGCTTTACGAAATTTATGGATTAATATGTTCCACAACTGTGGTACTTTAGAGAATTAAATCATAATTTACATTTCCCAGAGGTAAAAGCAGTTTTATATAGGAGGACATCTTAATACTTATAAAAATGGAACAAAAAAATTACTTTCTAAACTAGTTACTTTCCAGGTATTTTAATTTACCCACACAAATTTAAAAATTAATACAAACCTAATGAAAAAGCATGTTGAAATCAATCATTAACATGGATAAATCATTATAAATAAGTATTTCAGACTAGATCTACCTTTGGTCAGGCATTTAACTCATTTATCAATCTTATTTAAACATGTCTATGCCATACAATCATTCTCAACTAATTAGAAACAGAATATATTGCACTAACCTATTTTGTGTTGGTGCAGTTCATAAAAATGCCTCTATTCTGTCTAAACAATTTAAACTGATGTCTGACTAGGGTTGCATTCTTTCTGATGAGGGACGATTTTATTTCTAAAGTAAACTGACAAATTACTAATTGGTGTTACCTTTACTTATAAGTAGGGATCTCCGTAAATCACACCAGAACTGCCCTCCGCAGGGGCTCCTTTAATGTTTTTCATTTTGCTA
Source organism: Crocodylus porosus (assembly GCF_001723895.1). Taxonomy (NCBI): domain Eukaryota; kingdom Metazoa; phylum Chordata; order Crocodylia; family Crocodylidae; genus Crocodylus; species Crocodylus porosus. Next base: position 190,106,907 of record NW_017728906.1, read on the forward strand.
CTTGCCTCGCAACCCTCCCACCCCCCACCACTGCCCAATTGATGAAAGGGCCCCTCCAGCCAGGCCATTTGCTGCCGATTGCCACGGAAGCAAAAACTGTGGCATATTTAAAACTTCTGCCAATTGTGCAGTGAGGGCAAACAACAAAATGAAAAACATTAAAGATGACGCTATGGGGAGGCACTTCCAGTGTAATTTACAGAAATCCCCACTTATGTCGTATGCTAATGGGCACTGGAAGTCAAATATTGACCGCTAAGACAAAAACCTTTTAAAATCAAAATTTAATCTGTAAGAAGGGTTAGAAAAGTTATTTTGGTATGTATTCCATGGGGAGTGGTAACTAACACTTTACTATCGCTTTTATTAAACCAAGTGGACCAATTTTTGAGAAGGTCTAACACCTCCCTGGTTTGGCACAATAGTTTCAGATTTGGCAGGAGCATCAGTCAACCTTTTCCTGTTCTCGGGAAAATCTTTCTTATTTTGCCACGTTGCTGAAAATAGTTATTTGCAGTCCACGTTATGTTCAGTAAAGGACTTCTAGTTAATCACTCCCTGCTTTTGCTGAAAATGAATAATTCACTTCATCATCTTGCATCAAGCTTGCCATATAGAATTAATTAAGTAATCACAGGAGCTCTGTGCCACGTGCCTGCAGCTCCGCACTTGCAGCGGGGAATCCCCAGGGTGGACTCTGCAGGGAAGCAAGGTGTGGCACTCCCTCCACTCCCAGCAGAGTGCAGGGACCTGAGCAGCAGGGACCGGGGGAAGCAGCAGGCTCCAGGGCAAGGCTTCCCTCACTGCGAGTGTTGGAGCTGCAGGTATGCGGTGCAGAGCCCCAGCCATAGAACAGGCTCCACTCCCTCTCCCTGCACAGCACTGGCCAGTGCCGTGCCTGCACCAGGCACAAGCACCCTGTCCTCCCCACCTGCTGCTGCTGCTGCCACCAGGCAGCAAGGACTGCGCGCCATGGGGAGAGTATGTTGGCATCCTGACACCCCCCCATCCTCCCTCACACCCACACCCTGACCCCACAACTGCCATCAAGAAGGCCTTGACACTGTTTCTTAAAGAAGGCCACTGTTTCTCACCCCATGCTCATTAAAAAACTAGGCGACTGTGGCACTGATGCCTATACGGTCAGATGGGTGGCAAATTGGCTCGATGGTCACACCCAGAGAGTGCTGGTGGACCGGCTGTTTTCAGTCTGGAGGCATGTGGGCAGTGGAGTCCCCAAGGGCTCAGTCCTATGCTATTCAACATCTTTATCAGCAACTTGGAGATGGGCGTGGAAAGCATGCTGTCCAAATTTCCTGATGACACAAAGCTGTGGGGAGAAGTGGGCACAATGGAGGGGAGGGACAGAATCCAAGTAGATCTAGACAGGTTACAGAGGTGGGCGGAGGAGAATAATATGGAATTCAACACAGAAAAGTGCAAGATCCTGCATCTAGGGAGAAGGAACCAGCAACACACCTATAGGCTGGGGAATACCCTTCTCAACAACACAGTGGCTGAAAGGGATCTTGGAGTCATTGTTGACTCCAGGATGGACATGAGCCACCAATGCGAAGAAGCGGTCAGTAACGCTAACCACCCCTTGTTCTGCATCCAGAGATGCATCACAAGCAGATCCAGGGAGGCGATCCTTCCCCTCTATGCAACACTGGTCAGGCCGCAGCTCGAGTACAACGTCCAGTTCTGGGCACCGCACTTCAAGAGGGATGTGGCTAAACTTGAGAGGGTCCCGAGGAGGGCCACTCACATCGTCATGGGACAGCAGACCAGGCCCTACGAAAATAGACTAAAGGGCCTGAATCTATTCAGCCTACACAAGAGAAGGCTGAGAGGGGATCTGGTGGCCGTCTATAAACTCATCAGGGGAGACCAGCGGAAAATAGGTGAGGCTCTGCTCCCCCAGAGCCTAACCTATTTTTGTCCCTCACACCCACACCCTGACTCCACAATCGCCATCAAGAAGGCATTGACACTGTTTCTTCAAGAAGGCCTTTGGCACCATTTCTCACCCCATGCTCATTAAAAAACTAGGCAACTGTGGCATTGATGCCTACACGGTCAGATGAGTGGCAAATTGGCTCGATGGTCATACCTGGAACATGGAATAACAAGGAATAACAGCCACAAATTGATTGAGAGTAGGTTTAGGCTTGATATCAGGAAGCACTACTTTATGGTTAGGGTTGCCAGGCTCTGGAATAGGCTCCCAACAGTGGTGGTGTTCTCTTCTACCTTGGGGGTCTTCCAGGGGAGGTTGGATAGATATCTGGCTGGGGTATTATGATCCCAGCACTCATTCTGGCCAGGCAGGGGGTCAGACTTGATGATCTGTTCAGCTCCCTTTCGACCCCTAGAAACTATCAATATATACATATACCCCAACATAGCCTATGCCTCCCTACACAGCCACACTCTCTCACAACCCCCTCACACACTCCCCAACCAACAATACAGTTTCATAGTTTCATAGTTTCTAGGGTCGGAAGGGACATGAATAGATTATCTAGTCTGACCCCCTGCCATGGCAGGAAAGACTACTGGGGTCAAACGATCCCAGCAAGGTGTTCATCTAACCTCCTCTTAAAAA
>NW_017728906.1:190109525-190115705 GCF_001723895.1 Crocodylus porosus
GCCCCCACCTCTCCTTCCTATCCTGTCCCTCCTGTACAGCCTATAGCCCTTGACATTCACCACCCAGTCATGCATTGAGTCCCACCATGTTTCAGTGATCCCCACTATGTCCGGGCTGGTGTCAGCTAGCAAGAGGGTGAGTTCCCTTAGTGTCATATAGCATAATGACACTTTGTATTTGAGTTATTATGCAATCCCTTCTATACAGTACACAATCATGTCATGCAAAAATCTTTTGTAATAAAATTAAAATGTATTATAGTAGGTGTTTGACTTCTAGTGTATGATTTGCTTTTTTTCTGGTTCTAAATGGCAATCCCCCTCCCAAAAAGAATATGGACAACAAGGGGAAGGACTTTGGCTTAAGGTCAGAGATTAGGGGACCAGACGTCTGGTCCTAATGTGGTGACCAGGGGGTGGGACAACTGTCAAGGGGCAAGGCTATCTATGTGGCTCCTGACAGCTTCCCAATAATTGTTAAGCGGTCCTCTGCCTAAAATAATTGCCCACCCCTTCCTTATATTCTGGAAATAAATCAAGTTGTAAATTTCTCCAAGTTGAGCATCCATCATTTAAGCAGCCAAATAGGAAGTTTTATAAAATTATTTGCCTAAATCACACTATACCCTCGGATCTTTTTTCCCAAAATGTATAGGACAACCTACTACCTTAAAGGCATGTTGCAAATGTATTATTAATGTATTACTGCTTGTGAGCCAATCAAGCTACATTCAGTGAGCATCACAGATGAGCCCAGAAAGAAAATAATAATTCTGTATTCTGAACAGGGCTTGAGTAATGTGCAGCAATCACAAACTGAACATTGTGGCTAAAACAAAATATTGGCTATCTGACAATTTAGTGAACATCGTCCATCCTGAAAAGGAAGAGTCCTGTGAAAAAGATAGCATATGATCACAAATTGGAGGCTGTATACAAATGCATACACAGAAGAACCAGAACTGGTTATACTGGTACCTTTTAACATTCTATAACTTTTAAATATTTAACCTTAAGGAGCAGTGTTGTCATGGAGGGGGGTTTCCTTTAGCCTGTAACTATAAAATAACACAAAACATTTAAAATAAAGCTACATTCTCCTTCTAGTGAAAGTATAATCTTTCACTTAGACTTGTCTTTACACACACTGCATTCCATTATATTTTAAATGAAGCATCATTTGCAATACAAATTTAAGTTCTTCTAGCTACAGACTTCTAGAGAAGTAAGCTAAGACAGATGGTATTAAGGCTGAGGGTCATAGCTCCTCCTACACTAGAACTATTCTACAGTACTCTATTCTAAAATTGCAAAAACTTAAATTCAAAAGTATAGTTACATTTAGATCAAAAATGAATCTAAATTATGAAAGTGACAGGGGAAAATATCTGGCTCAAGTAGTTTAATGTCCAAACAGTCAGGCCAGGAAAAAAGAGGGGGAGGGAATCAGAGACAGAGGCAGAGTTTTGCCAAAGATCCCAGAAGTCAGTATCAGAATAAGGAGCACAATAGGTCTCTGCCGTTCTAGCCCATACCAGACTCTCTAACCAGACTCTCTCTCCACATTACAGTGATTCTGGAAAGTCAACTTTTCTTTTCTTCTTGTACCACAGCTCCTTTTGTCTCATTTACTAAAACAATGTAAGATCATAGGAGAAGAATTGGGCTAAAACATGGTACTTTCTTTAAAAAAGAAACCCACTGAAAAGTATAAAAATCAACAACACTAAAACTTTTCTTTGAAACTGATAATTCAGAGCATACCTAAAGTGGATAAATATCTACTAAGCTATGAAATTGTTCTATATGTATACACTGACTTTTTGTTAATACCTTTCTCCTGCTTTAGAACTTTTTACCTTAGCTCAGCAAAGTAAACAGCATGGCTTTGTAGTCAACAACTAAGCCTCTGTGGTTGTGCACACCTTTCTTTCATCTACTAGTCTTCTTTACAATAAATAACATTTATCTGTAGTACTTTAACCAAACAGGATTAGTAAATGGAATAATTTAAGTAAAATTTCAGTTTTTCCAAATTAATATTCTGATTTTCCTCAAGGCTCAGTTACTATGTATAATTCCAAAACAAAGACCTAAAATATGTTCCACAGGACCTTTGATATTGGAGAGCTGCTTCATCCATCAGAGAGAAGTCATAGAAGTGACCAGAGAACCACACAGGCCTTTTTAAGTTTTAAGTACCTCATTTCTAAGTGCCACATTTCAAGAATAGATAAAACATGAATGTCAAAGAAGCTTGGTCACCAAAAGCTGATCCATGATACGGACTTACCAAATTCATGATTATGTGGTTTCCACAGAAGCCTCAAATTTGGTAAGCCCCATGTGAAAAAGTCCAGTCCTGCAAAAAAGCAGGAAAATGGGGGGGGAAGGGGGGAAAGGGCAAGGGGTAGAAGGAAGCTGCAAACAGACACAGGAAGCTCTGGCATCTTGAAGCATGGGGAGGGGGCAGTGCTGGGGAGGGGAGGGAAGATTTTCATGGCAGAGTAGAGCAGGAACCCCCCACTTCTTTGATTGGCTAAAGGGCCCTGGAAGTCCTGCCCTTCCCCTGAGATTGACAGGTGGCCATTTGTCAATCTCGGGGGAGAGGCAGAACTTCCAGGGTCACTTGGCCAGAGGCATGGTGTGGGGGCCACTATGCTCTGCCACAAAAATGGCACCAGACACTGAGCTGGGACCAAGAAATATGGAGGCAGCCTCTGTAGATTAGGTAGATCCTTATCTGTGATCTTTTAAATTAATAGATCGGGTATGTGGAGATGTTGAGTATGCAATAAATATTTCAATATAGCTAAATGCAAGACCATACAAAAATGTTATTCAATGATCTGGTAAAAATGTGAAATTACAGCAAGTAAAGTTCAAACCTGACAAAATAGTGAACTGGTAAACAATGCTAGGTTTGTTTATATAGACCATCCTGGGTTATGTGGAAAAATAGGTTCACTTGAATGTTATGGATTTTATGATGGACAAACTGTAAGCTTTACATCTCAAAAATGAAGAATGCAGATCAGCATTCCAAGAAAATGAAGTGTATTGAAATACAGTAATACTGAAAAAGATATAGGTAGAAAACCAAGTGAACGTGAAAGCACAGTGGTGCGTCACAGTTGGAAACGCACTTTTTCCTCACAAGTACACGCAGAGATATATCAGCTAAACTTAGAGAGGTGCCATTACTTCTCTAAACAAGTATTAATGACACTAAATATGGATCTGTTTTTTTACTTCAAAAACAACGTTGAAAATTTGGAATGTTCTTGAAAAAGAGCTAAAAAATTACATGAGGTCAGAAATGCATGGATGATAGTGATAGGACACCTAAATGAAGGCTGAGGTAATTTATCAGTCTAAAAGTACTTGCAAGAAAAGATTTTTCTGGTAGTATACAACTCCTTAGCATAAAAATAAGTGTAATAGAAGCCAATGTTTAGAAGCTAAAGCTAGACAAATTCAGGCTAGATAAAAGGTGACAGATACTACTGAGTATGTAAATGAATGTAAGCATTTAAGTGTGATTATTTACCAACCTGTTAAAGTGTCTGAAAATCCATATCGTTTTTCCTTTGTTAAAACACTACCCTTAAGACTGTCTCACAAAAAAGCAGCAAGGAAGAGGAGGAGCCACTCATCTTTTTCATTAATAGTTTTTCAGGGACTTTACGGTAGAACAGATTTACTCTTGGGAAGCTAAGTATTAACATTAACAGAACGGCACGCTGCTTTTTCCAAATGCTTGATGCTTATGCACCTAACAAGTGGCACAGAATCTGGCCCAAGATGTTTGTTTCTTTATTTTTGCACCGAGGTAGTTAATCACTGGGAGAATTTACCATGGGATGTGGCAGATCCGCCATCATTTGAAGTCTCTGAATTATGCCTTGGTAACTTTCTAAAAATTATTCTATAACTCCAACTGAACATAGAGGCTTGTAGAACTTACTGAAACAGATTCTATCTTATGCAGATTTCTGTAAATGATCAAAAATGGTTCCTCCTCCCCTTAAAATCTAAAGACGACAAAATAATCTCCCAAAACTAGGGTGGATATAAGTAAATTGTACTCCACAGAAGATATGGTTCTTTAGAAGCTTATAATATCCAACTGGGAGCTTCTCTTACAAATTAATAGTGACGTTTTGTGATTCATTTTATTTGCCATTGTGGGGTCTTCCCAACTGTCAACATGCACCAGGGTTTCCCTGGCATAAAATACCGCAGACAGGAACGTGAAGCCAAAGATAGGTATTAGCAGAATGGCACACTGCTATTTCCAAATGCAAGTGCCACAGAAACATGGAGATGTGAAATTTGATTAGGCTCCAGAAGTCGTGGAGTCTCGCTGGCTGGCACCCCCGGAGCCTGCAACTCAGACTGAATGGATCCCTTAATGTGTTACAGTAATTGAGTATGTTTCCAAAACCAACCCTCCTATTGCTTCGTTTGAACCAACTGAACATGATGCTAAATGTTATCCTGAGATACAAAACTACACATTTAATAACCTTATAAACCAGGCAGCTGTACAAAATTCCTTGTCTTATTAAAAGGCAAAAGGCACCAGTCAAGCCTGTCACCAGACAAAACAGCAGACCTGGAAAGCTTCCAAAACTGCTCAGTAAGTGTTGCTTTACTAGCTTGAGACTGTTAATAAATACATTGTAAATGAACTTATACTTGCCTAGGTGGATACCAAGAAACAATGAATCACTGTTCCTGCAACATTTATAAGGTATTCCAATTCTTCACTTTGTCCTAGTTACATATTTTCCTACACTACTTTTACCTTAGCAACAGACATTTATTTGCACTATAAATTATCCTAATGCAGTTTAGTGCTGATACATAAATTTTACAAATGTAACAGTTACAGAATGTAGGCTTGTAGTAATTAAAACCATGCCTACAGAAATGTAATATTTTCTTTACATTTTTACCTACTGATGATTCTGGAAAACATAGATAGGTACTTTTCACAAGACCCTCTCCCCTCCTGCCCTCCCCACTCCACCGCCCAAAATGAACCTTATTTATGAAAATCCACACCTGAAAACAGGCAAGTTTTGGAGAAGGAAAAAGTCTCCTTTCCCCTCAATTACACAATACGCATTTGTGAAAGGTACAATTTCATGCAAGAAGATTTTAAAAGGGGTAAAGTTATAGCAGCATTAGCTCTTGTTTCTGCTGTTCAGGATCTATCATTGTTTCTAGTAAATATTATTTAGCCAAACATTTAAGGCCAACTGATAATGTTTGACTATTGATTTAAAAATCCATATTCTTTTACACTGGCTCTATAATGCAGGAGAAAAATCAATGTATTTCTTAGACTTCATTAAAGGACGGTGACTGACCAAAAGTAAAAAATCATGAGACTCTGCATTTAGTTAAAAGCTTGCCATTCAAAATCAATATATTAGCACCAACCCTCTGTAAAACTTGATAATGCCTAAAGTTAAGCAATCAGAAACTGAGAAGCTGGTCAGAATAAAAACTGTGTAACACAAGGCACAGAATAGCAGTAGACAAATATACATGACCCAGAGTTAAAAGTGGAGTGAGAACTCATTGTGGAACCCATTACTACAGGAGGTTGAAGAGGCAGATAGTACAGCCAGGTTCAATGAGGAACTGAACAAATTAATGGATGATAGACCCATTAATAGCTATAAAACAGAACAGTCTGTGATCTGTAGCATCTCCAAAGCAATGATGGAGGATGTCAGAGATCATATGACAAGGGATATACCTTATTCAGGTGCACTATTTCTAAAGCAGTGGGGTGCCATAAATTATCCCCATGTCCTCCCTGAGTTCCCCTCTGATCCCCTTCCCCTGCTCTATTTTTTTCTGCTTCCTTCCTGATCGCTGCTTTCTGTTTCCTCCCCTATATGCCATTGTGTTGCCTGTCCTCTCCCCTACCTGCCATATGCCACATTCAGAGGCTGCCTGTGCCACTTGTGGTACACGTGTCACAGGTCAACCATCCATGTATTAACACATACACTAGTGCCACTGTCAGAGATGGGATATTATGCTAGATAGACCAATGGTCTAACTCAGGATGGCACTTCTTATGTTCTTACGTGAAATCTGTTTTTTCCTGTTTCATAGTTTCTAGGGTCGCAAGGGACCTGAGTAGATCATCTAGTCTGA
>NW_017728906.1:190115805-190134434 GCF_001723895.1 Crocodylus porosus
ACCTCAGCCAATTCCTTTAGTACTCTAGGGTGGAGGTCGTCTGGACTGGCTGACTTGAATACGTCCAGTCCCTCCAGAAGCTCCCTAACTAGTTCCTCACTAACCATTGGCCTAGGTGTGCCTCCCCTGAGGCATGAGGGGGGGACCAGCGGGGAGGTGGCTGTTCCAGTCCCTGCTCAGGAAGTTGGAGGCAAAGAAATCGTTAAACATGTTGGCTTTGTCATCTGGTGTGACGACCAAATTTCCTAGCGTGTCCTGCAGGGGCCCCACATTACCTGGAACCTTCTTTTTAACCCCCTATATATTTAAAGAAGGACTTCTTATTGTCCTTAATCTGGGAAGCTAGTCCCAGTTCCATCTCTGCCTTGGCTTTCCTAACTGCCCCCAACTACTCTGATTAGTAGGGATCCAGATTTTCTATTTCCTGCAGAAAAACCCAAACTTTCCCCTTCAGAGGAGAAAAATGCAGATTTTCCCATTTGAAGTGGGAAACGATGGGTTTCCTCTTTCATAGTTTCATAGTAGCTAGGGTCAGGAAGAACCGAAACAGATCATCTAGCCTGACCCCCTGCCACAGGTAGGAATGAACGCTGGGTTCACAAGACCCCAGACACGTGATCATCCAACCCCCTCTTGAATTTTCCCAAGGTAGGGGCAAGAACCACTTCCCTGGGAAGTTGGTTCCAGATTTTGGTCACCCTAACTGTAAAATATTGCCTTTTGATCTCTAACCTAAACCTATTCTCCATCAGCTTATTGCCATTGTTCCTTGTCACCCCAGGTGGTGCTTGGGAGAAAAGGGCTGTACCTATTTCCTGTTGATCTCCCCTGATGAGTTTGTAGGCAGCCACCAGGTCCCCCTTCAGCCTCTTCTTGCTGAGGCTGAACAGGTTCAGGTCCCTCAGTCTCTCCTCACAGGGCCTGTCCTGCTGCCCTCTCACCAAGCCGGTAGCCCTCCTCTGAACCCTCTCCAGGCTGGCCACATCCCTCTTGAAGTGCGGTGGCCAGTACTGGACACAGTACTCCAACTGCGGCCTGACCAAAGTCGCCTAGAGGGAGAGTATCACCTCTCTGGACCGGCTTGAGATGCACCTTTGGATGTAAAACAAGGAATGGATGGCCTTGCTGGCTGTGGTCTGACATTGGCAACTCATGTTCATTTTAGACTCAATAATGACTCCCAGATCTCTTTCTGCCTCAGTGCTTTCAAGAGGGGAACTCCCCAGCCTGTATGTATGCTGTGGTTTCCTTCTCCCAAAGTGCAGCACCCTGCATTTGTCCACATTGAACTCCATCCTATTCTCATCTGCCCGCTTTTGTAGTCTGTCTAAATCTATTTGCAGCCTCTCTCCCCCTTCAAATGTGTCCACCTCACCCCACATTTTAGTTTCATCAGCAAACTTGGACAGCGTGCTTTCCACCCCCTCATCCAAGTCGCTGATGGAGATGTTAAACAGCGCGGGCCCAAGGAACGAGCCCTGGGGTACCCCACTGCTCACAACTCGCCAGGTTGAGTACAACCCATCCGCCACTACTCTCTGGGTGCGCCCCATCAGCCAATTTTTTACCCATCTAACTGTGTAGGCATCAATGCCACAGTTGCTGGCAGCATATCAACCTGCAATGAGCTGCTTGGGGCTGGAGGGAGCAGGGGGAAGGCAATCAGAGGCACAGCCATACTCTCCTCTTCCCCTGGTCTGGGCCTTCTGAATGCCTTTTACTTTCCAGCATGGGCCTTGGAGTGATGCTAGTGTGGGTGCCTGGGAGCGGAGAGGCTGCAGCAGGGACTGAAGGGCATGGAGTGCGGCAGGCTGCAATCCCTGGAAGCGGCTGCTGCCAGCATTGTACACACACACAGCAATATAGCCAGGCAGCTCCAGCACATGCATGTATAAGATGGGAGGGGCGGGGCGGGAATCGGAGGACCAGGGCTTAGAGACTGTTCCTGTTCCATCAGGACCCAGGGGCTAAACTCTGGTGATCTCAAATCAACCCTACAGCACTGGGGGGATCCCCAATGGCATGGAGGTGGTCTGGGCATGGCAGAGCATGGTGCATAGCCCCAGTGGTGCACCAAGCTGCAGCTTCTGCCTGTCCACAGCCACTACTGCTCAGCATGGGTGGGTGAGTCTGGAGCAGGCAAAGGGTAGGCCAAGCTCGGGGCTGTTCGCATGGGTTCCAGGCTTGTCTGCTCTGGCCACCATGAGTCCAGAGTGGGTGCGGGGCACGCCAGGGTCAGGGCTGGGACCATGTGCTGTTGCTGGTGGCGGAAGAAGAGCTGCAGTGCACATAGGCTCCAGGCTGTTGGGTGGGGGGTGCTGACCATTGTTGAACTGTGCAATTAAAATTGTAATTAATTGCAACTATTATTTTTTAACTCATGATTAATTGCAATTATTTTTTTTAGTCATTTGTCAGCCCCCATACATAGGTCTTTCTATGATTCAAAAGAAATGCTACTCATATATACACATATACACACACACGTTTCATTTTAATCCTGGAAAAACACATATTTTGGGTTTCTTAATCAGAGAAATTGGATTTTTTTAAAATCAAAGAATTCTGTATTTAACAGAGAATAGGATCCCTGCTGATTAGTCATCTCTTCACAGTTACTTTAATGCAAGACTGAATACATAGACGTACATAAAAATCCTGCAATTACTTATAGGGGGATGGGCTACCTACATAAGGAGGTAAGTTCTAAATTTAGCATTATATGTAATATAAGATTTTACAAAGTAATTTAAATTAATGCAGCACTATAGTATTTATGCCACAATGAAGCCTCTGAGATGCAACAAATAATGTATAAAAGCAATATAGTTATTACTAGTGTTTGTTTCCATAGTGGTCTACATTAAACCAATCACTATTATTAAAACCACTACAGTGTTGGGAAACAGGCACTACTGGTTGACAACTTTTTACGAGCATTACTGAGCAGGCTTAAATTAAATAGGAGCAGAAATATATTTGTCATAATACAATTTCAGTTTTCAAAAAATCTGGAACCAATTCACGTTGGGAAAGTTTCAAGAAGGCCACCCAGTAATAAACACAAAATAATTTGTGTCTGCTGTCTTGTTTGTGATAATTTTTTTTATTGCTACCTCAGTTTCAGATGTCAGAGTAATGACTTCCACATTCCGATTAAAACGGGAATTGATGCCATATGTAAAAAATGTTCGTATGCATCAAAATCAAAATAAGTTCTCCTTTTTAACTTGTTATACAGTGATGTTTATAAAGCTTAACATTTTGACCATACATAGATTTTTTTTTAATATTGGTATTATCCAAACAATTAAACTTCTACTTATCACTGCCCTGAAGCAATAAAACAATAATGTAGTCACTCTTAATTAAATCTTTCTAGAGAAAAAAAAATTAAAGTAACCCCTTCAATGCTACAATAGCCAGCATCTCCCTGGCTGTTTCATTTCCAGCTATAAAGATGGTGCATACACATTTTATTCTAATTAAACAAAACAAATATTTAACACTTTTATGGAGTCTTGTAGGCTAGGAGCTGTAAGTAACAATAATCTCAATACATTATTTTAATTGGGATTTAAGAAGCCAAATTTGTTTTCTTTTTTAAACGAAACCTCTCTTCCAAAATCACAAGGGAAGTATATAGAGGAATCAGAAACGGATACAGATTTCCTCACTCCTTCATTATACTTGTAAGACATACTTAGTTCCCAGCAGAGCTGACAGTGGCACCTCCAAGTAAGGCTGTCCACTTTCAACTGTAGACCGTTAACTTCAGTTGCGTCTGATGTTGTCAGATTATAATAGTTCATGCTGAAGTTTTCCATACTGGATAACTGCCTTGCATCACACTTTTGTTGCTGTTATTTAATAGTTTCAAACAGAAAAAGAACACAGCTGTTTCACACTACTACCTTAGGGGAAATGCACAACGTTCAACGATGTTTCAAATTCTTCCAAACCGCACTTGAGAAGTTCTGTCGTGGTGTGGAACACCTACATTCGGATTAACTTTAAGTTCTAAAATATCAGCGTACGCGCCGTTGAGGTTTGCTAGAGATGGAAAGAGTTTTGTGGCTACTCTCTACAGGGCATGCTCTTCCCCAAAAAAAACCCAGAGTTCATTAAGCATACACTCCCGGAAGTAGCTAAGCAAGACTTTCTCTGCATTGGCTTTTGCTGGCTCTTAGGGCCACCAAGGCACAGAACAAAGGAACAATCTCTTAAGTCCTCTGTTGTTCTCCTCCTGCTGGCACTGAAGCAGCATAAAATTGGAAGCGAAAAAAGCAACAGTCTTAAACTCAAGTGCAGCAGGGTGACTATTAGAAAAGGAATAGGACAGGCTGGAAAAGGATGAAGCAGAAAGAGCAAATGGGGTACAAAACAAGCTGGTGTGCAGCGGAAAAACAAGTGCATAAGGAAAAAAACAGAGGGACACAGATAAAAGGCACCAATGAAAGACACGCTCTCAGGGGAGAGGTAAGGGATTCTGCAGCCCCTCAAAACACTTCCCTCCTTAATGTGGAATAGAACTAAAGATATTTGACTCTGTAACATGCACATATTTAAATATTGATTACACAGTGCTTGTATGTAGTTTTACATTGATATTAATATCAGTCAAATTGATATAACATAAAATAGTCTATTTATGATTCTTTAAGTGCATCCAAGTTCAGATACAACTACAATTGCTACTTATGCCCAGTGTAAAAGATGCTTCAAATAGCATCTTTAACTAGAGGTGCACCATTATATCAGTCCATACTGGATCGTCACCAATAAAAGGAAAATTGACATTATTGGCAACTGGCTTTTTTTGCCAATGTAGCTAATAACGTCACCAGTAAATGTTGTTTTCGTACATGTGTGCAGCCAGGAACACAGCCCAGCAGCGAGGAGAGCAGTATCTGGCCGGCAAGTCTGGGGGCAAAGGAGCATGGGGGAGGGGGGGTAGATCAAGGTGAGGGAGGAATTGGGGTTGGGGCAGGGGCTGCCCAGCTGGGGTGGGGCACAAGACGGAGCCACGGGCAGCTCATCCAGGGAGCACAGAGTGAGAAGGGTGCAGCTCCCACCGTAGCACACACACCCATGCTCTCAAAAGGTAAAGCTACCACACCTCAAGTGTAAGATACACATGCTGTAGCTCACAAGGTTCTGCTTTCACATCAACCGTATGGGAAAACATACTACAGATCATGCGAAACTATCTTAATGCATGCCCAAGAGGACTGAACTGAAGCTAAATGCACAGCCTTAAGTTTTTAGTTTCCTAACTGTTGAGAGCTTTAATTTGTAATCTTGGCATTCTTTGCATTTTTTCTATGAAATATAAAACTCTATAAGCAGGATGCAACCTAAGATGCAAACATACTGTCTCCATCACTTTCTGAATCCTACTCATACCACTGGCCAGACCCAGTAATACAAAAATTCGTAAGTATGTCTGCCTAAAACTTGCATTAGCTCAAGTAGCAGACCCTTCTTTTGGTAGTTCATGCCAAAACCTGGCAAAACTCAGACCCACGAGTGCCAAAGCATTGCAGAAGCCACCAATGCCAAAATCCCTTTCCTGCTAGACCACAGCTACAGGAGCACATCCAAAACATGTCGCAGAGGGACAGCAACTACCCACAAAAGTTGGTCAAAGTTTTGGATGCTGGAAAAGGAAAAGAAGCCACAGTGAGTAACAACAAGCCTGTTATTACTGTTACCTCTGAGTTTTTGTCACTATTCTCTACCATGGTGCACACATAAAAGTATTATGAGGTTTCCCTTCCATTCCCCTTGCATACATGCCCCTCTGATTTGAAAGGGGTGCAAGCGGAGTTTCGCAACCCTAAAAAAGCTAGGGAAGCAGCTACAGACTTGTGTAGACATCTGTGGATTGTGATCAGCTATGCCACAACGTATTGTGGCACAGTCCATCATACTCCACAGAAGACACGCATTTCCATTCTCAAGTGTGAGAGAAAAAAAGTCAGGATGTCAGTCTCAGAGTTTGCAAAAAATAAAATAAATATAAACTAACCAACAACAGAGCATCTTTTTCACTAAAACCAACAAGTTTTGTATAGATGCACCCAGGATTCATTGCAGGCAGTCCTGGACTCACAATGTTTTGAGTTACAACATTTTGCACTTACAACGTATGAAATGTATAATTGACACCCTTTTTCAACTTTCTGGTGTCAATTTTGACTTTACAACGCTTGATCTGACACAACACCATGCCAGCAAACAAGTTCACCGCGTCGCTCATCTCCCTGGAGAATATCTGTCCACACTTCCT
The DNA here is from genome assembly GCF_001723895.1 of Crocodylus porosus. Classification (NCBI taxonomy): domain Eukaryota; kingdom Metazoa; phylum Chordata; order Crocodylia; family Crocodylidae; genus Crocodylus; species Crocodylus porosus. Next base: position 190,122,098 of record NW_017728906.1, read on the forward strand.
TGGGCACTTTAAGACAGCAGACGAGACTCCAGAAAAACCTGCAGCCAGGACTCCGGAGAAGACTCCAGCCAAGGACCCGTCAAAAAGTCCAACCAAGAGCCTTTCAAAAAGTCCAGCAAAGTCACCTCAAAGAAGTCCTTCCAAATCAATACAACTCCTATTTACCATATAAATACCTTCATGTAGCTATATTACTCATCTATAATTGATGGAGTACAAAATTCTGGGTTCTTTTTGGTGAAAATAGGGTATCAGACCTTGGTTCAAGAACCAATCCCCCATTTATAACATTGTTTCCTTTGGGTTCCGAGTTACGTTTCGACTTAAGATGCGGTTTTCAGGAACCAATTGTGCCACAAGTCCAAGGACTGCCTGTATTCTATTTATACACATTTCCATTGTAAGGCTTCTTCACATTAACCTATAACAAAATGTGATTGTGGTGAACAGGAGTAAGGGTTAATTTGTGTTTAGTGGTTTTTGTTTGTTGGTTTGAAGGGAAGTAGGGAGGGAGAGAAGGGGGCCAAGAGCTAGAGAGAGCTTGGTAGATTCCTTGGTTGTGGAAAATACTTCACAGCCCAGTAAAAAAGGCCAAGGTAGCTCCTGGCTGAGGACAGGGCACAAAGGATGTTGGAAAATCTGATGTTAGACCTCTACAGACTGAAAAAATCTGCTGGGATAAGGATCTGAAAGTTTGCAATATGCCTACATGGTATGAAAGTTCCCTGAAGAATTTTTTTTTATATTGTATACAATTATCAGAGAAACTGTATATATTTTGTGTGTATTCTCTACATTTAAGAATAGCTTTAGGTTTTAGATTTTAGATCAGTGTTTTGGGTATTGCTGAAAAAAGTAGTTCAAGACCATAAAATGCCACAAAAAAGCCAAACAAGCCCGTATTCTGTCTATATTTCATTTACTGGCAGAACTGTCCTTGAGAACATTAAGTAATGACAGCTTAGGTGTAACAAATGTGGTGAGATAACTGAAACAAAACAACAGAAAAGACAAATAATTAGTTTACAAATGGACAATTTTCACATAGTTCACCAAATCAGACAGTAAACTATCATGGATAGGGTGAAGAGACTGCCACTAAAAACAGTGGTCCTTAAAACTAACAGCACTCACGTTGTATCAGTGAAACAGAACTGCATTTTGCAATCCATCCAGTGTGGGACTGGAGTATTGATTGTTCAATAATGATCTTGCTTACCAACTGACCCACAATATGAAAACATATTCCCATAAGCCCTTTCCCATCTTATTACAGACAAAACTGGCAGCAATTCCTATAGTTAAGATTGCCTAATATTGCTTATAATAATCCTGTTTTCAGTCATCTGTAACTTTGCCAAACCCAAAATATTCAGGTTGTTGCTTTGCCCCCACACTCACCCATCACTCCTGCCCTCATCCCTCTGCCTTGGAAATATATTTTATATGGGAAATGATGCAAGATGGCATAAAGCTAAAAGATTCAGAACAGTAGGCCTCAACGTAAAGATGTTCCTGGATTCAGAGTTTGCAATTAAATGTAATTTTAGGGGTTCTGACTGAATAGTATATCTAGTTCATTAACATTCTTAAAACTGTCCAACTTAACTTCAACAAAAAACAATTTCAGGATTTCACCCATTAGAAAGACTTTTCTATCCATTTCTATCAGACTTTTCTATCTACTCTACTATCAATTTGTCAAGAAAACATGGTCAGACAAGACCAACCATTCTGACTTGTTCAAAGAAAAAGTAAGAAAAAGAGACCATAGAGTTTGACAGGTAAAGCATCCATCTCCACCAAAAAATAAAAAAAATGTTTTATTTACAAGGGTAGACTGCATCAGATTTCCCAACATGTTTGGGTTGTAAGCTCTGTGCTTTCCTGCATCACTTTCTGCCCAAAAGCCCTTTTTTGAAGTTTCAGCTGATCAAGAATAATTTCTGTAATAAGGTTATTAAAAACGTCTTACCACTGTACAAGAACACCAACTACCGAAACACTTCACGCACTAGTCTACCAGATGAGTTCACTAACAAAAATCCAAAATCTTCAGGGGCCTGAACTTGAGCTTCAGCTTACATTTACAATAACTGCAGCAGTTTAAAAATCAGAACAATCATTCTTATTTAAAAATCAGAACAATTTAGGAAGGCAGGTTTCACAGTTTGGGCAAAAAACTCAACAGCTGAGGGAAGGGAAGAGAAGAAAGTGGACATTCTTTCTTTCCTTCACAGTTTCTATGCCTTGATCTTCCTTTTACCTCTCCCATTTTGTACTTTCTTTGTCCTTGCTTTACTATTCTCATCCTCTCCCCTCCCTTCACTACCTGTCAATCTTATTTTCCTCCTTTACCATCATGTACATGCAGAACGGCATTTAAGTACAGAGGCAATAAGCATTTGTCTTCCATTGGAATCCCCATCACTAATACTTACCACTACTTTATCTTGCTTGTAATTCCTGTACAGAGTGGAGAAATAAATATGGATACCAAACCCTTTCAGGATTAGTAACTATCTGCCCCAATGTGTAGTGCAGCTGAATTGCTCGTAGTTCACAGTAGTGCCTAGAATCTCGTGTTCTACATACAAGCATCCAGCCTAATTTGGAAGAGGTGTGACCCAAAGGAGGTGCTCGGAGAGACATTATGGTACACAGCATAACAACACTTTATAACAGATTTGGATTGTTCTTTTATAAATAAACACTAGCAAAATGCCCGTCATGAATGACCAGGGGAGGGGCAGAGTGGAGACAGAGACCTGCTTCTGCCTAGCGCCCTCCCCCCACCGCTCCAAGTCTAGCCCCACTTCCCCCACTCCTGCTGCCGCTCTGGGTCCTTCCCTGCTGTCCCTCCCCCGCACTGCTGTTCTGCTTTGTGCCCCACTCCCCTGCTGCTCTGGGTCAGCCCCACTCCACCGCCCTCCCCACTGCTCAGCATGAGGGAGGCATGGCGCGTGGCCACAGCACAGGGCCACGGCATAGGAAGAGCTCACTAGCTGCCTGCTGCGGGAAGCTGCCCCAGAGTGTGGCGCGGGTGTAGCACATGGCCGCAGGGCGGAGTGGCACACACCATGGCACAGGGGGCCCCCATGGCAGGGGAAGCACCCATGGCTGCAACCACATGGTGGGGGGAGTGGTACAGGGGGGTGTGGCATGTGACCCTGGGGCATGGTGCAGGGAGCAGCCACGGCATGGGGACATGGGGAAAGCCCACCGACTGCAGCTGCGTGGCTTGGGCAGCATCCCCAGAGTGTGTTGCAGGGGTGCATGGTGCACAGCCATGGGGCATGCCTTGGGGAGTGGCCCCTGGATATGGCATGGGGCACATGCGGGGGTGTGGTGCATGGTTGTGCAAGGGGGGCATGGCACAGGACTGCAGGGCATGGCACAGGATACGGCCATGGCACAGGGACACAGGAAATGCCTGCTGGCTGTGGCCACATGGTGTGGGCACTGACCCCAGGGTGTGGCATGGTGCATGCAGGGGGTGTGGTACATAGCCACAGGGCATGGCACAGGGAATGGACAGGGCATCGGGAGCACCTGCAGGTGAGAGAGGTCCCAGGGTGTGGCACAGGGTGCATGCACAGGGGGGCATGAAGCAACATGTGGGAGGGTGGGGTGGCACATGAATGGGGTGTCCCACACAGACATGCAGCCACATGGTGTGGCAAGTGGCCCCAGGGTGTGGTGGCATGGTGCAGCGTGCCACGCAAGCATGCCAGGGGCAGGGGCACATAGCCACAGGGTGTGGCAGGGGGGCCACCACAGCACAAGAAGCACTTGCCAGCTGCAGCTGTGTGACACAGGGAGTGGCCCTGAGGTTTAACGTGTAGTAGGCATGGTGCTTGGCTGTGGAGGGGCATGGTGCCGGGTTGCAGGGGGTGGCACACTGCTGAGGGGTGTAGCATGAGGAGCACCTCTGATGCAGGGGGAGCACCTGCCAACTGTGTGGTATGGGGTGCAGCCCTGGGTTGTGACATAGGGTATGCATAGGAAGCACGCCCCAACCTGCCCCGTGGCCGGCGGATACTCCCGTGCCCTCATAATGGCTCCCTGCACAGGGGCATGCACGCCTACCCACCCCCACACACACACACACGCCCAGCGCGCCTTGCAGCCACAGCTTGCAGTCACTCCCCACACGGTCCAGCCTCCACAGCCACAGCCAACGGGTGATCCATGTGGGGGGGGCGTGCAGACACAGGGGGCTTGCCCCACCCCGCAGCCACATCCTGCAGCTGGTGGACACTCCCACAGCTGTGTGCCACACATCCCCTCTGCCCAACGCACCCTGTAGTCATGCAGCTGTCAGCTAGGGTGCAGGCATGGGGAAGCAGATGTGGGGGGGTGCGCCCCACCCTGATGCCACATGCTGCAGTCCGCATGCCCCCATGCCAGCTCCCCACGTGCCCTGCCTCCTTGCACACCCCATGGTCACAGTTTGTGCTGGCAGGATATCCCCACACAGAGGGACACAGCACATGGCCGCAGCATGCACCCCGTGGCCATGTGCTGCAGCTGGTGGGCGCTTCCTGTGCACCCCACACCCGCCCCCTGTGTGACACCCTGTGGCTACACACCCTGCCTCTGCCAGGGCCCCAAGCCATGTCCCTCCTCCCATCTCCCCCAAGCAGCAGAGCGCAGCCTGGCCCCCACCATCTCCGCCTACGTGTCTGTCTGTAAGACTCTGGGTGGCGCATTACAGAGAGCAATCTGGCCCGGAGCATTATAGATAGACAGACACACAGCTGGAAGTGCTACTGTTTTAATTATATTACAGTATATACTCACCTAGTTTATCAAGCTCACCACTTCCACTGTCTGAAAGCTCTCTGGGACAAAAAAGACATCACCTGACATATCACTGGCTCCGCCATAAAAATTTGGTGAAAATAATAGATGTCACTACCCTTCGTTGTGACACTTCAAAGGAAAAACAGTAGCATGACGAAAGCTAGTAATAGACTCTGCCACTTTATTGTGGCAGACATCATTTAGCTCTGGTGGGAGAGCACCAGTTCCCCACCCAACCAGACCCACTCCTGGTGACCCCAGGAGCAAATCTGGGTGATGCTACCTCCTCCTCCCCAGCTTCTGGACCCATTCCCCCCCCATGGTGGTTAGCAGGGCAATCCCTGCAGGGGATTTGTCCACTCGTCTGCAAGCACAGAGGAAGGAACTCCTATGAGTTACTCCAACTCCTATGAGAGTACAGGAGTTGGAGTAGTTCATAGGAGTTCCACCGTCCCTGCTTGCAGACACATGCCCTGGGTCTGGGCGCAAATACATGCATTGGGGGTTGCCTTAAGCATGTGCCTGCAAGCAGGGAGAACTCCCATGGGAACTCTGTATGGGAGCAACCCGCTCCTTCCTTGCAGATGCCCTCAGGATTCCCTGCTCCTTTTTATACACTGCTCTGTGCTGTCAATTCACAGTATATGAAGAAATGAACTTGGCTATGTACAGAAATTTGGGGAGGCTAAATTGGGTGGAAAATGGCCTCCAGGTTTAAACGCAGCTCATCCAGGTTCCAAACTTACACTTACAGACCCAGTCTCAGTGACCGGCAACAAGTTTAAAGCTGAACCTGTACTGAAGTTCCACACACACAGACTAGTCTATAAATTGCAGAACCCAGTTTAAGATAAACATGGATCTATGTAGTACCAGACTTATTTGATTTAGGTGAAACTGGTGCACGGAACTTCTGTTCACTTGGCCTGCACAGCCGCAGGGCTGGGAAAACCCAGCCACTGGCCCCAGCCCCAAGGCTGCTCCTTTCACTCCACCCTTCCCCCACACTGGTCTATTTTTTGTCCCCCACCAGCCAGCCCTCTCAACCCCCATCCAACAAGCCACTCCATGTGCAGCCACTTTGATCAGCATTCACCACTGCCAGAGCCAAGCAAATAAATCCCAGTGGGGGGAGGGATGAAAATGTAAGGTTTGCTGTGGGGGACCCCAACCGCATCTACGGGTCACACCTGCTGCCCTAACCCACCCCCTCACAGGTCATGCCTGCCCCCTACCCCATCAGCAAGTCACAGCTGTCCCCACCCCTCAATGGGTCACGCCTGCCCCTATATCCCCACACAGGTCATGCCTGCCCCCCCTCTACCCCACCCACAGGTCACATCTCCCCTCCCACCTGCCCGATCTTGGCTTACCTGATATTGGGCAGCAATTTTGAATCAATCTAACCACCCCTAACACCCCTGGATATCTGTAATTAGCTCTTTGAGTTCACAAAGCTCATGCTCTACATACATCTTATTTAGTTAGACTATAAAGTGCATATGTACCCTGCCTTCCACAAGGCTCATCAGGACAGCAGTAACTGAGCCACTCTGATGCTTCTGTGTGGATGGAGAAAGATCCTTCAGCAGTGGAATAAGTATCCCCCCCGTAGTCACACATCTCTAGTATAAGACTAGCTGCAGGCATCACTTGTTGCAATAGCTGAGTAATGCAAGGCAAACCATGGCTAACGACTCCAAAATTTATATGGCTTCTCAAAACTAAACCATATGAAGGAAAGCTGTAGAAAGACATAGAAGTCATGTCTTCTGTGAGGGCTAAAAAAAGTCTGTTTTTCCCATGAAGAAGATCGGGTCACAAAAGATTCTATTGTCAATCACCTCTTTATATAAAAAATAAATATTTTTTTCTGTGAGAGTCTATTCATGCTGTCTTTCAGGAGAAGGATTTGGTCTTAAAACAAACTGGAAGAGCAATACTTTAAAAAAATACTTGCGAGACAAAAGAAATATTAAAAAAATGTTACATGATAAAAAGAGCAAAGTGCTTTATATCTCCATTTTGAATTTTCATTTTTAAATTTTACCATTTTGTAAAAGTGCAGTATTCTTTCAAAAGTAATTTTTACTTTTGTTACAGACAACATTTAAAAATTACAATTTTTCCCAAACAATGTTCCCTGATAAGAGATCAGTCTTAAAGACTTTTTCCTTTCACTTTTTCAACACCAATACTGTTTCCTAGCTTCACTGTCTTCCATCAAGACTGACATTTACAAGCTGCCCTCGAGGTTGTCCTCCTCCACGTTTCTAACCCTATTACAGGCATAAGGAGCATGTCACAGAGACAAGATTCCAAATGCTCCCCCCTCCCTCTGAATACCAAACCAATGACCGTTTACACAATTAAAACTGGGTCTCAGCACTGTTTAAAGTCTACAGATCTTATGACAGCATCATGTAAAGAACTTAAACCTCCACGTGGTAAGATTTGCCAATTTACACAAACCGATGGCTACACACCAGCACATCCATTACACGTGATTATCAACATAAGGAAAATACTTGGCTATTTAAAGAATCAAAAAGCCTTTGGAAAATATTTATGTGGCAGAAAACTCTTCTTCCTTAGAGTGAATGCTGAAATGTGTGACTACAGTTATAATAATACAGTTTGTCATTTTTGTGCATGAACACTCTGGACTACAAAACAAGAGAAGAAAATAAACTGAGTGAGCAGGGAGCTGACTCTGAGAAAAGTTTACAAAGAAACTGTCTGCTTTTAGCTCCTTAACATGCAGGCTAAACAATTCGTTCACACAGAAGTGATACAAGTACATTTAATTCTCTGTGATTTTAAACAAACAAACTTGCTAGACTTTTTTAGCCTGCAACATTCACAGTAGTGCTAAAATTTAAACACTGCAATTATATACCAGTGCTTTATTGCTTTAAACTTTGAGACTGAAGGGACACAAGCAGTCTCTCAGCAGAAACTACTGCTATATCTAATGAACGCAACTGACCTTTAGAAAAATCCAGAGTTGGATTCTTATCTTGCTGGAGTGATCTGACCCCAGCTGACTTCCTGCCCTTTGGGCAGGGGGCTGGACCCATTGATCTTGCAAGGTCCCTTCCAGCCCCAATGTCTATAAAATCTATGAATTGGTCCCTAGTGCAAAACTGCTAAAGATACTTAACAGTTTGAAGTATTTTATTTAAATTAATACATTTTAAATGCAGAAAAAAGCAATACATTATTTTAAAATATGTAGCTGGGATTCATTATCCTCCTATAATTACAACTCATGGTACTGGATCTACATTATAAAAAACTACAATCTGCAGAAAAGACTTATGTAATTCAACATTATCGCATGCCTTAGCAGTGCCTTCTTTAAATATTTTTTTGTTTTTATTCTAAAAACTTTGGAATAATTATTAAAAGGGTAATTAAAAATGATTAGATTACCTCAATGTACCCACAGAGATAACCAATTTATAGGAATATCAGGACATAATTTCAGAAGTTTAAAAAATAATTATTATTAAAATGCAAACCACTATACAGAAGTGATTTTATATATTGTACAAATATTTGTTTAGTGTTGCATTTTTATTATATTTCTACCTTTCTTTCTTATATAGTTCCCATTACTACAGAATCTGAATAACTCATAAGTTTGGTAAAGTAAATAGGTATTTCTATGACAAGTTAGTCATTATTCTAAAATGGTATTCACACTCAAATTTAGAATTTTTTACTGATATTTTCTCACTGCTGTATAATTAAAAGAATAATATTGAATTACTTTATTAGGAACTTTAATGAAGTTTTGGAACTCTAATAGACTTAGTGGAAAGGACATCACTGCCCTACATGTGCATGTGAAAGTGGATATACTATGTAGATCAGGGCTGTCTAACTGGTACCCATAGGCCAAGTGGTTCATTTGTGGCCCACAGACCCCCTACCCCACCGCCATCGTCTCCACTGCTCTGCTTGCTGTGGCGGCTGGGTCTCTGAGACAAGGCAGCACAGTGAAAGGGAGCCTAGTGGGCTCATGCTGTCCCTACAGCAGCAAGAGGGAATGGAGGAGGTCATGGCTTCTGCGCAGCAGGGGTCCTAGCGTGCAGGAATGGCATGGTATGCAACCTCCAGCCATTCAGAAGTTGGACAGCCCAGATAAAATTGAAACACGAATTAGGAGGTTTGGGTCTGAGAAAATAAGGTAATAAAATGAATGAAGTTTAGCTAAATTAAAGGTCACAATCTGCTCAAACATAAGTTGAAAAGAGGAAAAAGTGCAACGTATGAATTAAAAAAGAATGCCTTAGTAAAAAGTCACCAATTCTCTGCAATATCAAAGAAAGAAGGAAACCTGCTTTTGAAGAAGCAACTTGTAACACGAGATCTAGAAGGATTATAAAAGAAGAATCCAAGATACAATTGGGGTGGGGGGGAAGAAAAGAGAGGGGAAAGGGCCCATACGATGTAATGAAGCAGTCCCTTGAGCTGAATGGGCAAATGAGAGAAGCAGGCAAGATCAGCATATAAAAATGTGAGCATAATAAGAAAGTGTCCTGTTTATCAACTTGGGTAAAGGAGCTACTTACACACACATACTTTTTTTTATTTAAAAATAAATCAGTCCTGAATATCTGTAACCATTTGCTTATCTTCAATTGCTTTAAATCATATTGAAGTCTACTCCTTCCTCAAAGCTCAGTCTCTGTGGAAGGGTTTATTAGACAGGGTCCCAAATGTCCAGACTAACTAAAGGATGTTTGAATTGAGAGCATATCCCCCCTCCCACAAAACTGTCTCAACAGACACAACCTAGACAATCCACAGACTTCTGAGTACAAAAACATCTGTTTGGGTTCTTCTGTTTTGTTTTTAAATCTTAGACTTTCTTTTTCTTAATCTCAGAATTATGCAGCTGAGTTAAATAATATAGATATATTACTAAACTGATGTTTTTATAGCCTGCGCACAAGTATACCTGTGGAAAAAAACAGCAGTGGAGTTCAGCTACCAGATCTAAACTATGTGAAATATGGAGAATTCAACTACTGCCTGCAGTCAACGATTTTAAAAGGTCAACATAACATTAATAAAAGCACTTAGACATGCAGGTAACAAACCTACTTAATCTAGCCAGAGCTAGAAGAAAGTATTCAAATTCATTTCTCCATTACATTTAAGTAAGTTTTAGAATCAGAGGAATTGGAACAGAAGATGTACATAAGACTGTCGGCCAAAAGGTCAACTGAAAATAATCCCAAGGAAGTGTCTTTTGCTAAGTAACCACCTTGATGGTAGTGTTTAGAAGGTGTCACAGCTGAAGTAATTTAAATACAGATTTGTCAAATTCACACATCTTGAAAAAACATTCACTTCAAATTAACCCTGAGACTACTTAACAAGCTAGAGTAAAAGTTGTTCCTAACAATGAGTTTGAGAGAAAATGAGCTCTATGATCATATCTGAAAGAGTCAAAGCTGCCATACTCAAAAGGATGCAAATACTTCAGGATTAGCCTAAGAATGTTGCATAGGCTCCATGATAAGTGAAATATTTCTTTTACTTTTCAGTTCTTGAAATATTTTCCTAGAGCCAAGAATACCCCAGAAACCTTTCCATCTATCTATACCTATAGTGTACATTCATATACAAATTACAGTTGCTGTTTACTTTAACATTAGGTGCCCAAGACCTTCGAGAACCTGAACACCAACTTTCCTTTGGTATGAATTGTTCATGAGATCCTTAAGCATTCACACCTATAAAAAGCACCTACCTTGCTTTGGCATTTAGCGTTTTTCTGGAGGAAAACTAAGTACACAAATATCCAATCCATACAGAAACAAAATTCTGACCGGGCAACCGATAAGTACAACTTGCAGACAATGATATTTTTGCTAATCCCAGAAGTCTATGAGTAAATATTAACCTTCATTTGCTCAGTGGGAAAAAATATAAAGAGAGTAAAAGGCAAATAGAACTTGTAGTAGAGATGATATCTTTTATTAGACCAACAAGATTTTTGCAACAAAAAAAACATCCTTTAATTGCAAGCTTTCAGGCACAAACACCCTTCATCAGGCACTGGAGAAAAGATTGTAAAAGTTCTCCTGGGTAGAAGTGAAAGTTCATATTTCATACAAAGACAGTAAACACATTTCAAAATCAAATGTTGTACCAAGCTTGTAAAGTGTTACACGGAGAAATTCAAAATGGCAAAGCAGCCTTGTATAAAAGGCAAGAGACAAAGTATTAAATGTTTTCCCTGGCTCCTGCCAAACTTCCTGCTCTGAAGTGATGGATGAGGTTTCCTTGCGCTAACATGCCAAAGCTAATTAGTCATGTCAATCCACAAGAACACCAGCTGCCAGGATCTAACTTTATTACTGTATGATTTAAAAAGTGAAGACATAAGAAATGTTTATGTTCATGTGACGCATGATTTTGAAACTTGCCTTTAAAGTTTTACTTCACTGATTGGTAACAATGACTTTAAAAGTTTCAACGTTTTAAAAAACATCAGAGTGATATAATCTATAATTTGATCATGTTCAGGATTCTGTTAATAAAACTATTTCAAACAATTCCCCACTCAAAAGAAACAAGGAGTTGAATCTATTTCTCCTTTTATAAACAGTTTCTGTAATTTTTATGTTTATGAGTAGTAATTTAACTCAATATTGCCTCATTTGCCAAACAGCCCATTCCGCAAAACTTAGTATGTATAAAATACATTTAGAGAATTAATTTTGAACACCAAAATATAAGTCTTCAGCCAGCCTTTATCAGCTAGTTAAAGGATGCCTGGCCTTGATCGGTTTAAAAGACGCATTTGATTTTCAAGCTAGGAATTTGGAAATGCCATTTATACATTTCCTTGCAAATTCAACACAACAAACTTTCATAAATCAGTTATGCAAAGACAAATACAGTTTTTTCCATTTGCACATCTTGGACATAGCTCTGCGGAATAAGTATTTTCACTGTGCAGTAAGAGGAACTGCTTTTTCTGAAAGTCCAACTTATAAAATCTTTCACATTTCTTCAAGTTAGTCACAAAAATCCCACTCCAGTAACTTTTGTGGTAGGCTCAGACAAAGTCTAACCTACTCAGAAATGAAGATTGTTTTCTTACTATAAACTGCATGGGTTGGGGGGGGCAGTTGTTTGTTTGTTTGCTGCTGTTGTTTTTTGGACAACTACCTTTTCACTTGATCAATTTCTTGCATATAGGTAAGAGACACAGAATCACAGAAGTAGGGTCGGAAGGGACCTTGCAGATCTTCAAGTCCAACCCCCCACCTGGGCAGGAGAAAAGGCTGGACTCAAATGAGTCCAGCCAGGTAGGCATCAAGCCTTTCTTAAAGACCTCCAGGCTGGGAGCCAGTACCACTTCCCTAGGAAGTTGATTCCAGCTCCTAGCTGCCCTAACTGGGAAGTAGTTCTTGCGGATGTCTAGTCTAAATCTACTCTCTAACAACTTGTGTCCATTGTTCCTTGTCATGCCAGGGGGCGCTAGGGGAAACAGCGTCTCCCCTAA
>NW_017728906.1:190135169-190137342 GCF_001723895.1 Crocodylus porosus
ACTGCCTTTGTGACCTGATCATAAAAGGCAATCAGGTTGGTCTGACATGACCTGCCCCTAATGAAACCGTGCTGGTTGCCCTTGAGCATCATCCCTGATGATGCTCAAACCCTAATCAGTTCAAAAGTGCTTTTTCTTTACATCATTGTGAATTGCTAGTCATCTCACATAAATATACCGAAATGGATTAAACCTAGAAGAATGTGCTTTTTTTGTGTGTGTCCAAGCAACACTATTTTCCTCCTTCAAATCCCTATCCAAAACTCCCTTTTTGATCAATTTTTCATCATTAATACTTGAACTGGAGCTTTTAATTTCTTCATTACCATTCAATTACTTAGTGAAAGATAGAGAAGTTTAAAGGTACTCAAATGACTCACTGAAAGACCTAAATCTCTCTTTTTTTTTTTTTTTTTTTTTTTAAGTAAAGGGTAATACCTTTTTTTAAGCAGAGGGCAAAATGCTGGTGTGCATCTATAGATGCTTCTCAAGCAAATCCCAGGACATAGCTCTCCTGTTGTACTCAGCCTTGGTGAGGCCGCAGCTGGAGTACTGTGTCCAGCTTTGGGCTCCACAATTCAAAAAGGATGTGAAGAAGCTTGAGAGAGTCCAGAGGAGAACCACACACATGATCAGAGGTCAGCAAAACAGACCTTATGATGAGAGGCTGAGAGCTATGGGACTCTTCATCTGGAAAAGTGCAGGCTATGGGGTGATCTGATGGCCACCTATGGTGTTTATCAGGGGTGCTCACCAGGATCTGGGGGAACGTTTGTTCACCAGAGCACCCCAAAGGATGACAAGGTTGAACAGTCACAAAATCCTGCAGGACCGTTTCATGCTGGACATAAGGAAGAACTTTACTGTCCGAACACCAAGGTCTGGAATAGCCTGCCGCCGGAGGTGGTTCAAGCACCTACTTCGAACACCTTCAAGAGACATTTGGATGTTTATCTTCCTGGGATCCTATGACCCCAGCTGACTTCCTGCCCCTGGGGTGAGGGGCTAGACTCGACGATCTTCTGAGGACCCTTCCATCCCTAATGTCTATGAAATCTTATGATTTGAAATAACACTTTAGTCCTTTGATGAGACCTAAAATCCACAACTATGGCATCCTTCCCATTTTCTAAAGGCAGCAGAGATAGATACAGCTAACAGTAAGGGCTAATATGCAAGACTATGAATGTTAGTGCAATATTTCTATTTTTAAAGTGTTCATGTCATTTTAATGTTGAGTGTCTCAGTTTACCTGTAAGGCTAGTTAAGAGAACTGTCTAGGTGGGCAATGAAATAAAACAGACCTCTGGCATCAGTGAACACCTGAATAGCTTCGTTGGCAATCAATAAACCCGAATTGATGGTGACACCAAGGAGGATCCAGGGAAGCTGAGGGAGATAAGCATGGCAGGACAGTTTGAACAAGCAGAGATCTAGCTGGTGGGAATCAGCCTGAAGATAAGCCAGCAGAGCAGCTTTCCAGGCTCCTGGCTGTTTGGACTGGAAAAGGAACAACTGAGTAGCTTTTATGAAACGCTCCTCAGGTCTTCCATACTGAGAGGTTAAGTGTCCTTTTCATTTTATGTAGAAGACTTAAACACTAAAACAAATTTTTATTTAAAAAACAAACAAACAAACAATTCTATGATTTTTGCCTCTTTTTAACCCATGGCTTCATCAGGTAGGCTAGGGACAGAAGTTACACAGAAACCATTTTAAAACTGTAGCAGAACAAAAGTTCAGTGCACTTTAACCCACTTTCAAAATGGCTGAAGCCAGTTTAAGATAAACCTGAGTGGACATGGTATTAGACTTAACTGATTTAGGTTAAATCGGTTTATGGAACTTCTGTCCCAGACCCCTTCAAGTTAAAATCACAGTCCCCCACCATCCCAGGATGCTTTGCAGCCCTGCGCTGTGCTGTCTGCTCCAGCAGAGCAGGGTTGGCCCCATTCCTCTGCCCCCTAACCAGAGCACTATCACTGCTCCAGCATGGACTGCTTCGCCCTTGCCAGGCTTGCCCCAGCTGCAGTCTTGTGTGGGGTGGGAGAGTTTTCACAGATTTCATAGACGTTCGGGCTGCAAAGGACCTCAGAAGATCATCGAGTCCAGCCCCCCGCCCAAAGGGCAGGAAGTCAGCTGGGGTTAAAAATCCCCCCCTAGTTCTGGACCC
>NW_017728906.1:190137442-190164725 GCF_001723895.1 Crocodylus porosus
CCACTCCCCACTCAAGGAAGGAAAGAGGGAAGCCCTTGCTGAGGTTTTCACCCTCACTCAAGCCCTGGCTCAAGGCTGGCGTGCTGAGGTACAGGGGTGTTTAAGCCCCCCTCTTTCCCTACCTGAGCAAGCAAGCTTCGCTGGGGAGTGGTCACACCCCCACTCCAATAGAGAAAATAGCAAGGGGGGGAGACGCAAAGGCCTAACCCCCTCCCTCCCTGCCTTGGCCTGTGAGCTCCTAAGCTCTCTACACAAACAGGAGGCAGAGGCCTGGTAGGGGCTGCCCTCCTCTATACCCCCCCCCAATAGATCTGGGCAGCAATCCCAGGCAGCCAGGAAAGGGGTTAAGCCCCCTCCCTCCCCACCTCAGCCTGCAAGTCCCTAGCCAGGGCATGGCCAAGCCCCCTGCTCTTCACTCAAGTGGGGAGCAAAACTCTAGCAGGGACTGCCCCCCTCTCAAGTGGGGAGCAGGGGACAGAAGCTTAGCAGGGGCAATCCTCCCAGACAGACCAGAGCTGGGGTCCCATACAGGCTTAGAAGGGGGTACCTCAGAGTGCTAGCCCCAGGCTGGGGCCTGGCCAGGCACCTCGCTCTGCTCAACCTGGTGGGCAAAAGCCTGGCAAGGGCTGCCCACCACCACCAATGAATAGACCCTGGCTGGGTTCCTATATGGGACTGGAAGGGGGTTTAAAATGTCCTCCCTGCTTACCTCAGTGTGCAAGCCCTGGGCTGGGACATGGCCACAGTCTCTGTTCTCTGCTCAAAAGCAGGGGAGGGGTGAGGGCCAAAGGCCTGGCAAAGGCTGCCCCGCCTCACCCCACCACCAACTGACCCTGGCTGGAGTCCCTGAAGGTCAAGGATGGGGTTTAAACTCCCCCTCCCTGCCTCTCAGCATGGTGAGCTGGGCTGGGAGCACAGAATGGGGGATAAGCGTGATGGGAGGGGAGGGGGGCACCAGACAGATCTGGGCTGGGAGGAGTGTTTAAAGTCCCGCTCCCCCTGGCCTGAGTATGCTTGTGCCAGGTTAGGACCTGGCCATGCCCCCTCCGCTTGAGCAGGGAGGAGGGGAAAGCCTTGTAGGGCTCCTCTCCTGCCTTTCTTCTCACAGTAGCTGGGAGGTGTGCTCTAACACCCAGCAACTTCTGGTCTGAGCCACTGCAGGCAGTGGCCGCATTTCCAGAATCAAAATGAATGCCTGTTCACTTGCTTCTCAGTTCAATCTATGCAGTTTAGACTACGCTGCAAAGATTGAATCGATTCAGCGTTTGGCTTTTGGACTGTCTGTACTTAGCCCTTGGTACCACAGTACTATACACTGCTACACATCCCTTCAGCAATTCAAGATACCACAAATGTTATTCTGTTCTCCACACTGACTTCCTATAAAAGAGGCAAGTTCAGGGCCCCAGATCCTATCATCAAGGCAGGCAGTAAGCATAGCATATCCAAAAAGTGGTTATTACATTACTCATAAGAAATTGCACCATCATAATTGTTGAACACCCAGTGGGGCTGCACAGTATAAATTAAGGTAAGGAAGCAGACCAAAACTATTGATTTAATCTCTGCTCTCATCCCCTAAATATCTCACTAATCTGAAGGAAAATCTTATCACTGTGTGTGGTTGTGGTTGCATATATGGGGAAATTAAAAAACAAAGCAAACATACTTTGCTTGGGTCCAAGAAAAAAATAGCATTAATTAGTACTTCAGACAACAACAGTGCAAACTTGGTAGGTATCTTCACCTACGCTTGCATACCATCCTCACTCTGACACAAAAAGTTTGCTGTTGACTACACTGTTTCCCTGCCAAACCTACTAGGGCTAAAAACAAACCATGTATGAGGCCCCTAGCAGACTCAGCAAAATAATTCTTCTCTAATTGGTACAGCAACCAAGAATCTAAGGAAGTGTTCAGTATCCACCTGAATACTTCTCCGTGATATATTATTTCATTTAAATGTCAAACACACACATTTATTGTATATTTTATGCTTCATCAATTAAGTGGAAAAAAGACAAATGTACATCTCTGTGTAACAATTAGTGTTCACTGAATGTTTCCGCTTCATTCCATCCCTGAAATCCCCCTGGGATTCTAAAAAGAAACAGCCACATTAACAGACTTTCAAAATTTTTTCAAAATGTCATTTATAAATTTCTCGTGATATCAAAGAAAATGTCATGTTTCTAAACCATTCTGGGAAACTTGACCTATATTGAACACCAACCATTTGAATTAGTCACAGGAGTGACTTCCTGATGGCAAATTAGAAAAAACTAAACATAGGTTCACTTTTAAGAAAAATGCTGTTAGAGAGTTACATTCAGTGAAAAGCCTACAAGAAAAAGTATTACAACAGTAAGAATGACAGAAAACCTCATTACACACTTACTGTACTTACATGACTCCAAGACAAGTTTCCCCTCTCCCCCGCCCCACAACACAGAGGTGAGGGAGGGGAACCTCATCTTTGATTTGAGTACAGGCCTGGCTCTGTCTCTGACCCAGGGGACAGATCACACAGCACAGGGTGGAGGCACAGGGGAGAGATCATACATCAGGACTTACCTAAATCAGGACAAGACAGGGTTTTTTGCAGCCTGACTGCAACATGCAGAACCACTTTTTCATGGCACCCCTCGCTGCTGAGTGGCCAAGATGCCCCAGAGGTCCCACTCCTCACCACTTAATGGCAGAGAGGACTGCTCTTCATGTAGCCTTGCTCCCTGCTGCTGATTGGCAGAGAGGCAGGTTGAGGGGGCAGTCAGCACCTTGACTGCTCCGCCATGCCTCTGCTCCCCCTTTCCCAGTAGGCTGCAAGGCCAGTCAACAGTGGCCATGAGAACTGCTAGCTCCCACTGGGGAGTCAGCATTTTATTTTAAGTTTTTATTCTTTTCAGGCAATTCTGCAAGAAATTGTGGCAAATGCTATTTTTCAGGGCATTTGCAGAAACCCCTGTTTTTCACTGTTTCCATGAAAACTGTGAAAGCATGATTTGAGTAAGTCCCTAATTATTTAGCAGCAGGGAAGCTGCTGTGTCTCCAGCCATGAAGTGGGGTTAAGCCCAGGGCTAGAGCTGCAGCTTCTGGACCTGTAGTCAGAACCACCACATAGGATAAGCAGTGGTGGAGACGGGCGGAGGAAAAAGACATGGGGGCAAATGGCAGGGGGAGCAAACTACCTGACCCCTGCTACTACTGTTTCTGCTTCTTGCTCCCTCTGCCACTGCTTTTCCCAACAGCCTCCCAGACTGCAACCTGCTTCAAAAGAGTTGAACATTATGTATATGCTGAGACCTACATATATACAAACTCAAGGGTCCTTTTCATGTATGGCACTTGCCAGAATATAGGCCTAAGACAGTGAGCCAGCAAAAATATTTTTTCTTCTCAACATACTAAAAATAATCAAAACGTTTATTTTTTTCTATTATAAATGTGTATTATGCACTTCAAATAGTTATTTTTATAATATTAGCAGTTGCAACTTAGTATTACTTATAACAAAAGTTAATAAAGTTAATATGTATTATGCATTAAGATATTTCAGATTACAAACAATATCACTAACTAAAGATTATCACTCAGTATCCAACAGCAGTTTGCACCTGGCATATATCACAGTACCATTTCAGAACTGCCAATGAGTATAGGTGAATTGCTTTCTGTATTTACTTTCAAGCATATTCCTTTGTATTGTCTTGGGTATATATTCAGGCAAAGCAACATAAATTGTTGTTTTAGGAGGAATATACACAAAGAGAAAACAACTCCATAAATATCCCAAAACCCTAGCTCTTATCTGAGTACAAAATACAATTCTCCTTTTTTATTTGGAACCAGATAAAAATATTTTTTTCTGATTTATATCATCCAAAAGTTATCACATAATAGAATAACATTTCTGATAAGATACTGTTAAACTAATATTATCGATGAAAGACAACATTAGTCATTAGAAAAATGAGTGAAGTTTTCAGGACCTCTGCAAGCAAAATCCTCCAATAGAACAATTTGTATTTTATATTACACTGTAGAGTAATGGTGGTTCTTTAAGATGCTCTCCATATACATCCCTTAAGCATACAATATATGAACCCCTTGAATACAAGACTGGAATCTTTCTGAACAGCCGTGTCCACTAGGCCAATGAGGATGTAACACGACAGGATGGCCCAAACCACCACGCCAAACCTCAAACAAGAAGATCCCATAGCAGCTGTCAAGTTCAGAGCCATGTCGATGGAATATGAGAGAATGATCATTTCAGTAATCAGTGGTTCTCAAGCTGAGGGCCACGTCTCCAGAAGTCACGAGATCTTTTTCATGGGAGTGGCAAGCACTTGTCAACTTTGTAACTGTTTCACTAAACAACTCTTGATTTTGGATGGAGAAGCGAGGAGTTAAAATTATGGAAACACAGTCAGAAGTGACCTCAGGAGATCATCTAGGCCAAAGAGGAAGTCAAGGGTCCCTTTTTAACTAATTCTAGACGTGTGTTTGTCTAACCTGCTTTTAAAAACCTCCCTGGATTGAAATTTTACAAACTTCTCTAGGCAATCTGTTCCAGTGCTTACCAACCCTGAGTTAGTGAAGTTATTTAACAGGTCAGTTACTAGTAAGTTCTTCGTAATATCAAGCCTAAATTTTCCTTGTTGCAATTTGAGACCTTTTTGCCCTATCCTCTGCAGTCACTGAGCATAAGTCAATCACCATCCTCTTCTATTTACTTACATAACTGCAAGACAGTTAATGAAATTAGGAATCAGAGCTAGATGGCAATGCTAATGAGCAATGATTAGTTAATGCATTAACTGAATTAAAATAACTGCAAGACAAATTTAAACTGGAAGGATAAATGCTAAATAATATACTGGAAAGGCTAAATGCTAAATAATACACTGGAAATTGCCCGAACTTTGGCAGAATTAGATTTAATACAAGGAAGAAGAAACAAATTTACCCCTAATCATAGGGATCCTGATGTGATCAGATCTGTTTTGAAATCTTTGTAGTGAAATAGCATTACCTCTGGATTTATTTTCATAGGCTACAAAATAGTCAGAATTATTTACAAAACTGTTTGTTCCTATGCAGGTAACCTCCTACACAAGTAGTAAGATCAGAAGGTCAAAATTTCCCTTGTGCTTGAATGAGATTTGGGGGGAAAAAACCTGTTAAGAAACAATATTTGATAGAAATCTTGTTTAGGTCTACAAAGTCACTTTATCCTTATTAAAAAGGAAAAAATATCACATGGAGAAAACCCTACCATTAAGACCTGAATCTTGCTTCTTCTCTCTGGTTAAGTAATTCCAATTCAGAAAGCAGATTTCGTAGACATCAGGGCTGGAAGGGACCTCGGGAGATCATCGAGTCCAGCCCCCCGCCCAAAGGGCAGGAAGTCAGCTGGGGTCAAAGGATCCCAGCACGATAAGCATCCGATTTGCTCTTGAAGGTGTTCAATGTAGGTGCTTGAACCACGTCTGATGACAGGCTGTTCCAGACCTTGGGAGCTCGGACAGTAAGAAATTCTTCCTTATGTCCAGCCTGAAACGGTCTTGTAGTAGTTTATGACCATTCGAACTTGTCATCTCTTGGGGCGCTCTGGTTAACAAACGGTTCATTTAAAAGAGAAAATCTGCCTTTTTCAGCATTTTTCCATCACAAAAGCAAAACCCAGATCCCTGATGATGACAGTAGTTCAAAGGTCAATGCCATTAGAAATGTAAAAAAATAATTCAAGCCCTGTGCAGGGGGGATCTCTCTGGAAAACACCTTCTGGAAATGTGAATACATTATGGTACGAAAATATATAGCATTTTTGCACAGTGAATCTTTACTGAACTTAATGAAATTTCAGATATTTTTGAAGACAATTAGTCCAAAATATGAGGGCTAGAAGCATTCAAAGGAAAAAGGCAACTCTCCAAGCTATCCACAGGAAGAAAGTGCCATTAGTTTGTCAGTTATATTTTGGTCTACTAAAGGTTTTTCTACTCCAGATCAGAATACCTTGAACCTCTGTAGAACAACTTCTGTCCACAGCAGTCAGCCAACCATCAACAGCTCTTAATGAAGGAATAGAAAATTAATTTCAGAAACTATGTTTGGCTTGGCAGCGTGACAGGTGGTTGGACTCTCAGAACAGATCTGAAAATGAAAATTGACATGGCAAAGCTGGAACTACAAGAATCTGCTGGGCTTGGTCTCATCTCACATTAAAAGGGACATTGGAGATTAGAGGAAATGGTAAAGTCATATTTTGGCGATTGCTCTAGAGCAGGAAAGAATCCAACACAGACTTTGCTCATCCTTTGAGAAAAACTCAAGGCTTTTTTGTTCTTACAGGTCCCCTCCCAAAAGAAAAGAAAAAAAAAAATCTACACAAGCCACATACATCCCATTTTTAAATATTTGAGTTTACCCACATCCTTCTGAGACTATTTGAGTTAAAACACCCTTTCTGCCAAGATGGTCTGCTAAAATCACTGTATTCTCTTGGTAGGTGTTCTAGTAGTAAAGCATCAATATTGCTCTCTCCTTCCCCCTCTATACACAATATGCTAAAAAGCAAAGGAAATAAGTAATGCAAGTACACAAGCTACTTTAACAATAATGCAACCAAGTTCCACAGGAAAGCTAGCTGGACAATGAGGTTCTTGCATGTGTCTAACTATAAGAAGGATCCAAGTAGCAAATGGTGCTTATTCTTCGGTGAGGGAGTGGGGGGGCAGGACTAGGCGTGACAAGGGCATGCAAGTTTTAAGATCCTCCAAAGGACACTACTAGTTGAGATGTTAATCAAATGCGTGTCCATCAAGAGTGGGATCCACATGGACAGATATCTGAAGCAGAAGAAATGATACATCACAGATAAACAATGAGTCAACCTGTAAAGAATCACAAAAGAAAGACAAGGCACCATCAAAGCCCTACACAGTGACAGATGTATTATTAGATTAATGTACATCTTATGTATTAAATGGAAAAGAGAGGACTCAAGTCGATGACCCAAGAAGCCTCTTTCCATCCTCTTTAATTCCTAGGATACAAAAATCTAAGTATTACCAGGTAGCCTTGTAGGGAAATAAAGATGCTGCGTGTAGACTATTTCATAACACTATAAACAACAGAAGGAAAGGGGAAACGTTATAAACAACTACATGGTCCTCATTTTAAGAGGCATCTCTCATTTAGTATACGAGACATACATCTATATCTATATACATACACATATCTATCTACCTATTGATATACACATATATGTCTATAAATAGTATATACATATAGTGTATAGATAGGTGTGTGTGTGCGTCTTCTGAAACATTTCTTTGCTAAACCTTAGCATTTGTTTAGCAACCATGTCAGAGTGATCCCAACTTCCAGAATTGACAAAAAAGTCAGGGGCCAGGCCTGTTTCTGCTGAGCTCCTCCCGGGAGGGCGCCAGGCACCCAGCATGGAGGGAAGGGAGGGCAGAGGGAAGGACCGGCTGAGGAAAAGCAGGAGCCGGGCAGAGGCATGAGGCAGTGGACAAGCAGCAGCAGCCCTGTTCTGAGCCCCAAGCAAGGGAGCTCACCTGCCCTTGACCTTGCCCAGGGCGCAAAGAGGCGCACAGGCAGCAGCATGGGAGGGTACGCCTCCAGCCCACTGGATGAGAGCAAGTACAAGATGGGATTGATGTCTTCAAATGTTCAGCCTATTTTATTTTTTTTTTACAAATATTTAATGTATTTAATAAATATAAAAAGTAAAATCCACCTGTTTGTTTTTGTTATTTGAAATTCATCCATCATTCTTGACAGGCAGTTCACTAGTACAAGTATATGCCCCAACCAGAGGTGCACCACAACATAAAATCCGTCTTCATTTCACCAGTTACCAAGGATTTATACAAAGTGATAAAGTACAAAATATCATTTATTTGTAAAATCTCCTGCTTGCTGAAGTGTGATCCCTTAAAATAAGCCTTGACCTGTTTCTTTACACAGCTCTCTTTCATTTTGTTGCAACATAGTATTGTGCATCACTTCCACACAAATTTGTGAGTTAAGAAAGCAAGCTGGGAAACTGTTTGAAAGAGCGGGGAATTTAGTGTCACAATTTCCTGTCCTTCATTTGTAAGTTTGACATTTTGCCCCCCAGTGAAGAGGAATCATTTTAACCTTAAGATACAGAACACCCCTTACAAGTAGATATTCCTTTTAGCAAGATCAAGCTGAAACCATTTACAATTGTTCATATTTCATTTTTTCCCATTTTATAACAAATGACTATTTATAGAAAGGGATATCAAAATGATCTTAGAGTTAAAATATCTGCATCATATTTGATGCTCCCCCTTATTTCCCCTATTGATGCCCCCAACTTCTCTCAACTTCCTATCTATTTTGCTGCCTATGCGTATCATGTATCTTATGTTACCCTACATTTTGTCATGTATTAAAAAGCTTGAAATATATACAAATACTTTGATGCACTGGGACTTTTGTATCCAACATTCTAAGCACCTGGAATGATGGCTGTGTCTGCATTAAAATACACTGAAGACTTGTTTCTCCATTAGATCCTGAAGAACTTATTTTTAAGCCAGCCTTCAGGAGTCTGGCACAATGTTAGACCAAATATTTCATGTGTCAAAGCCTTATGAGTGCAAGTGATTATCCCTCTTTCTTAACAAATGGTTGAAATAGGCATAACTCTGTGGCCAAAACGAACACGCACTTGGTCCACTTATGCAATCAAAGAACAATGTTTTTGTGAAGTTGCTTGGACTCCCTTCAGAGCATAATAAACTGCTTCTACTCAGTCAAGATATTTATGATATACAGGCATCTGTGTATCATTTACTGGAATGCATCTGACCAATTCTCCTGGAACATGTTTTCGTTTAATAAGGCCAATATTTCTAAGGAGCTTTAACTACTCCTCAACTGGACTTGAAAGTTATTTTTATAAAAACGTAAGAAGTAACAGGCTGACTGCCTCAAGAGAACAGTAACAAATTATCCAGCTGTTCAGGTTCACTGCTAGATTGAATTCAGTCAGGTATTCATCCAAAAAAAGCTACAGAAAGTCATCTCTAAGCAGGAGCTTCAACAACAAGTGCCACAATTTTTTTTGTATATATTTTTGCATGACTTCCCTATCCAGTCTCTACTAGTACCTTCCAGATCACTCCTTCCACATTTCCTCTTGCTTCCTACTAACTATAAACAACCTGTTTGACCATCCATCTGCCTTCTATCCTTGATCACCTCCAGATTTCCTTCTACATTCTGTTTAAATTTCTCTCTTGGACACCTCCCATTGGATGCCACCATCAGCCATAATTTCAAGAGGCAAGGGAAGGAAGCTTGAATTATCTATATTTCTTTCTAATTATTCTCCACCTCTTATCATTTACATCTTCTAGATTCACTACTTCGTTGTCAGTTTAGTAAATCCTGTCCTTCCATGTTTTTTCTTCTAAATCTCTGCTCTTCTGCAGCAGTCTTTTCTGCTATTCTCTGTCTTAGCTATAATACATTCCTCTCTCTCCCACTTGTCATTTTTTCTCCTTCAGCTAGCCAAGATTTCACCAATAAATTCACCAAATTCTTCTGCTATATCACTCCATTTCAAACATGATTTCTATCCTTTATCACTGACTGAAATTTCAACTTCTCTTTCTCATCTCATGCCTATATATCAACACCCATCTTCCTACCTCTCTCCTTTCTCTTTCTAATGCTCTACTAATTGGTTCCCATTCTCTAATTCATGGCTTCATTAATAGTGCTGTTTATTCTGGTCTCCTTTCTCTCTTCAATCGAAGTAAAGTAAGTGAGGAAAGACTTCTGTGTAATTGTATCATCAGACTGCGTGTTCTATTCATCTGGCTGTCCTAACACAAGGCTACAGCATTAGCTATCTAACCTATGACTCTCAAGAGTGACTTAAGGAAAACTGATTTAATAATTGTATTAAAAAATATATACATACAGAACCATATAGTAGAAGCACATGTTTTTTCAAATATGTGGTATGTCCACAAATCAATGGTATGTCCTTCCCTCAAGCATTTATAGTCTAAAAATCAGACTTAACGCTTGGACAGATATCAGAAAAAAATGGAAAGAATGGACAAGATTTATACAATAAGCTCAACGTCGGTTAATTTATGCAGTTTACAGTTCAATTGCTACAACAGCAGGTGCTATGCAACTCACTTCTTTTGGACAGCAGGTGCTATGCAACTTGCTTCTTTTAGTTAACATTTTAATGATAAGTAGTGCCTGTATGTCTTCCAGAAAGCGCATCTTTTTCCAACACCCGTGATATCAAATTGGATTCAACTAAGATTAGTTGTTTGCTATCTTGACATTGGCTTTCTTTAATGTACATCATCCCTCCTACAAGTGCCAAATATTTCTTCCCTTTCACAACCTAAAATTAATGTAAAGACATATTTTCTTTTACTTCAAAGCAAAGACTACTACTAAAATACTGAACGTTTTCCTACTTCACCATACATTACAATGACAATCTTTTGAAATCCAAGAACCATATCTTATTTATTGGCCTTTGCTTATTAAGTATCTTCTACTTTTTCAGACAAAAATAACTTTAGTGATTACATTTCACTTCCCACCTCTTGATGGAATCTTGGGGTTCCTTTTGATCCTAAATTATCTCCTGAAAGATATATATAATTTATTTATTGCCAATGCATCAATTACCATCTTAGAAATGTCTTGACTTCAACATGTGCAATCTAAAATAGAACTGGAAAGGCCTGTGCATGTCTATGTGGCCTTCAGGACTTACTACTCTTCCTTGGCACTACAGAAACTTTGATTCACAGATTGCAACAGGTTCAAAGTTTCCAAGTCTACATTCTTGACAACTTTGTATCTGGTCATATTAGCTTACTTCTAAAATCTTTGTGCTAGCTTCCAGTGAGGTCACAGGTTGATTTTAGATCCTCCATATCAAAAATAAAACTCCACAAAGAACCTTGCCCTTTATATTCATTCCAACACCTAATTCACAGCTAAAAGCCTAGCAGTGGATATGTATATCTATAGATATATATATATAGCTCCTGATCTTGGCCATTACCTTGGCTGTAGTAGTCATATATCTAGTTTGAGATCACATTCAGTAAATTTTCCTACCCAGTACAAATATGAATTATTTGTTCACACTGCCAATTTATTCTTATTAATATGAAGGTGCAGCTAGTGAGAGTTTAGGTTTACAAGTATCTGTATTCACTGAGCTAGTAGGATCTTTGTACAGGTATTTCCTAAAGCAGGCATATAAGAGAGCCGGGAAATCTCTTCTTACCTCTTATTTCATAAATAATTCCTGGTATTTCCCTCCCTTAACCATAAAATGCTACCCAGTACTAGAGGAGAAGCTAAATAGGTCCATTTTGGTGAAAAAGTTTCTTGGCTGACCACAGGTGGCCCAGTTCTGCCAACCAGGCTACCATGGACAAGGGTATTGCAGGGGAAGGGGAACAGTCATACCTCTGTCTCAAACAATAGAAACGTTCTTGGATTTCAGAATGGTAAATGACAATTCACAGATTGTTGTATCAGAACGTACTGCAAAACAGGCAAGGTAGCAAGTTATAATACCTAGCAATAGCTATATATCGTGTCAAACTGGACATAATGAAGATTCATACACAAATATCTCTCTCTGATAAAAGCTACATGTATACCTAAACTGCACAATGCTGAAAGCCCTTGAATACCAGAAACTGCATAGTCTTGTTGGCTTGGCATTTTATCAAGTTTGACGTCTGCTAAAAAATTAAACACACCTATACTGCTTCTTCTAAAAAGTAGATTTCCTGAAAGTCAAGGTCCCAAAATAACATTAGCAAAGTGTAAAAAAAAAAAATAGAAAGGGAAGACTTTCTAAAACACTTCCCTAAATCCTAGGTGACAGTCCTACAAATGTACGAGAGCTCCATATACTTAAATATTTTACTTCTGGTAAACATTTTCATTTAGTAAATCAGAGAAGCTACATTATGTGCTGTTTAAAAAGTAACCGCTGTCACTAAACATTAAAACTTGATGAACCTCTTAAATAAGACAGTTCTCTATACTCCAAGGGCAAATTTAATATAGGCATACACTAGTGGGATTTAAATTTACTATCAGAAAAACTCAAGCATATGTATTCTTAGCAAAGTAACAAAAGGAAAGGTACATTAATTTACAGTGACAGGACATCCTACCAATTCACAAAAAGTGTCATGGTCAAGCCAAGTACATCAAGCAAGCCCCCTATTATTCTGATTTCACACTTCATGTAAATACATCTAAATATGCAATTAAAATTTTTAGTCCTAAAGCATCTCATTAGAGAGACAGTTCATAGCTCAAAAAGAAACTTCCATTAAATACTTTCACATAATTTATTTCTCTCCTGTACCCTTGTCATATGTATGTGCTACAGAGCTTAATATTTACAAACATTTGACCCAGATCCGGTTTGTTTTCTCTAATTCAATCATTCACAAAAACAGTTAACTCCATGTCAGAATCTGGGTTTATTCCAAAGACTAGTTTTTTAAGCAAATTCTTATTAAACTCCTTTCCTGAAAAGCTCTTTCCAAATGGATGATGACACATTAAATTAATTACCACCATTCTTCTAAGACACACTTCCTACACAGGGCGTTGGAGCACATTGGTTTTATTCAATTAAAGGAGAAATGTGTCAAGCTTACCAAGATTAAGTTGACCCTGTTAGGAAGCCAAAGCTTTGTTAGCGTGTTCAGTTAACATTCTATTATAAATCTATTATAACATTCCATTATAAATCCTGTTGTAAAAATGTTAACATCCACTATTTAAATTGAAAAAGAAATCCAACATAAAATGCCATCCTACGATATGAGACTCCAACAGGCAGGATGCTGTGGAAAGAAAAGTTAAATATAACGTTGCCTACAGCCAAATCAATGCTGAAAATTATTTGTGTTAGAGTACCCAGAAGCTTCAGACACTAACCAAGACCTGACTGCGACCGACGCTGCACAAACAGAATAAAAATGCCTCTGCCACAAAGAAATTATAATCTGATATTAAATGTTTTAAATTGGAAAATAAGGACAAGAGCTAATAGCCAGATGCAGAAGGAAACAAGGTAACAATCCGGGTCAATCACACAGGCAGCAGTGTCAAAACACCAGCAACCTAAGGACTGCACTGCTAAGATTTTGTACGCATCAGAACAAAGGGGAATTTGCACGATAGGATTTTGAAGGAGAAAAATGCCATTGTTTTGAGGGAGCTTCTATGACATGTAACTGCTCAAATAGATTAACTCCACCAGAAACTATTTATTTTCTAAAGGCTGTCATAATCACCAAGCACATGATTTTACAAAGACTGAAAAAAGAGCATATATGCCTTGCCTAAAGCAGCAGCTTTCAGACCTGAGTTAGCCACCAAAGAATACCACTGTATTCTTCTGACTGTAAATATGAGTGGCATGAATTCAAAGATATTTGGACCCTGTCTCTAGATACGTTTGGATAAAAAGTTGTTGAAACTGTTTAAAGAAGGCAGCAAAACTGTCAACTCCACCTCTTCTTCTCTCCTATTCATACATGTATACTATTTTATTTCTGTTATTCATATCCTAGTCCATTATATCCATGTAGTATTGTCTTAATGTATGCGTCTTTGAGAAGGCATAAAACCAAGTCTCTACTGTAAAGAGTACTGCTATAACAGAACATACAGAAATCAATCTCCTTTTTTGTACTTTTTATTATGTTTCTTTACCAAAGCAAAACAACAAAACACAAAAAGGACCATATAATTCTCATAGAATAACATAATTCTGAGCAGTTATGTGACACTAAAATGTTATATATTTGAAAGCAAAATTAATTGTACAAATCACTAATAAATTGAATGTTCATACCACTGATTTTAATGAAATGTTATTCAGTATTACATACAAATCAATACAGACTTTAAATATAAATTAAATGCAAATAGCTTTGTAGGACTGGACTCCAATCCACACAAAAAAAAAATCAAAAGAAAAGTTGTAGCTACTGCTCTACTGATCATGCAGCATACAAAATTGCACTCTTTTGAGGATGTAATGGAAGAGAACCTAATAATAATACTATGAATAATTTTAGTCTTCACTGAAAATATTTGCTTTAACAGAGACATTATCAAACTTGTATCATTAAAATCACTTCATTATCTGAAAGTGTAGAGAAAATATTGTACAGTTTAAAAGAAATAAACCTAAAATATAAACTAATTAACAAAAGATGGTTTTCCCATCCTCATAAAATTTATTTTTGGAAGAAGAGATTACTCACCAAATTGGCCATGTAAATTGTAAGCAGACCTCTCCTACAAACAAAAATGATCAAGTTAGTGGATACTTACATACATGCATACATTAATGATCACCATTAGCCATCTTTCATATACTGAAGGAGATGCAGTTGCATCTCAAGAAAGCTTTCCATAAATCTCTAGGAAACCATTATGGCTTAATTATATATATTTAAATATTACTGCCCTAGCACAAAAAAGAAGAAAATTTCCAAACAAAACCAGGTCACTAGACAGTGTTGAAGAGTGAGACTCCAAGCAGTTTAGTAGCAACAGTTTCTAACTATCAAATGGAAGCAAGATAATAAAGTTTAAGCAAAAACCATAACAATTCTTGACATAATTCAGAAGCTCCTACATTTTTTCTGGTTTTGGTTCCATCTTTTAAACTACATTTTTCTTGCCAGCCTTTTTCTGTCCAGTTTTCTTCTGATCTTTTTATATATTCTACTTTTAAGGTGTTTTACATGCTACAGGCAGTTTTCGCACTTACAGCAGGTTATGTTCCTGGAAAAGGCATTGTAAGTCAAAACGATGCAAGTCAAATCTGATTTTCCCACAGAAATAATGTTATAATAGGGGGTTATGTTCCTGACCAAGGGCCTGATGCCCAACTTTTTATAGAAATGACCATAAACACCATATTTAAATCTACTATTTAATCAACTATAAATGATACACGCTATACAATACAAAGCTTTCTAAAGTGTACTGTATGTAAACAGATTAAACAGTAACTAATGACATAAAATTTTATTTAAATCAGAAGGTGAAAAAACACCTTCATTAGGGTCATGGAATTCAGAGGGGCTTCTTTGGGGAGATTTTGGGGAGACTTAGGGCCACTTGATGGCTTTTTGAGAAACTGATCTAGGGATGTTTGTTTTGCTGCCTTCTTTTTCTCATTGTAAATTTCCCTGTAGTGCCGTAAGTGCAAGGATCCAGAGCTGCTAGTAAAAACATGGGAGTAAATGGCGGCGCGCCACAAGTGCAAATCGCCGTAAGTCAAAACATGGTAAGTCAAGGACTGCCTATATTTATAGTGCACTGATCTCCACTCCACAGTTTGTAATATTGCAGCCCCAGTGTTACAAACCATTTGGGTTCCAGTTGCGTGAGCTTGAAACACATATGCTCTTGCACTTTAGCCAAGCGCTATGGAAAGCAGAGGACAGAAACCTGGAACTCTGGGCTGTTACCCATGTTTGGATAGGAGCTATTCCCCAAGCACTTTGTATAAGATATCACTGATTTCCTGACAGTCCACCAAAGAAGCCATTTGCCCTAAGAAAAGGCAAATGCTGGGTCACGTAATGTTCACTACCCCCACTATTCCTCAGACTACTCTTCCACTCAAACTAGTTCAGAGCCTAAATCTCACTTATTTAAAAATTTTCCCTTTCATAAAAAATATGATAAACCATTATAGCTGTGAAGAAAAGATTGAAATACTTCTGGATTTTGAACATTCAGGGTTCTGTCATAATAAAACAACCCCAGTGTTTATCTGCCAAAAATAAATGCTTGTAAGCCAATCTCATGCTTATTTGGAGCCTCACATGATTTATTCATGTTTGAAAGTGGTCACTGATGTTATTTTCACTACAATAACACCAAGTCCCCCAAGCAGTTATTCACTCCATGTGTTCTGGAACAGCACCTAACAAAGAGCTCCTTTCACTATGCAGGTTGAGAGTACCCAGCAGCGCTCTGAAGATCCTAAAATCAAAACTAACACAAAGCATCTCATAAGCAACTGGGAAGAAGCAAGCAAAAATCAGAGCAAGTGAGAAATAAAAACAACAATTCCTACTGCCCATCCCTAGCTGCATAACACCTGTAATTTCTGGAAAGTATTTTGCCCATCTTAAAACCCACTCTTCTAAAAAAACTGGAATAAAACTCCAGGAATATTCAATCTCAGTATTTCTTCGCTGCCTAGAAAGTATCCACGAATCCCGCTGACAATATACAATTCATCCCACTCTCATAACTGCTTCAAAAAGTAAAACAGCTTAATGCTACCGCTAGTGCTCTTCAAGTGGAACGTGCCTACCTCCTAGATTTAAATGTTCCAGCCCAGCTGGTACTACTGGATGGCATACAGTTCCACACTGCAGGTATTTTTCTCCCCCAAGAGCAAGCTGAAGAAAATCAATCTGAAATATTAGGGTTTAAAACTGTTTCCATCGCTAAATTTGTAAATCCCAGCTCTCAATAGTTAGAACCAAAACTGACTGAGCAAACTCAATTCCACTCCATCACAGGGGAACAGGCCCCTTGAAGAGGTTTGGGTTCAGTCTCACCTGTGCCCAGGAGCAGCCTCTCCCCTACATGGGGCATTTGATTACACCTCCCAACAGGACAGCTACTCTATAGAAGAAACAACCAGAAAAGGGTCTGTGAGGAGGTCTAGGCCGAGTAAGTCTACAAA
The DNA here is from genome assembly GCF_001723895.1 of Crocodylus porosus. Taxonomy (NCBI): domain Eukaryota; kingdom Metazoa; phylum Chordata; order Crocodylia; family Crocodylidae; genus Crocodylus; species Crocodylus porosus. Next base: position 190,154,256 of record NW_017728906.1, read on the forward strand.
GCCCCGAGATGGAAGGCCTAGGACTAAAACCTACAGTGAGCCTGCCAGAGGGAAAGCTTCAACAGGGAGACCACCAAAACCCCTGTGACAGGATGTAAGCCAGTGAGAAAGACTGTTGTTTTGAACTTTATATCAGTAAACCAGATTCATTAAATTGGAGGGTTATCCAGAAAACACCAAACTTCTACCCCATGTAAAATCCTGGAAAAATTCATTAAGGAGTCTATGTGCAATCTGTGCCATTCTGGCAAGAAGTGGGCAACTGTGTCCTGCAGGGGTCAGTGCTCAGTCCTGTACTTTTCAATATCTTTATCAATGACTTGGATGAGGGGGTGAAGAGCTCACTGGCCAAGTTCACAGATGACACTAAGTTATGGGGAAGCATGAAGATAGGCTGCAGATACAGGCAGATCTAGACAGGCTAGCAAGTTGGGCAAGTCAGAACCAGATGAAGTCCAACATCAAGAAATGTAAAGTGCTCCACCTGGGGATGAACAATCCCCTACACAACTACAGGCCTGGCAACACCAACCTGACCAGCACTACAAATAAAAGATACCTGAGGGTAATAATGAACCACAACATAAATATGAGTCGGCAGTGCAACACTATTGCCAGCCGGGCAAATAATACTGTCATGCATCATTCAATGCATCTCCAACAAGACCTCTGTACTTGGCACTGGTGAGACCCCAATTGGACTACTCCATCCAGTTCCGGGCACCACACTTTAACAAACTGATGATAAAACTTGAGTCCAGAGAAGGGCCACCCATATGATCAGAGACTTGTACGACAAGCCATATGAGGAAAGGTTGAGGGACCTGGGACTTTTCAGCCTGAAAAAGAGAAGGCTGAGAGGGGACTTGGTAACAGCTTACTGCTATGTCAGGGGAGTACATCAGGGGCTCAGTGAACAGCTGTTCACCAGGGAACCCTTAGGGAAAACCAGGAGTAATGGCCACAAACTCCCAGAAGACCATTTCAGGCTCAACACTAGGAATCCAGACTATGGAATAAGATCCCTCCAGAGGTGGTGCAATCACCTACCCTATAAATCTTCAAGAGGAGACTGAACAGTCATCTTACTGGGGTCACCTGACCCCACTTGTCATTTTTCCTGCCTGGTGCAGGGAGCTGGAGCCGATGATTTTCCAAGGTCCCTTCCAGCCTCACAATATATGAATCTAGCCTCTGGAAAGGCAAGATAAAGCTTTCTGTTAAGACTGAGTACTCGGGAAATATCGGACACACTCACACATTTAACCCATCTGGATCAATGCACGGTTTGTAACACTCATATCCTCAAAATACTGAAATGCTGCCTCTACAGAGGCAGAGGATGCTATTGGCAAAACTCCCTTAGCTTCCTCCCTCGCTCACTGCATCCCCACAGCAAGATTCTGCCTGTCCAATTAACTTTAACTGGACACTCTGGATTTCCCTTTCATGGCAGGCTTCAACTACTAACTCAGCATGCAGGTTTGTAGCGATTCACATACTGCATCTGTACATAAAATATATGTTGCCACGATGTGTTATTAATAACTGCAGAGCTGTGAGATGATACAATTAATGGCATAAAATGTAATATTTCCAAAACCTTTAAAAATCAATTTTGATATGTACCCCACCCCCTCAGATCTGATTCACCTCCTGTGCCACAGCTAAGGAAAGGTCATAAATGTAACACAAAGCTATTAAATTTTATTATGGCTCAACGAGTACTCAAGAACATAACTGGTTTATTACACCACATTAGCCAAAATTAATCCTTATCGTTAGAACAACATCCTGGTTTGAATTTTTCAGTACAGGCATTCTCTCTCTAAAGCACACATTTACATTTTTGTTTAACAGAGGATTCAATTTAAGTAACTTACCATAACAAGCATCAGGATTAGCCAGATCCCACCCAGCATTCATGGAAAATGAAAAGACTTTTAATTGAACTGCTTGCTTTACTGCTACATTTACTCCTGTAAATGCAAGTGATTTCAGAATTTCCTCTTTTCCCCCTTTAGTAATAAAATGAACAGTGGCTTAGAGTAGGATAGATTAATTCTGTGGTATGTAGTACTTTGAGCAAATAAGATTCTCACAGTTTAGTTAAATTAAGGCTGACCTTCTGTATTTCACAGGCCACTTGTTTCATCCGGACACCCTCATATCAAATCCAAAGACTTTAATTAAATCAAATCATTCTTGTTTTTGAAAAACGAAACTAATGTAATGGGCAGAGTAGGCGAGACCAAGACACCACCAAAGCCTAAGGTCACCTCAACGATAGGGAACCCAGTAGATAAAATAAACCCAGATAATCTCAGTAGGAAAAAAAAAAAATCACACCCATCCTGCAGAGGGAGGCAAAAGTCTCCTAAAGTCTGACAACCTGACACAGGGAGAAATTCCTTTGTAGTGTTGCTACATTTGAAAAAATGGAACCTCCAAATTATCCTGTTGAACTAAATATTGTCTTGGGGCATGAATAAAGATTCACTTGGAGTGATTTCAAAAGGAGAGGGGGAGATGCTGCTCCTGACCACATATCACCCATTACGTTGTAACTATTACTTGTGCATAAGCCTGCAGTGATACAAATACAGCAAAGCCATTCCAACATTAGCCCCGGTTCACCCTAGGTTAAAGCTGGGGTGATTTAGCCCACTTATATCATTTCAGGATCATGCACGCATAACAGCTAGAGCATAACAGCTGCTATGTGCTCCTCAGAAGCAGCTCCCCCTATTTTGAAACTGCTCCACACCATTAAATTTAAAATTAGGTAAACATAACTTTTTTCCCTCAATACATGACCCTGTTGCTGTAGATACCACGTATTTTGATCATTTCATTCATTGGCATCTCACAGAAGCCCATCTCCATCAGATTCCACATCTGAATCAATGTCTTCTGCTGCTATGTGCTTGCCTTCAGATGTATGGTCACATGTGCAACACAGATCTGAGGAATTTGTGTGCATAAGGGATGACACAAGGGTAACTTAAACTCATCTGAAAATGGAAAACTTGATCAAATATGAAATTTCTTTTTCAAAAGGCAGGCACTCCTTGGACCTTCCTGAATCACTATGCATTTTGGTCATCTTTGTAATCATTTATCATACATTGTACAATGGTTGATTGTACTATACAAAATCATAATTACCTTATGTCTGGCAACATTGCTTGCTCCCAATAGGAAATGCAGTAAGCAGAAAACCCCTGGGCATGTGAACAAGAAAGAGGAGCCCAATATCTAAAATAAAATCCTCTGTAATAGCTCAAGAGGACTATCCTACTTTGTCCAGTACCCTCTGCCTCAGGTTGGGGCCAAACTCCAGTGCCTCAGTGGCAAAACAGTCACCCAACAGACCTGGGAGCGGGGAATTTCTTCTGAACTTGGCTGAAACTCTAAAGCAGAGGATTCAATTTTAAATACTGATTTATTTTACTGCCGCATGCATGAATGCCATATCGAGGGCCATTTAGGTAATATTCTTCCCCATAGTCCCCGAGGGAAAGAAATAAAACAGGTGGGATATAGATCTTAATATTAAAAGGGTCATTACAATGATCCAATCTGACCCCCTATACACAGGCCACAGAATTTTTCCCAGAGCTAGAATCAAACATCGCTCTTCAAAAAGAAAGCAATTCTCATCTTAAGGCCTCCAAGCAATGCTGGCCCATCCACGACTTTGGTAAATACTTCTGCAACATGGAAGTTGCATCTCATTTCAAGGTTGATTTTGTCCAACTTCAACTTCGCCTCTGCGCAAGTTCCGACAAGCTTCCCCCTCACCGTCACTATTAAAAAGTTTCTCTAGATGTGCTGAAAACTTGCTAAAAAAAATGTCCAACTATTTAAGTTGGTCTAATAAAAGATATTAGATTCACCCAAAGAACCTCATCTCTCTGTATGTCAGCATTTCAGTCCTCAAGATAAGAAACTGTGTACCACAGGCAAAAAACATAGTATTCAAGTCACCTCCCACCCTTTGCTTCAATAATGTGAGTAAACTGAACTCCTTAAGCTTCAAGCTATGAGGCCTGTTTTCCAATTTTGTGGCCCTGATTCAGATACAGCAAGATACAGAGGAGATGGATAGCTTGCTCTGTTTCACAATCTTCCAGTGCAAAACAGGACTAAAATGACCTTATTTCATAGGAACAGTGTGAGGGTCTGTTACTTAGAAGGGCTGTCCAACTTACTTGGCTCCCTGGGCAGGAAAACCTACATCTGGCAGAGGCTTGTCTGAACAGCTGAGACACTAAACTGGTACAGACCCAGAACGGGGTGGGGAGGTGTTAATTCACCACGGGGTGAATGCTGCCACCACTCTGTCCTTATCTTTTCCCCTGCCACTGATTTGAGTTGCTAGTGACAATCAAAGACCCCAGATCCAGCAGCAGGCAAGGCAGTGGGACAGAAGGAGGCAGCGGCAGCACAGCAGCTGTCAGCCATACAGATAAGCTCTGGAGGCCTAAATTTAATTCCTCTCAGCAGGCCACTACTTGAACGGTTGTAAATTAAGCATATGTACAAGCATATTAGCATCCTTGCAAAGAAGAACTTAGCATAAATGCAAAACTATTTTTAATTTCAGGATTGGTGGCTGTAGCCATGTTGATACAAGGACATAGGTAGACAAGGTTCTTTGGGTAGATGTGATGCCTTTTATTAGACCAACTAAATAGTTGGAAAAAATGTTCCTTGAAAGCTTTCAGGCACAAACGTCCTTCAGGCAGATTCTCCCTACACCTGAAGAAGGGCGTTTGTGCCGGAAAGCTTGCAAAGAACAGTTTTCCCAACTATTTAGTTGGTCTAATAAAAGGTATTGCATCTAGCCAAAGAACCTTCTCTACCTATTTTTATTTCAGTATTTAGTTAAGAATTGTTTGGGGTTTTTGAAGTCCTGTATGAACTTGTTCCAGGGTACTTCACAGAGCATGTCTCCCCTTCCTCCCCCCACCCCCAGTATACGACACACATTAATGAATCTATCCTCCCCACTTCACAGCGCTGTTATCCAGATGGAACCTGTAATGGAAGAAGAGCAGGGAACTGATCTGTCTGGATGGACACTGAATACATATCCTTCCCCTTAGCATTTGCTTTGTGCCACTGTGAGATACAGACTACTGGGCTTCATGGACCTGTGGTCTGACCAAATATAATATCAAGTGTTATAGAGATACACTGGGGGGGAGTCACATTCTTGTGACTTCCCGTTCTACTATAAATTAACGGAGATAAAGACTAAATTTCTGTCCTGCAACAAAACTACAACACACCAAGAATAACATCTGTCAGAGCCCTCAGGCACCTAAATCCACTGTTCCTAACAGGTGGAACAGAATCTGGACCTTAGACTTACTAAGACACCAACGATTTCCCAGGACATGCTTCACATGAGATCAGCACTTTGGAAAATTCAAAAAAAAAAATCTTCTCTCTGAACACAACATGTGTTTTGTGATCCTGGAAAACAGAAATCTACCTACTGGATTTTTTTTTTTGGGGGGGGGGGGCAGGTTTTGATTTTTTGCTTTTAAGTAAGAAAAATGTTCAAGTAACCAACATGTTAAGTTACTTAATTTGAATTAATATTATTACCTACATCAAGTAAAAGTTAACTCTACCAAACAAAACAAACAAACTTGTTAAGAACTCTGGCACATGTGGTAATATAACATATGGTAAAAAAGGAAAAAAGCATGCATGCACACGCACACACTTATGACCTTGAAATGAGTCTATATTTAAGTATTAAATTGACTGGTATTTCTAAACAAATGTATAGAGAGGTCAAAGTTTTATAAGTTTCTCTCCCAAGTTCCAAATTATTGTCCAAATTATTTGAGATTTTGTTACTTGCAGTCCTTCCAACTGGATGCTTACTTAAGTTTTCATCAGTAATATATAGTAAAATGCAGACGAAAATGTTTACATTTCTAGACATTCCTCATGCTGCAGCTTTTATCAGGCTAAAAACAGACAGAACCTCAAGAACATGCTGCAAATTAGCCAATATTAAAGCTACAAAGTTCCATTGTGGTCACACACATGCAGGTTATGGTTGACCACAGAAATGTAACTGTGAAAGTGCTTTACATTTACATATGGCCGATTAAAGAGAGACTAATTTTTAACCACCACACTAAGGGGCAAACTCTGTGTGACCTAGGCTGCCTGCTAAGTTACTGTGATCACAGGCTCCTCACAACATGCATTTTTTGAGCATCCTTAGAAACATCAAGTCTTTTATGGTATCCCGCAGTGATTGGATTAACACATGGGGAGAAGCTAACATCAGCTATTGAATAACATGATGGACAAACTTCTGGGCTAAGAGAGTAGTCTGTACATTTTCAGATGCCCACCACTGCATGCTGCATACAATAAAAATTGTGTATGTGCACACGCACACACGCTTAATTTAGCCTAACAAGGCTTAGAGTGCCATAGCAGCCCACAGAAATAACTCTTTCACACGCCTCATTTTAATGCTCAGCATTAGCAAACAGTTTCTTTGGCAAAACAGACCACATGTGAGGCTGCTAGGTATGATATTAGATCACCTACATGAACTTTGGGAAAGAGCTGTTAGGAGGGGATTAGCCAAACAATGACAAATGAAGGAAAGCGAAGAGAGAGAGGAGGGTACGTCACAGTGAGATTAATGTGAAGGAATTGTGAAGAAGGAGCTGCAAACAAAACAATCACTGTGATCTAGTAAGTCTAACCCAATTTTGAGCCCAACTCTTGGAAAGTGGGCGATTGGTAATTCTGGTATTGTTTGATATCCAGGGGTCTAATTTTGGTATTGTTCGATATCCAGGGGTCTAATTTTGCTCCCCTGCTGCAAATTTGCAGCATGGGGAATGGTTTTTATTTCCCACATGTGCCTCTTGCAGCATCTCAAGGAGTTTGAGACGTTGCAAAAAGTATGTGCAGCCTCATCTGGACGCACCCAGTGACACCTTGGGAGAAGAGCAGGCAAGTTTATTTGCTGCTCCAAATGAAAGTCTGACTACCTAGAGCAGGAACTTTGGGTGGGTCTTTGAGGTCACTTTATCTGGAGAGAAGGTAGCATAATGCTTGGATCTCATCTACCCAACTTCCAATGCATTTCCCACAAGCAAAACTGTTTCCATTCCTGTCATAGTTCTCTGAGCATATTAACAAACACAAGGACAAGAGAATACAACTGACAAATATATCTGGATTTTCAAAATGCTTTCAACAAATTCCCTCACCAAAGGTTTTTTAAAAAGCCCAAGATGTCACAGGACTGGAGGTAAGGTTCTTTTATAGATTGAGAGCTGGTTAAAAGATAGGAAAGCAAAGGGTTAAATGATCACTTTTTCAGGATGGAGGAAATTCAAAGGTGGGGTCCTGCATGGATTTGTGCTGGGCCCAGTTTTGTTCAAACATTTTTATCAATGGACCTGGAAACAGAGGTACACAGTGAAATATCCAAGCTTGCAGATAATACTAAATTATTTCAAGTAGTCAAATCCACGGGCATGGAGAGAAGCTGTTGGAAAGTTGTAACTAGGCTAAATGTAAGTAGGAAAAACAATGACAAATAAACCTCACATTTTGACAAGTACAAGGTAATGCTCACGGTGAAAAATAAATCTAAATTATATACACACAATGCTAAGTTCTGAACTAGCTGTTACAGCCCTACAATGACTCCAAGGTGTCTGCCTCAATAGATCTCCAAATACATTAGCTCAATGAGCAGTGTCAACCAAAAAAAATCTAATAAAATGTTGGGTTTCATTAAAAAGGGAACTGAAAGACAAATAGCACCATGCCAAATACAAATCCATGGTATGTCCACATCTCGAATTACTGTGTGCAGTTCTGGTCTCCTCATCTCTAAAGTGAGGCAGTAGACCTAGAAAAGGTACTAACAAGGGCAACCACAATGATCAGGGGCATGGAGCAGTTGTCATACTAGGAGAAACTAAAAACGTTCATCAGTTTGGAAAGGAGGCTGAGGGGAGAATATGATAGAGGTCTATAAAATCATGAATGGTGTGGACAAAATGAACAGATAACTGTTGCTCACCAAGTCCAAGAACACTAAAAATAGGGGGCTTCTACTGAAATTAGCATAAGACTGGTTTAAAACTAGCAATTTTTTTTTTTCTGTAACACACAGTTAGGGCCCTACTGGATTCACAGCAGAAGTGGACTGGCTGCAGCTCCCTTAACCTTGTAGGTTCCCCTTGAGCACCCCCCGCTGCTGACTGGTGGAGGGGTCCAACTTGAGGCTTGCTCCTGACCATCAGGGAAGCAAAAATCACGTTTTTAAATTTGGCACCATTTCTGTCTCCCTGCCAATCATCAGCAAGCAGTAGGGCCACCAGGGCCCCTCAACCATCAGCAGCGAGGAGACAAAAACAGCACTAAGTTTAAAACCATTTTTATGTCTCTGACAATCAGGAGTAAGCTGAAAGCAGTGCCCCTCCACCAATCATCCATGGGGCACACGCAGGAAACCTGCAAGATTAAAGGAGCCACAGTGCAGCCCACTTTGACAATGAATCCAGTGGGGCCCTACACATAGTGAACTTGTGGAACTCATTACCACAGGAAGTTGCAGACACAAATAATATAGCCATTTCACAAGAGGGATTACACAAATTCACAAAAAGCTATTAAACAGAACAGTCAAGGATGTTTAGCATCTCTAACTAATGATGGTGGATGCCAGGGACAGACCACTCTAGACTGACCCTGTTCAGATGCTCTCTCTTTCTCTCCCTAAAACAGAGGTGTCAAACATACAGCCAGCCCATGGGCTAATACCAGCCATCAGAGCTGCTCTATCCGAACCACCAGGCTACTGATGGGCTACCAGAAGACGGTGGCATAACTAGGGGGATTGGCCTGCCACAGAATCTGGGACCCTCAGGTCCTACTGGACATCGTGACCAGCTTCAGGAAGATGAGTGAGAGCTGATACAAGCCCAGCTGCCCTTCAGCCACTTCACCCATAGCCATCACTACTTCTCTTCCTCCTCAGCAAACATCCCCAACACTATCACATGCTGCATGCTCCATACCAGAGCTGGAGCCCATGGGTACCCCCATATGCTGCCATAGTAGGCAGCACATGGCAGCAGCTCTAGCACCAGCATGAGACATGCAACATAGTGGCAGCTGGAGCTTCTGCTATCACCACTGTATGTACCAGGAAGGAGCTGAAGCTGCAACTACTGCTGCCACAGGCACCAGGCAGGCGCTGATGCTACTCCTGGAACAACCCCGTGTCCTGGGCTGATTCCAGCTTGCAAAGAGCCCCAGCGGTCCAGATCTAGTCCAGAGAAAGAGGCAAGTTTGACACCTCTGCTCTAAAACATCTACTATTGCAACTGTTGGACTACATGAACCACTGGGATTTGATTACAGTCTTCATATACCTTAAGGACGATTATATGGAGAATGGAGATGAACTATTCTCTGTGGCCATATAGGACAGGACAAGGAGCAATGATCTTAAATTGCAGCAAGGAAAATTTAGGTTGGAAATTAGGAAAAGTTTTATTATGAGGGTGGTTAGGCAGTAGAAGAAGCTACCAAGAGAGGTTGTAGATTCACCATCCCTGGAAGTTATGAAGAGCAACTTAGACAAACACATAACTGGTTTAGTCGGGGACAATTCTGCCTTGAAATGGGGCTAGACTACATGACTTCATGAACTAGGGACAGACATTCAAAAAGCCGGAGCTTGAATTGATTCAAATCTTTGCAGGCTTGTCTAACCTGCCTAGGTTGAACTGATTTGCAGCTGTACAGACACTCCATCTAGACTGGGGAAACGCAGGCACATGCCTGCAGGGGCTCAAGCTAGAAGCTAGGCACTACAGCAGCCTTCCCCTCCCTTCCACGATGCTGAGCAGAGAGGGGGTGTGGCAAGGCCCCAGCAGGACACTGATTAAGAAGGGGTGTAAATCCCCACCATGCCTGCACCGTCCCAGGCTTTTCCCCACTCACTGTTCAAGGGGCGAGAGTGTTGCCAGCCCGCAGCCCCAGACTGGCACTCTGAGGCAAAGGGAGGGAGTGCAGTGCATGCATCTGTTGATGATACTGAGCTTTACAATCTCCCTCTTCCTGCTTCTTCATGCTGTCTGCAAACCTGACAGGCAAGGGAGCCAACAGGGAGCTGATAACACAGCATTTATCAGCCCACCAACGAAACAAAAGCCTCTCTCATTAGTTCAAGCTCTTCTTAAACAGCTTTTTCCAAAAGAAAAAGAAATATTACCAGTGATGTGTTGATTAGCTCCAAAAAGCCCTAAAAAGACACTGTTCTGTCTGTCAGACCCAGTGAAATTGGAGAAACACACTCAGAGACACCTTTCAGCATTAGCTAGCATACCACCTGCCTAGGGTCCATGGAGCTGGGTTCCATGCTGTGGGAGATAGGAGGGGTGGGGGTGGGATCCC
>NW_017728906.1:190164825-190168149 GCF_001723895.1 Crocodylus porosus
GCTGTACAAGCAGTCTCTGCTGGAGCTGCAGCTAGAATGAAGAGGAGTGGGGCCAGTCATGTTCTCTGGAGCAGACAGCCCAGCCCAGCCCAGCCAAGCATCTGGGTTGCTGGGGAAATCTGGTTTAACTTAAACCAGAACAGGGTCTGGGACAGACATTGCATAAACCAGTTTGACCCAAATCAGTTAAGTTTAATACTACATTCAACCAGGCTGGTCTTAAACCAGTTTCAGCCATTTGCAAACTGGTTTATGTGCACTGAACGTATGTTCTGTTACAGGTTTAAACCAGTTTGTGTATAATGTCTGTCCCTAGCCTTGAGGTCTTTCCCAACCCTACTATTCTACAATTCTAGTAAAATCTTTCAGAATAGGAATAATCTTAGAGCACTGTCAACTTGAAATATACTCAGCTGGAAAAATTAGTTAAATTTTTTTTAGTTATTGCTCCTGTCCCTGTATTTTCTTTACCAGGATGTTTAAAATTTTCCCTTTCCCACCCCCCCGTGTTTTCTATGCCTAGTTAGTGTTTAAAAGATATAACAGAAAACACCTACAACTAAGATGAAGGAGTACACATAAGAAAAAAGTAAAGTCAGACATTTTTACAATCTTTTAGTTCGAGTAAATCTTAATATTATTTTAATAATGGATCTATTTTCCGAATAAGGTGTGTTAAGTCACACAAGTTACTTGTGCCCCTGTGTTTTGCAAAGTATCCATACAGACAACATTCAGGTGTAGATCACCACCATGTATGACATTAAACTTGCTCTGATCATAGTCCCTTTGATGGTTTCTATTTCTCTTCCTATGGCTTCTCCAAAATTAAACAAGCTATTAACCAACTCCTGGATTTTAAAAGTTTTTAGCCTTCTTAAGAGTGATTTACAGAAGTTTCTTTCAAACCTGTAATTGAATTTAGTATCCCTCAAAAAGCAAGGCTTTAATAGTACTGTTAAATCAAAAACATAGTGTACACTTTGCTACAAAGCTCTGTAACTGTAACATACTCCTGAGCTGCAATTTCCTTATTATATTCTAGTCTTGAGTTCCTTCTAAGCAAAAATTGCCAGTCATGTCAAACTAAGTAATGGATCTGAGATGCGAGTGAATGGGTACTGGAATAAGACAACCAAACTTATTTTTTCTTGTGACCTATGTCAGGATTTGAACTACATATGGCTTTAATAAACCAAAGTTTACTTTCTGGTAAAATATAGACCTGGAATGTTTCCCATAAAGCAGGCTTGTATTCTGTAGGGACAAATGCCAGTATTTATTGGCTCAAATATTGTTGGGTATTCCAACAGAACTACCACCTTGGCTTAATTGGTTATGCATTATGTGGACTTCCCAACTGAGAACTACAAATAAATATCCTTTCAGATTAATCAAAGAAAAAAAAGAAATTATAGGGGAGAGGGAGGAGGAAGGGAGTATTCATTTTATTCCTGTTTCATTTGGACTAATTTGAAAACAAAAATACATGCAGCTTTAAAGAGAAAGAGGAAAGGAAAGGAGGAGTTAACTTTGGCTTTAGTTTCTGAATACAAGCTAAGAAGCTAACATAATAGTCTGTAATGGCTCCCTTGACAGATTTGTGGTCTGCAAAAACAGGAAGAACATTTTCCTCCCCACTGTAAAACACACATTTAATAACCTGCAAAACTAAATAAAACATACAAATCGCAGGTTGCTCAAAAATACATAATCAAATCAAGAGATAAAGATTTCTCTTCTTCCCAACAACAGTGTGACACCAAACACCAAGATGAAAAACTGTGATTGGGTCTCTGAAATAACAGAAGTACTACAGATGATGTTTAGGTTAGTAACTTTCACACCCACCAATTTCCTACTGACAGCTGGAGCCCAACAGTGAAACACTGGTGCAAAAGTTCATTTATAAACAGCAAGAACAGATAAGCTTTCAAAATAATGTGGGGAATAAGGTAGAGTCTTAAGCAGCATGTTTCAAACCTGAAAGAAACCAAAAAAGGGTTTTGAACTTATAAATGCTTAAGAGCAACAAGTCTTACATGCACAAAAAGTGGTGGAACATGAAGTATATTCTTTTCACAACATACAGATGTAGAATCTAGTGCCAACTCTTTTACTATAATATTTAACGTCAAAGGTTCAGATGCAACTAAAATAGAAAAATAAACAACATTTGATAATGCAGAACAACAGAAAACGGTACTGTAAATCAGAGTTCACCCAAAGCAAATATACCTACTTACTTTTCCAATTTCTTTTTCAACATATTTAGATGCTGCTGCTCCACAAAGAAAAAAAAATGAACTTCAATATATTATATTATTTTGGACACATGCCTGAGAAAGGGGATGAAAAAACCAGGTAAAGACAGAAGCCAAAAGGAAAAGTTACTTACTGTAAACACATTCCAGTTAGAAGTAGCATGATTGATACTTCCTGACTTTTCAACTGGTACACTAAAAAGGTAGCATCTACATTTGAACTGTTTCATATTCTATTCTTATACCTATTTTCCTTTATCCTTCCCTTTCTCCTCTTTTTTCTCAAAGGCCCATTAAGCCAACCTACAGTCAGAGACTGATAGCCCTAGAAAGACAAAGCTATAGTGACAGCACAAGACTGCAGAAAGAGAGGGGATTAAAATCCTAAACATTCACCAGCTATTTTTATTTAAATGATTTGACTAGCAATTCAAACACAGAGGCTCCTTTACAAAGGGGCAGCATTTCTAAAAACACACATAATTGTCTGAAATCATCTTTTTAAAAAGTAGCAATTAGAAACAGAACTGAATAGCTACCTGCTGACTGAAATACAAGAGCCTCACTAAAGACTCACATTCCAGCAATTGAGAAATTAATACATTGCAGAAATATGGGGAAGTCCAAATAATTTTTTTTTAATCAGACATGACCATGGATAAAATTAAATGAAAGTTCTGTTCTTCTGACCATATGACAAATGTAGATAGAATGGAGAAACTCTAGTTGAATTTTTGCAGTAAGTGTCCGGTTACTGGGCAAAGCAGAAAGTATTCAATTCGGATTCAGCCACTTTGGAGGGACAGTGATTCAATTTCGATGATTCAAGTCACTGTCCCAATTTGATTCGGCTGATTCGGATTTGGAGGTTCAGCACCAATGTGGAGATCTGGCCATAGACTATAACGGGGAATCACTAAAATACCTATAATTTTGTCTTTTTTTTTTTTTTTTTTTTTTTTTTTAGGGATGGTACCCCCTTCTGATGGCATGAAGCCTGCCAAGTTTCAAGGATACAGGTGCAGGGGTTTCTGTGAAAGTTCATCTCAAACTGTTGAAA
>NW_017728906.1:190168249-190173455 GCF_001723895.1 Crocodylus porosus
GCCACTTTGGAGGGACAGTGATTCAATTTCGATGATTCAAGTCACTGTCCCAATTTGATTCGGCTGATTCGGATTTGGAGGTTCAGCACCAATGTATTCTTTCGCCCAAAGGCTATAATGGGGAAGCACAAAACTGCCTATAACTGTCATTTTTTGGCAGATTTGGATGAAAACAGCAGGGATGGTACCCCCTTCTGATGGCATGAAGCCTGCCAAGTTTCAAGGATACAGGTGCAGGGGTTTCTGTGAAAGTTCATCTCAAACTGTTGAAAGCAAAACTCGTATCAAGTATGTGTTAAGGCAGAGCAGGACGAATGCATCAGGGATGGTAGCCCCTCTTGCGGGCATGAGGCCTGCCAGGTTTCAGGCAGAGCAGTGCAGGGTTTTTTGTGAAAGTGCACCTCAAGGTTCTGAAAGTAAATTAAAAAAGTAAATAGGTGCAGATGGAGTGAGGAGGGTGGCACTTACTTCATCTGCATGTGGAGCTCGGGGAACCACAGCAGCAGGAGATTCACTTTGAGGAACACCAGCTGCTCCACCAAACCACAGGACCCAAGCAGAAACAGCGTGGTGTCACTACATCACCAGCAATGCTGAACACCCTCTCACTTGAAACACTAGTCGGTAGACAGGGCAGGTGTTCCTGGGCAACCGTGGCCAGATCCTGCCACACCTGGCTGCAAACTGCCCAATAGGCCAAGAGATTGCAGAGCAGAAGCTCTACATCCTTGATGAGATAGGTAGCCACCGAGGCCTCCATACTACCTGCCTGATGGTGGGGTCTGGTGCTTCTGGATGTCAACACTGAAGCCATTCCCTTGGCCCACATTGACAGTGGCTGTGGTGGAGGAGACTGGCTTGTGGTTGAAGTGCTGGCATAGGAAAGTGGATCCCACATCTTCCACTTCCCCCCACCTCTGCCCTTTTACTTCCCGGACTCTGTCCATAAGTACCTCCGACCACTGATCAAGGGTTTTGCTGCTGCAGATGCTCCCCTTCACCCTCAGGTTGCACATGCCCACTGGCACATAGACCATACTGGACCGCAACAAATCCAGCCATTTTTTGATGCCCTCATTCAGCTGCTTCACCAGTGCCTGCACCTCTGGTGAAAGCAGCTTGCCCCAGCCAGGAACACTGATGACCTGGAACTTCTCCATTTCATTCTCAAGCTCCTTCACCATGGGGATCACCTGGCTAAGGAGGGCATCACTGAGGCTCTTGGTTGCCTTGAGGAACAGCTTGATAACCATGAAGATCTGAAAGATGGTATCCCACTGTTTTGTTAAGGGGGCTGCTGATTCCAGGTTGCCCGACCAAGGCCATCTCACAGATGGCCTTCTGATGCTTGACCAGCCTTTCCAGCATCAGGTATATGGAGTTCCATGGAGTCTCCTCAACCTGTATGATTTTATGCTGCGGAATATTCAACACTGCCTGCTTGTCCCACAGCATCTTGCCCCCCTTGATGCTCTGGTGGAAGTAGCCTGCCACCTTCCTGCATTTCGAAATAAGCTGGCTGGTAATGACAGCACTGTCACCGGGAGTCCTGTCCCCCTCCAAGTCATCCCTGACTATGAGGTGGAACTTCTGTGCCACACAGCAGATGCCAACAAAGTTGGCATAAAGCACCGCCTGCACCATATTGACCCCACTGTCGGTGACCATGAACCCGTGGGTGAGCTCGCCCTGCCCAACGAGCCATTCCTGTACCATGCAGGGGTGTACCCAGGGGGTGCGCAAGATGACCCATTGGGGTGTGAGAAGAAAATATTAGAACTTCTATTTATATGTATGTAAATATACATATATTGTTGGCTCAAAATTTTTGAGCATGCACTGATGGGGTGTGCGAATATAAATATACATATATTGGGGGTGCATGCTCAAAAATTTTTTACTGATGGGGTGCGCAATCAAAAACGTTTGGAGACCACTGCCCTAACTGGTCGCACCAGTGCCCTGTGAGGGAGAGGTAGGTATGATGTCCACCCCAGTTGTTCCACATGTCTGAGGTGAAGTGCAAGGCCACCTGTGGAGCTGCCTCCCACGGCTCTTCCCTGAAGTACTCCCTGCAGGCCACATACAGGGAGAGCACCACTGTCCTGCTAAAGGTGGTGCACGTGGGCACTTAGTATGCTGGGGCCATGAACGCCATGAGCCACCTGAACCCTCACTACTCAACAAAAAAGAAGGGCTGGCCATCCAGAGCAAGCATCTCCCCAATGCTCTGGGTGACCTCGCTCGCCCTTTGTCCCTGCCTTTCCCCCACTAGTCCAGGGTAGCCTGCCTCTGCTTCTTCGGGATGGGATCTTTGGAGTGAGGGAGACTTCTTTTTGGGCACATTCCCACCGGCTGCAGGCTGAGGAGGAGGAAGAGCAAGGGGGTGCTGCCTCCTGCGATGCCGTAGCATCAGCATGGTGGCGAAGTGTTTCACCTGCTTGCCCCAGCTGACGTGCCTTCAGCAGTGCTGGCAGGTAGCATACCTGGGATCATCTGCCACCTCAAAATGATCCAGCAACACACTACCCACCTGCTTCTGGGTTGAGGGTGGGGATGCTGACTTACCCCTTCCTCACCAGGCAGAGACACAA
This sequence comes from Crocodylus porosus, assembly GCF_001723895.1. Lineage (NCBI taxonomy): Eukaryota > Metazoa > Chordata > Crocodylia > Crocodylidae > Crocodylus > Crocodylus porosus. The sequence goes on from NW_017728906.1 coordinate 190,170,844, forward strand.
CAAAAGGAGTAGCCATCTGCCCTCACAACCTCTTCCAGAGGAGACCTGCCTCTAGGGAACTTTGAGGGGTGTGGAACGCAAACTCAGATTCCCCCTCCTTCCCCAAAATTTCCTTTGCTATGGCCCTGAGCTCCTCTGCTTCTGGTTCCAGCTCCTCCTCTAGCATGGGAAGGCTCATGCTGGGAACTGAAACTGGGGTGGAGAATGTCATGCTGCTGCTGGTTAGTGGTGTTAGTGCAGGTGCAGGCACTACAACCACATCCTAGCAGCAGAAGACTCATAGTTACCAGGAAAGAAAGTGCATCTATGTTTAGGGCGGGGTAAATTTGCAGTTCTCCCTCTGCCCCGTCTCTCTCCTCTGCCAGAAAACCTGGCACCTGCCTTTCCAGCATGCTTCATAATGTTTGGTGTGCTGCAAAGTGTGCACATGCGCAAGAACAAATAAGAGGATTTTGGGGGAAGAATAAGTTGAAAGGAATGGACAGGTATAACAATAGGGATTGTAGGCAAGGGTAAGTAGGAAAGGATTGGTTACAACTTACAAGAAGAGAGACTAGCTACCAAGAAACTAGACAGCAAGCCAGAACCTTTCAGACACTGCTGGTCCAAAAGATACACAGCTCACAAAAGGCACAGATCACTTCAGACCCAGCCTGATATGTTGTTACTACGTCCCTCCCTCAGAGCACTGTGATTGGAAGGAAACTCAGAGAAAGATCAGTCACTTGTCAGCTACGGATGTCAGTATCAGAGCAGTATTTCCTCCCCCTCGGCCTTTTCCATATATTATCACCCCATCCTCCTCCCTCTTCTCAGTTTCTGTTTCCTGCAAGCCTTTCAAATCTCCCTGAATCAATTCGAACCTTTTAATGGATCTCCTAATTCAATTCAGATTCAGAGATTCGGCCGCCGAACCAGGCCGAATCGCCTCCTAATTGAATCGGCTACCGAAGCTTCACACAGTCCTACCAGTTACTGCAAAAGAGTCTTGCAGGCACAGAAAAAGGGAAAACTGGTCCGTGTCAAAATTTCTTGTCCTCTTTGCATTCTTCTACAATACATCATCTTTGGCAGCACCACAGTCTTCACAGCTCCCCCTGCCCTTCTGAAGCCACTCCAAACAAATGTTTGCGCACACCCTAATTTTTCAGGAAAAAACAGAATTCCATTGGGTCTCATTTTCACTGACCAACTCCTTGCCCACAAATGGAAACATCCAAGTTCAACCTGGTTGACAGGATAAAGAAAACTCGTGCAAATTCTACCATGAATAATCAGCATGGACTCAAAGCACCTGACATCAAGCCAGAAAAAATATTTTGCTAAACCACTCTATTGGCACTTTTCAATTTCAATATCAAAATTTCAACTTTGTATGGCATCCGTTCAACCATCCAGTTATTAAAAAAACTAAACCCCATCATGATATTTCTTACAGTGATTAAAAAAAAAACATGTTTTTTGGTTCCCCTCAGATAGTAGATGACTAAATTATTGATTTGGATTCAGTTGTAAGCTGAAAAGTTAGTTACAAAACAGCATGTCAAAAACCAGCCATGGAGAGGACACAGTATGCAAACATAACTCTAAATAGTAACTGCAGCTCCTGTTCCTCCGGCAAGGCTTTGAGAGCTCTATAATACACTGGACCCAAACATTGCTTAATCCAGGAATTGTTGATATCAAGAAGCTGAACACCTCCATAAACAAGTTTTTACTTAGAAACTTCATTAGTTTAAGGAAAGGAGTATACAGTGGGTAGCCTACAACTGCAGGGGACTAGAATCAAGAACCTAAAATGCTCCTTCCAGTCCCATGAACTTACATGCTAACTACCCAGGTTTGAAAATACTGGTTTGTGTGTCTTCCTCTTTCCTTTCAAAAGGACTTACAGCAGGAGGAGGGCAGAGTTATCTATAGGATCACTAGGAGCCAATAGAGGAGGAATTGTTTTCTTATTTTCCAAAAGGTTTCTTCCCTTTCCTGTAAATCTATTGACACTTACACCTCTTACCAACCATATTTCTCCCTGCTTCTTACAAACTGTATCAAAACAGCCTCACTCCATCAGACTTTGGAAAGCTGGTAAGAGAAAACACACAATTCTCAAGCCTTAATCTCTGAAGAAAAGGGGATTTGTTTTCAAGTACCTATGGAGAAGTCAAAGGAGTCTGTCCCTTTCTGGATGAGTCAAGGATAGTTCTACCCTCAGTGGGGGGCTGAACCAGCTGACCTCAAGAGGTCCCTTCCAGCCTTACTTTTTTTTTTTATACAGTCCTATGATTGTACAAGAAGTTCATATTTTCTGTAACGACAGAAAATATATATGAACAGTTTATTAAGAAAATGCTAATAGGGAATAGTAACAATCTAAAATTATATAGATATATCCACTTATACTCTTCCTTATAATAGCCAGATTCATTACAAGTATTGTTAATAATTTTGAGAAAATTATTCTGGCACATATCCATGAGGGGCCAGAAGGGGAGGTCATGCTTAGGGGCAACCAACATGGGTTCATTAGTGGCAGGTCCTGTCAGATCAACCTGGTGGCCTTCTACGATCAGATCACCAAATCCTTAGATGCAGGGGTAGCAGTGGACATAGTC
>NW_017728906.1:190174205-190210743 GCF_001723895.1 Crocodylus porosus
GATCTGGAACCAACTTCCAAGGGAAGTGGTGCTGGCTCCTACCCTGGGGGTCTTTAAGAGGAGGCTAGATGTACACCTTGCTGGGGTCGTTTAACCCCAGTACTCTTTCCTGCCATGGTAGGGGGTCGGACTAGATGATCTACTCAGGTTCCTTCCGACCCTAGAAACTATGAAACTATGAAATATATCAAACAGTGAGATGCTAAAAAATGAAAGGGAATTTTACTTCAAAATAATTATCAAAATTAATATGAAATATAGATTTGAAGTGTGATTTTCAAGTGCAGGACAATTTAAAGTCATTTTTCAAACGATAAACAAAACACGAAAAACTTTCATGGCTGTGCGTAATAGAAGATGAACATAATTAAGTACAAAACCATCCAAATACATGCAACAAAACCACAATTAATCCAAAGAATGCACTAACACAATGTGACAGGATTATTTTCTCAGTGTTGTGCTTCTGCCTTGGACTCAGGCCAGATCCACTTTGTTACTCGGGGGGGGGGGGGGGGGGGAGGAATCAAACCTCTGATTAATCACCCTCAACAAGCCCCAAGACTTCCTCACATCTCACTATAGCTTAAACTACTACTAAATTCACAACTATTCCCAAGGCAATTTTTGTATAGCACCAGCTGAACCTAAGATCAACAGAGTAGAGAGTCTTTCACAACCACAGTCATCTATCAGGTAAAAGAACATTAGTTTAGAGATGGATCAAACAGCTTGCAAGTACTTACACTGACCAGTATGTAAATAGAAGCACAAGCCCTTCATCAAAGTTAGTATATGAATTTTAAAATTACTGGAAAGGCAAATAAAAAGACTTGTGGGATACTACACGTTACAGTTTGTGATGAGTAAGAAAACTAAAAACAACTAAAAAATTAAAGAAAAAATCGTGCTTGCTGGATGTTGTTTGTAATGTTAATGTTTTATTTAATTTGAATAGGTCAAAACAGCTCAAGGTAATACTTATTTTTATACAGCAACCCAGGTATAGTTGGTATTGTAGACACAGAGGCATAGTGCTCTGCCTCAGAGAATTTACAATTTAATAGAAGGCCAAAGGGTATGGGGAGAGGAATATAAACACCATCAGCAAAAATACAGAAAGAAAATGAACAAATACAGAAAGTGTGAGCCAGACAAATCTAGCCATTGATACCACACTCCCTTCTAAATATTTAAAAGTGTAAATCTTTTAATGGCATTGAATGAAGAGACTCCTACACCCCTGGTATCCAAAAACTTGTATGAAAGTGCACTGGCAGACAAAAGTTACATGAACTCACTTATACATAAAATATGTAAGTCATAAAATAGCTCTTCACTCGGAGTAAATTTTAACTGTTTGCTACTTTTATAAATGTAGTATTTAGTTTACATCTTGTTTGTATCACGTCTCTATGACCTCCAAAATGCATCCCTTTCCTTTGACATTGGCCTGCTTCATAATCCTGGTATGACTTCAGTGACAGCTGCAGTCTGTAAGGCATTTTGAAGACTAATCATGATACTTTCCTGCCACTTATAAGCTGCATTAACCAGCCTGTTTATTTCCATCAAAACTATCTGCTACACTATTTACTGTAAACTTTTCCATAGCGACCGGTCATTCTGGGAAAAAAAAAAAAAAAAAAAAAAATCAAATATTGAAGTTATAACAAAACTAACCTAAAGAAGTTTTATCAAAGCCTGAAGTAAAACAGCCAAAATGAATCGTACCTTCATAAAGCAACGCCACTCTCTATTTAGCCATTCCTTCATTCTAACTGAATAGTGCCATCTCTAATCATATCTAGGGACCTACCTAAATAGCAGTGGAAGTTCATGGTGCAGAAGCACATTTAATTTTATTTTTTTCACTGTGTTTCTTCCCCACCACCGCTGAGTAGGTGACAGGCAATTAATATCAAGGCTTTCACACCTCTTGGCCACTCAGCAGCTGAAGGCAGCGGGTGGAGGCCACGCAGTGATAAAAGCAAGATTAAAGGTGCCACTGTGTCACAAACCTTCGCCACGATTTAGGTGGGTCCTTAAATTCATATCACTCCTCCGTTGTGTACTCTGGTCTCAAGGAGTACTGACCCTTTAATGCTCATGACAGAAATCACAATCTTCTTATGGAAAGTTGTTTGTGGTAAAATTCATCATCTTTGTACTAGGTGATAAATTCAATGTAAAGGTAGCATTGCACACATACAAAAAAAGAAACTTAGGACATACATGCAATTTGGGTTAGGAAGAGGCTATTATTCTTTGTACGGTACCATGGCACAATATAATTCTGAGTCCCAGGATGGGACTGCACAGCACTTTCACATTACAATTACCAATTTAACTATTTCCAAAGAATATAGAGTTACTGGCAGAAATTTTTTTATTCTTATATTTTAGAAAAATATATATTGCCAAAAGGGTAAAGAGACTTGACAGAAAAAGGGTGGGTCTGGCTGCCATACAAACCTGAACATTTGAGTTCCCTACCTCTCAGCTGAGAGCACAATAGATGGCACCAGGGAGAATGATGCTCTAGACTTAGTCTTTTCAGAATAAACTGAAGAGCTTTAAAGCTGCAGGTGTCTTTTCTTACACTGTGTAACAAAATGTTCTCATAACCTGCGTGCAGAATTACTGTGATTCTACACATAATCATGGTATATGAGCAGATGTACCATTTCAAGTGCAATCAGGCGACTCAGACTTCAACAATCAAAAAGAGTAGAAAACTCAAAGTGCCACACAACAGCAGAGTAGAGAATTATTCTTCTTCAGTTTTGCTCATTTCAAAGTACAGTCCCAATACTGGAATGCTTTTATGCAAGTTGTAATATTTGCTTTATTCTTTGATATTTGATTTTTTTTAAATGTAGGCTCTGTTTGTCCAACACAGAATAGTGATAGTACAGCACAAAAAACTTACACAGTCAAGACTGCCCGCTACAATTATATCGCTGAAAGATGTATTCATCTTCTTCATAAAACTAGCATGCTTAGCTTTATTAAACTGCTTACTTAAAAGATGAAGTGACAAAGGCAAACTATCACCATTTTTGCGTGGGAAGCACATAGAGAGACATAAGGCTACAAGATGAAGTATTTGAAAATGCATGAAACACTGGGGCCGAGGCCTGCAAGTGACTTGAATTTTTTACCTTAAACATTCTGGCCAAAAATCACATACAGGAAGGCTACGGCAAAGTCAGATACTGAGCCGCAGATATCCTGAGTGTCTTTTTTGGTCTTTTAACCAGCAAGGTCCTCTTCTGCTTGTTCACATAACCCTACGTAGACTTTTTTAAAGCACCCATATCATAATATCAAGAAAGTAACATACTGTCAATAGAGTCTTATTATTTCTGATAAAAGATTAGTTATTAATGCAGCCCAGCCCTGCTTGGCTTGAGTAGAGCTGCTCAAAATGTTTCAGCAGAACAGCTGTCTTTCTTAAAATGCAAATTCAAAATTCAGATGGCTACCCAAGTATGATCCCAGGAGTCTGGTGCTGTCTAACTACCCAGCATATCCAGGCTGTCTAGCTTCTTGGGTTGGACGGCATACTAATGAGTCAGCTGGTCAGCTCCCTGGGCCATCCACTTAATCAACCTCATGATTCCCAGGGAAAAAAGCCAGTTCCATGGCTCCAAAGGTTGGTGCCTCCCCCATCTACCTAGCTTCACAAGGGGCCACTTTCTCCTAGGTACATATCTGGCAGTAGGTAGGTAAATTGCTCAGGTCCCATGACTGCCTGGGCAGTCAAGCAGCAGCTCCTCATCCTACCATGCCAGGAAAGGCTCTGGTGCTAGGGATCCAAGAAATCCCACAAAGCAAGATGCTGAAAACCAAGGCATCTTGAAAATATTTTGTTTTAGAAACACAAAAACATTCCTGTGGCCTTGCTCCCAAGGCTTTGGCTCTACATTTTTTATGACAAATTCTTCATAGGAGAGAACGTGAAATATCCTTGGTTTCCCAGGCAGCTCAACTTGTCAGAATCATGGGCCAAAACAGCACATAGCAGATTCGTGGTGGCCTCTTAACTGAACACATGCTGCTTCACTGCAAAACACTGAACACTCCACAATGAAAAATGGTTTACAAATAAAAATATTTTCTCTGACCATTCTAGAACCACCGTTAAAAAGGTAAAAACTGAAGGGCATTCAGCAAGGTCTGAGGACTAAAAGGGGGGCATACAACAAGTGGAAGGGAGGAATTAATTACCAAGGAGGAGTACTCCTCCTCGGCCCAGGAGTGTAGGAGGGCTATTAGGAAGGGCAAGGTGGAGATGGAACTCAGGCTAGCGCCCAGGATTAAGGACAACAAAAAGTCCTTCTTCAAATGTGACCTGGGCGGTACTCCAAGAGGTGTACCCCCTCTCCAGCTGAAGGGATCAAAGCAGGTGCACAAGCGCTGTGGGAGGTATAGGGACTCTCCTCCCCTATAGAGCAGAGCCAGACCACCAATGGGGACTTAACCATATATATACACCTTTTAATACTGGGAACATAACAGGCATAAATCAGAGGGTATAGTGGACACTACAATGCCCCAAGGGGGCAGGATTCAACAAAGGTTACTTATAATCACTGACAAAACAGGGTTAACAATATATAAAACTCAAACAGCAGAACAAACAATACGGGTTGGTGAAATATACAAAGGGCACAAAATGCAAAATGTCAAATGACAAGGAAATATAGGGCCTTGGTACCTGGAGGAGGAGAAAGCACAATGGCCCCTTTCCACTATAAGAAGATTTGCATCTTGTTATCTCACTCACCCCAAGTCACCTCAGCTAGGACTTGAACCCAGATCTCCCGAGTGGTAGGCAGGAACACCATCACACAGCCACCACTGGTACTACTGCTCCAACCTGCTAGGAGTCTTGACCTTCCTGGAGCTTCACATTGAGCTGCCTGGCCTCTGATTGGAGGAGCTGGGAACCCCTCAGGTCACTGCTCAGATCCTTCCTGGAGCTGGGGAGCCTCTCCTGCTAGCTGCAGCCTCTCCTTGGGGATCCTGGAGCCCAGTGGGGAGCCTCTCCTGTCAGCCGCACACCACACTGCTGAGGGTCCCACTGCTGCCTGCAGGTCCTGCTCTTTCAGGCTCTTCTGGGGCACTGCTCCTGCCCTGCTGGCTCAGCTCTTACCAGCTCTGTGAAGCTCCTTCCTTGTCGTCCCTCGCTGGTCTCTCCCCTGAGTCAGCCCACGCTGCCCCTTTTATCCCCCTCCAGGTGACCCAAGGGGACAATCGGGACATGGGGGGGGGCGGTGAGTCTCTGGGGCCTGATTGGTGCGGAAAGGGAATCCCAAGTCCTCTAATAATCTTTTACCCCTTCAAAACCCCGGAGCCAAATCATTACCAGATTGGTGAGGAAAGGGAATCCCAAGTACTCCAATCATCTTTTGCCCTTTCAAAACCCCTGGGCCAGGGTCACTGCCAGCCAGCCCATCACACAAGTACATTGGGAGCAAGAAGAGGGCATTAGGCAATGTAGGGCCCCTGCAAGACACAAAAAGTAATCTTGAAGAAAGCTGATTATTTTTAACAGTTTCTTTGCCTCTGTATTCTTGAACAGGAACCGGAATATCCCACCTACTAGAGGTAGGGACAATCTTGGGGATTGCTCTGTCAGGCCTTCAGTCAATGCAGATGTAGTTAGGGATCTTCTGGAAGGGCTAGACATTTTTAAATCCGCAGGTCCAGATGCCCTCACCCAAGGGTGTTGATGGAGCTGGCAGGGGTCATTGCAGAGCTCTTGGCCTGGCTGTATGAGCATTTGTGGTCATCTGGCCAGGTGCCAGGGGATTGGAGACTGGGTAATGTGGTCCCAATTTTCAAGAAAGGGAGGAAGGAGGACCCGAGTAACTATAGGCCTATAAGCCTCACCTTCGGTGCTTGGGAAGATCTCAGAGAGAATCATCAAGGAACACATCTGTGGCGGCCAAGCAGGGGAGATCATGCTCAGGGGCAATCATCAAAGGCAGGCCCTGCCTGACCAACCTGATTGCCTTTTATGACCAAGTAACTAAATCCTTGGATGATGGTGTCGCCGTGGACGTAGTCTTTCTAGACTTTAAGAAGGCCTTTGACACTGTCTCTCACCCCATCCTCATCAATAAATTAAGTGACTGTGGCATTGATGCCTGCACAGTTGGATGGGTAAAAAATGGCTGATGGGGCGCACCCAAGAGAGTAGTGGTAGACGGGTTGTACTCAACCTAGCGAGATGTGAGCAGTGGGGTACCCCAGGGCTTGGTCCTGCACTGTTTAACATCTTCATCAGCGACTTGGACAAGGGGGTAGAAAGCACGCTGTCCAAGTGTGCTGATGACACTGAGATGTGGGGCAAGGTGGACACACTTGAAGGGAGAGAGAGGCTGCAAATAGATTTAGACAGACTACAAAAGTGGACAGATGAGAATAGGATGGGGTTCAACATAGACAAATACAGGGTGCTGCACCTTGGGAGAAGGAATCCACAGCACCCATACAGGCTGGGGAGTTCCCCTCTTGAAAGCACTGAGGTGGAACAGGATCTTGGAGTCATTATTGACTGCAAGATGAACATGAGCCACCAATGCCAGAATGCAGCCAGCAAGACCAGCCATACCTTGTCATGCATCCAAAGGTGCATCTCAAGCTGGTCTAGACACGTGATACTCTCCCTCTATGTGACTTTGGTCAGGCCGCAGTTGGAGTACTGCATCCAGTACTGGGCACCACACTTCAAAAGGGATGTGACCAGCCTGGAGAGGGTTCAGAGGAGGGCCACCCGCTTGGTGAGAGGGCAGCAGGACAGGGCCCTATAAGGAGAGACCGAGGGACCTGAACCTGTTCAGCCTCAGCAAGAGGAGGCTGAGGGGGGACGTGGTGGCTGCCTACAAACTCATCGGGGAGATCAACAGCAAATAGGTAGAGCCCTTTTCTCCCAAGCACCACCTGGGGTGACAAGGAACAATGGTAATAAGCTGATGGAGAATAGATTTAGGTTAGAGATCAGAAGGCAATATTTTACAGTTAGGGTGGCCAAAATCTGCAACCAACTTCCCAGGGAAGTGGTTCTTGCCCCTACCTTGGGCAAATTCAAGAGGAGGTTGGATGATCATGTGTCTGGGGTCTTCTGAACCCAGCATTCATTCCTGCCTGTGGCAGGGGGTCAGGCTAGATGATCTGTCCAGGTCCTTCCTGACCCTAGCTACTATGAAACTATGAAGTTTAATGGTGGGGGGTTTTTGTTACAAAGCATTGTTTCTCTATTGCCAATTTATAAATTAATTGCCATCTAATGCCAGTTGGAATAACTGAAGTAATAAAACTCCTGGAGAAAAGGACGTCTTTCATGGAATTAACATCACAAACTTAAATATGCTGTATACCACAAATTTTAACCAACATAAATTATGTTTAAATTAACAAATCCACAAAAACCACAGAAACACTGTGTTACTCTATGCCCACTACCTATTACTATCAACACTGCTACTATGTTCCCTCATTATGTTGTATTCACATTAACCATTACTACATTTCCGAAAAGATTGAGACTTTTACTACATTAGTCATTACTCTCTATTCTGTAAATACTGGTGTTCTTCATATACTTGATGTCTGAAATTTTCAGACATGGACATGAAAACACACACACACACACACATCTATATGCTTTGTGTGTGCAATTACAGTGATTCCCCATGCAATTGTGTTAAGTGTGTATGCAAATGAGGAATTCAGTGTCTCACTGGCAACTGCATGTATAAGGCAAGAAGACATTCAAGCAACTATAAGGTACAGGTTAAAAAAAAAAACTTACAAAATTCTTACATAAAAGCAGCAGACATCTCTCTAAATAGCGTAGCTGGATACTTCTTCCTAGCTAAAGTTCATTCAAGAATTCTACTCTGCTATACATCAGATTTACACATAACAGACATTATCCTCTTTCTACAATATACAGCATGCACATATCACCTTTTAAAATGTTAAATGTTTTAAATACTTTGAAGAGTAACTCCAGTACACAGGAACTGTTCATGAAAAACTAAGTTTTTAACTAAAACCTAGTTTTCAAGAGTTGCCTAGAGCAAGTTTTTACAACCAAATTATGAAGCCCTAAACTTCAGGTTTTATAATAGCACCCGTGAACAATCTTACCTATACCGACGAGACAGGCGTCGCTATAATATCACCAGCCAGTGTAAACATTATTTCAGCCCAAGGCAAACTTAGAAGGCAGAAAAAAGGACCAAAAGGATCAAACTACTTCAGACATTTATTTAGATTAGGTGCAATTAGATTTGTTTGGTGCAATTTACTGTGGTTTAATTAACAGTGAAGGGCACACAAGGTAGGATGATTACTAGTTTCAACTGCAGTCTAATTGTGTATCCATTAAACTTCACAGATTTATATTAACACATTTTAAAAATATACTTTAATATTTTTGTAACACAAATTCCATTTTTAATAAATATTTGCATCATTACTTCTGCAGTAGAATTTTTTAAAAATATGCACAGACTGCAAAATATTTCACAGAAAGCAGCACTTATTTCCAGGAAAATAGGCATGAAAAACCTCAGAAATTACTGAAGTTTAGTTAGGCATCCAGGGTGTAGCCATATTAGTCTAGAGGCAAAAGGAATCAAAACTTGTGGCAGAGGTGATCTCTTTTATTAAACCAACTAGATATTTGCCCAAAAAAAATTCTTTATCTGCTAATTTATTCTGAAGTTTAGTTAGCCATCTAAACCTCCCCAGTTGCAAGGGGGGTGGGGAAGAGGGTAGGAGAAATGAGGAAGAGGGAGAAGAGATGCGGGGAGTCATTAAGACAAACACGTTTTGGTGAGATTTCCAACACTTGCCTTCAGCCAGGCCCACAACAACATTTCAAGAGAACAACCGACTCTCAGTATTTTTGCACTTCTATTTGGTATTTCATGTTTGCCAACTACACCAATACAGCTAGAACCACATGATAATACATGGTTTTGTGATTCTGAAGATTAATTCTCTCATCATATGTTTTGTCCCACACTGATGCGACTAGAAACGGCATTCAGATTATCTGAAGACTGTGGCCTTGAATTATTAAGCAATGATAAAGGGGATTCAACAAAACATCAGTTTTCAGAACAACAAATAAGAGCCAAAAATGCTGCTCACTAGGAATTGGAAACGTAAATTCTAAGAGAACATACTATCAAAGTTGCTCAATACAAAGCTTAGTAAAATACAAAGAGTAAGTTACCAGGGAAGTGGGGTTGGGAAGGAAAAACGTAAGTGATTTCATCAAGTGATGCCTAGTTTACTTCTGGAGGACAAAATGAAAAGGTATAACAAGGAGGGAGGCATTACAAGTTGCCAGAAGTCAAGCATTAACACAGGGCAGACTTTTCCTCTACTAAAGGTTTCTTTTGTTGCTCATTTGCATAAGAACTTAAAAAAAAAATAACATTGTATACTTCTAGGAGATATCCTTCCTAGTCAGACAATGAACAGCCTAAAGTTTTCTTTTTAAATAACTAGGGAGTCTTAAGTTATCTCAAAAGAAAAAGAAATGTATGCACATTTCTGATACAGGACATAAAGTGAAATAATTAAAAGGAATTTATAGTTAAAAATACCCATACTAAAATCTACACATCCAACTCAGTCTGTTTTAGCTTTTATTAGAGAAATAAGTGAACTCTTGCTTATCATCCCAATGCCATTATCAAATCATTTGGATAACTGACAAGGGATTTTATACCAGGTTTCACGCTACTTGTGTGACAACTGTTAGGCTATCATAATATTCATGAAAATTAAAAAAACAAAAAATCACTTACTAAAACTTGGCAAATGAGCAAAGTTACAAAAATCCTTACTTTGTTTAATTTTGTTGATACGTTCTGGCAAAGGGACTTTTTTTTCTTTTTTTTTTTTTAACCTTTCAAAACATTTTGCTTTCATCTGCCTGGATACATGACATAAAAAACCAACAGCATGCCTGCAATTTTTTTTTCCAGAGTCTCTGCCAACTACTGAAAAGTTAGAGAATAGGAAAAAGACATAAAGAGGCAAAATCCACCAATACCTACAATCAAAAAGAACGCACTTCATGAGATTCTCCCACTTGATTCCAACAGACAATGTCCACCTCCCAGTGTGCCAGATTAAGTCAGAAACTTTAACTTTCCTCACAGAAACATGACTTCCCTTACTATAATAAAGGCAGCTGCAAGAGAAGAACACTTTGTACAATGGACCAAGAATCACTACTAAATATGCATCTAATCCAATTTATATTAAAAAAAAAAAACCACTAGCATCTCAAATAGCCAACTCTCCAATTTGTCTGAATCCTTTCTGTAGTGGGGGGCCCAAAACTGAAAACAGTATTCTAGTTGTGACCCCACCAATGCCAACTGAGGGGGAGAGGAGTCCAGGAGAGCTAGCTGTACTTTAAAGAAGCCTTAGAGTGCAAGAACAAACCATCCCGATGTGCAGGAAGACTAGCAAGTATGTCAGATAACCAGCTTGGCTTAGCAGGGAACTCTTCAGTAAACTAAATCACAAAAAGAAAACTTATAAGAAGTGGAATCAAATAACTAGGAAGGAGTATAAGAGCATTGCTTGGCCATGCAGAGGTGAAGTCAGGAAGACCAAGGCACAACTGGAGCTGCAGCTAGCAAGGGATATGAAAGGTTTCTACACGTATGTCAGTAACAGGAGGAAGATCTGGGAAGGTGTGGGTCCCTTACTGAATGCTCAGTGCCTTTTTGCCTCAGTCCTCACAAGCAGTGTCAGCTCCCAGACTATGCACCGGGCAGCACAGTTTGGGGAGGAGGTCAGCAGCCCTCAGTGGTGAAAGAACAGGTTAGGGACTACTTAGAAAAACTGGATGTGTACAAGTCCATGGGGCTGGATGGGATCCACCTGAGGGTGCTAAGGAGTTGGCTGATGAGATTACAGAGCCATTGGCCATCATCTTTGAAAACTCATGGCAATCAGGACAGGTCCCACATGGTTGGAAAAGGCCATATATAGTGCCCATATTTAAGAAAGGAAAGACAGAGGATAGGGGGAACTACAGACCAGTCAGCCTCATCTCAGTCACTGGAAAAATCATGGAGCAGATCCTCAAGGAATCCATTTCTAAGCACTTGGAAGTTAAATAGGAGATTAGGAGCAGTCAGCATGGATTCACCAGGGGCAAGTCATGCCTGACCAACCTGACTGCCTTCTATGAGGAGGCGACTGGCTCTGTGGATGAGGGGAAACCGGTGGATGTGGCATACCTTGATATCAGCAAGGCTTTTGATACGGTCTCACACAACATTCTTGCAGGGAAGCTAAGAAAGTACAGGCTGGATGCATGGACCGTAAGGTAGATAGAAAACTGGCTGGAGCACTGGGCTCAGAGTCGTAAAATAGCTCAGTATCTAGTTGGCAGCTGGTTTCAAGTGGAGTGCCCCAAGTGTTGGCCCTGGAGCTGGTTTTGTTCAATGTTTTCATTAACGACCTGGAAGATGGCATAGAGCGCACCCACAGCACATCTGCAGACAACACCAAGCTGGGAGGAGTAACAGATACCCTGGACGGTAGGACTAGGATTCAGAATAACCTCAACAAATAGGAGGATTGGGCCAAAATAAATCTCACGAGGTTCAACAAGGGCAAATTCCTGCACTTAGGACAAAACAATCCTATGCTTCACAACAAGGGCACATTGTTGTCTCATATTCAGCTTATGGTCCACTGTAGCCCCCAGGTCCTTTTCTGCAAAGATTGTGCTTACCCAGTTAATACCCAGCCTGTATTGGTGCATGGGATTGTTCTGTAGGACTATTAACTTCTCCTTATTGAACCTCATGAGATTTTTTTTGTTCCAATCCTCCAATTTGTCAAGGTCTGTCTGAATCCTAGCCCTACCCTCCAGCCATGCCCTCCCTAACCATACTACCCACCTCAGCTTGGTGTCATCTGCAAACTTGCTAAGAGTGCACTCCATCTCATCTTCAGGCCCCCAGTTGGCTGTGGCTATAAAGAAATTTTAAGAGACCACAGCAGGACAATCAGTCCAAGCTCCTATATCAGCATATAAAGCCAAAGTTGGGACTCACATTCTACACAGTGCTGAAGTACGGGGTTATGCCACCAGTAGTGATATAGACATACCTCAAAACAAATTTCTTCTGCATCTTTTTTGAGATTAGAGATGGGATTAGATTTTATTTTAATTAATATTATTATTAGAATGGTGGGATTCTGGTTTAAAATCCTGCCTCTTCTACCCACTCATCTGCTTAAAAATTGTGCTATATAGAAGACATCAGTAATCCCTCTTCTCTTCAATCTCCCTGGTTAGCTTTTCTTTCCCATAATTTTGCACTTTCTGGGATGAGATACTATGTCAAAGACAATGAAAGATTTTTCTCCCCCGTAGAAAAAGTTTGGGTTTTTCAGAGGTTACAAGATATTGCCAGGCAGAATGATTTTGCAGTGTCTAGGGCTACTTGTATTGTCCCTTTATATAGTCTTTGGAAATTAGGTTGGGGAGAAAGGTATTTACAGCTAGATCTCAACATCTTTATGTCATTCGTGAAATATTGAACAAAACCAGCCCCAGGACTAAGGGGCACTCCACTCAATACTGGATGCCAACTAGACTGAGCCATTGATTACCACCCTTTGAGCCCAACAATCCAGCCACCTCACAGTCCATTTAACCAACCCATAGTTCCTCAGCTTGCTCGCAAGACTGTTGTGGGAGACTGTTATCAAAAGCCTTGCTAAAAATCACGTCCACTGCTCTCCCACATTCAAAGTCACTCATTTTGTTGTGGAAGACAATCAGGTTGGTCAGGCATGACTTGCCCCTGGTGAATCCATGCTGTCTGTTCCTAATCACTTCCTTCTCCAGGTGCTTAGAAATGAATTCCTTGAGGACCTGCTCCATGATTTTTCCAAGGACTGAGGTGAGGCTGACTGGTCTGTAGTTTCCTGGATCTTCCTTCTTCCCTTCCTTAAAAATGGGCACTGTATTTGCCCTTTTCCAACTGTTCAGCACATCACCGTCATCACGAGTTTTCAGAGATAATGGCCAGCAGCTCTGCAATCATCAGCCAGCACCCTTAGCGCCCTTGCCTGCATTGTATCCAGCTCCATGGACTTGTATGCATCCAGCTTTCCAAAATAGTTCCTAACCTGTTTTTTGCCACTGTTGGCTGCTCACCTCCTCCCCAAACTGTGCTCCCAAAAGCACTAGTCTAGGAGATGACCTTGCCTGTGAAGGCAGAGATAAAAAGACACTGAGCACTTCATGCTTTTCTACATCATCTGTCACTAGGTTGCCTCCCTCATTCAGTAAGGGAGCTACACTTTCCCTAATCTTCTTCTTGTTATGATATACTTGTAGAAGCCCTTCTGTTGCCCTCCTTGTCCCTTACTAATTGAAAATTCAGTTGTACTTTGGCCTTCCTGACTTTCATCTGCATGCCCAAACAATACTTTTTACTCCTCCATAATCATTTGCCCACGTTTCCACTTGTAAGCTTCTTTTTCTTGTGTTTTAGTTTATTGAAGAGGTCCCTAAGCTAATCTGATCTTCTATCATATTTGCTAGTCTTCCTGTATATCCAGATGGTTCATTCCTGCACCCTCAGTAAGGTTTCTTTAAAGTACAACCAGCTCTCCTGGACTTCTTTCCCACTCCTACTGGCCTCCCAGAGGATCCTGCCTCCCAGTTCCCTGAGCAAACTCAAACCTGATTTTGTGAAGTCCAGAGTTCTTACTAGGCTACTCTTCCTCTTCCTTTCCTCAGGATCCTGAACTCAATCATCTGGTGGTCGCTGCTGCTCAAGTTGCCATCCACTTCTACATTCCCCACCAATCATCAAAAGCAAGTTTCTTAAAGGTCAGAAAGCATATGTCTCCTCTCCATACAAGTATAATGCATGCACTTGGTTCTCCTAAGACTCCCTGATATCTGCTCCTGAAGTTTTCTAAGGGTTATATAGTGTATAGGAGTCTGGTCTAGCACACAAAAACAGCAACACTCAACATGGGCAGTCTGATTTACAAGCATTGTGTTCCCAAGTTCAGAGCCTGACAAGGATGCTGTGCAAGCAAATGCCTCTGAGGAACCTAAAATAGGGTAGCCACTTGGGAAGAGATTAAGTGATTAAGTTTGGTGTCACTGCCAGCTGCTAGCTGATATTTAAAGGGCTAGAAACTTGTTTATGAGCTAAAAACCAAAACACACAGTTTACTTCCCCATTTTCTTCTATTGACTTATAAACTAAAAATGAGACAGACATAGCTGCCAGCAAGTATTAGCTTAAAAGGCAGTTTTCCAGGAGTCCAA
Source organism: Crocodylus porosus (assembly GCF_001723895.1). Taxonomy (NCBI): domain Eukaryota; kingdom Metazoa; phylum Chordata; order Crocodylia; family Crocodylidae; genus Crocodylus; species Crocodylus porosus. The sequence continues at coordinate 190,188,568 of NW_017728906.1, forward strand.
AAAAATTCCATTTAAAAAAAGTGTAAAGATTTTCTGTAAGAGAAAACTATGCACATCAATACATCTGAAATTAGAAAAGCATATTTCAGTGTATTGGTTGGCAGCAACATATCATGCAGCATATGATAACAGCTATATTTTTTTAACACAGAAAAACATTTGGTATTTCAATAAAATGATTTTTATGCTATTTGTCCATTTTATATTTAATTCATAGATGATTGGGTCAGAAGGGACCTCAACAGATCATAGAGTCCAATGGTCAGATGACCCCATCCAGATGTCTATCCAGCCTTCTCTTAAAGACCCTCAAGGTAGGGGAAAGTACCATCTCCCTTGGAAGCCCATTCCAAATTTTGGCCACCCTTACCATGAAGTTTTTCCTGATATCTGGCCTAAATCTGCTCTGTCAGTTTGTGACCGTTGTTCTGTGTTACCCCCAAGAGGTGCCCTGGTGAACAGAGCATGCTAAATATAAATAACACTACTACTTTTATTAGTACTAGTTCTACTACTATACAATCACAACAGTAAGCATTATTGCATTAAATTCATAGAAAATAGACAGTTAGAGACACGTCTCCATCTTCTACCTAAACAGTTTATTTTAAATAGTTTCCCCAACAACAACTTTAATCTTTTACTTCAAGATGCGACATTTACTTCCTATATATAATTAACATGGCAGCAATAACATTCTCCTTACAGGTTTTCTGATTTCTCTTCCTGCTCCAAGTTGCAAATTACAGGGCATACCTCAGTATAGTGTATGTACTCCTCTGGTGCACAATTCTACATGGGCAGGCTGCATTTAATACTAAATATAAATATACATTTATTTAATTCAATGGAAATCCATTGTGGGAAACCAACTTTTTAGCCAACTGACATTACTCAAAGATTCCAGATTCTGATCTCCCAGAGTACAATCCTCTAGGAATCAAATAGTTCTTATTACTAGGGATACACACACAAAGAATTCTGGGACCAATATGGATGGCAGATTATTAATGAGTCATATCCACCAATACCGATCCGATTGCTGATATGCAGCCTGGCAGCTTGGAGCAGCAACCAGCTAGTAAGTCTGTTGCGGGCAGGGAGAAAGGGGAGTGCAGATTGAGGCCCACATGGTGAGGGAGTGGAACTGGGGCTAGGACAGGGGCTGTCCAGCCAGGCCAGGGTGGGGCGGGCCACAGAGCCAGGCATGGGGATGGAGGGACTACCACTGCTACGCACAGGGGCAGGTGAGATAAGGGGCATGTGTCCCCAAGATCTGTGCATAGGGCGAGGGCGGGCTGCCGCTGTATGCTGTGGGTGGGGTAGCTGGGCAGGGACCGAGCTCAAGGAAGGCAGTGGCAACAGCGCTGGGAGGTGGACCACAGCCCACCCCAAACCCACCCTCTCCCAGCACCACACCCACCTGCCCCAAGCACAGCCTCAACCCAACCCCCCAGCAGGAAGAGCCTGGCACTACCTCCACCCCCAGCAGCAGCCCGCCCTTGCCCCACACATAGATCCAGGGGCACATGCCCCCCCCACTGTTCCCCCGGGGTACACACAGCAGTGGGAGCCATCCCCTCCCTCCCTGCACCACCACCCCCCCCCCCCAAGGTGAGGCACTGTCCTGCATCCTGCCCAGCTGGGCAGCACCAGTGCTTGCCCCTGCTCCATTCCATCCCTCACTGCAGGGGGCCTTGATCTACACCCTCCCCCCTTCCCCACAACAGACTTACCAACCAGATGTTGCTCTCCAAGCTATGGGGTTGGCTATGTGCATGTTACACCTGCACATGGCATTTATAGATAACATTAATCAGCCACATCAGCCAAAAAAGTCAATTGACAATAATGTCAATTTTCCTTTTGTCGGTGCCTATACGATATGAACTGATGTATCAATGCACTTCTAATTATTACATAGTAAATATATAAACATACATATGCATTTTTGTATATGTTGCACATATTTGAAATACCATATTTACTCAAATACAAGATGAGATTTTTTTCCTCCAATCAGAATGGGGGGAAAAAACCCCTCCTCTTACATTTGATGAAGTTTACTTGTATGCAAATGTATTAGGTATCATTAAACTGCTGCCAAAAGCAGCATATGCTTAGCAAAAGAAACTAAGTACAAAATTGACTAGCCAATCAACAGTAAGGACAACTATATACTGAACAAACATTAGTGGAGCCCATCTAAATAAGGTGCAGAGTATTGACCGTTAAGCATAGTCCCCCACAGCAAGTACTCTAACAGTCATGGTGAGCCACCACATCCATACATTTCAATTTCATCTTCACTTCCACAACTGAGCTGAGTCTTTCTTTCCCATTTCCAGTGAGTCCTGCTTCTTCACCAGCCTTAAATGCCTGGCAAACATCACTAAATGGGGCTTCAAACATTTAACCCAGAATCCCTCTGTCACCCCCCTCTCTCAGCCTGTCGCATATGATTAGTGTGGCCCTGCCTTCCATGATGTGATGGCAGACCAGGTTGCCCTGTGCCTTATCTGCATATACATTTTTGGAGTATCCCAGGATACGTGACAAGAACATCCAGTTCCAGTCCTTTGTGGGGGACAAGGTTTCTGGAATACACACACATACTGGATAGTACTGAGCTGTGGGGTTCCCACAACTTGAAGTCATGTTGACTCTGGTGGGACTCAACTCAGTGAACTATGGTAAATCATGAGCCTTTTGACTTTTAACTAATATCATACATATAATATAATACAAAGTATGCACAAGTAGCAACCAAAGTGCTGTTTAAAAGCATGTTTATTGAGTACTTGTGCTAAACCTTGCAGCAGTTTCCTAAAAGATAACATGCATCAATTCTGGATGAACTAAGCCTATGGGTATTATATGCGAATTACTAGAGCTACGCATAATTTCAAGGTCATTGTTTTCATATTTGCTTCTCCCTTCCACGTGTTTAGGAAGAGGAGGGTTTGACAGTACAGAGAAGGAGAAGGGGCTGCCGGGGAAAGAAGTTGAAAGAAAGCAGAGGGCAAAGGGGTTATCTGATCCCAACCCCAAGTTTTATTTTCCCTGTTGTAGCAGTGGGAGTTGGACATATTCAAGACAAACCTCCAAAAATTAGATTCTATACCTGGAAAATTATATCAAATTTATGTTCATCATATATAGAATCTAATTACTGAGTGGTCATTTTATAATTAGGCCATCTTCTTCAAGTAAATACAGTACATCCTTTCAAAATGTACCCATACTTAAAGCAATACTTATGTTTTTACCTTTCTTTTCTTTCCCGAGCAGTAGCTGTCAAAGGCTTTAAGCAAACACCTAATGCATTTCTCACTTTTAGTGATACAATGCTAATTTGACATCACAAAGTTGTGCATTGGTTTGGCATATGAGATTGGAAGAGTTTCCCCTCTGGAAGGAGTTTAAATCTATACCACCAGCCTTATTTCTATACACTTAATGTTTTCAAATGCTATTCTAACCAAAGCATAACTTGATATTTAAAAAAAACTCACAACACTTGCGCGCACACACACACACACACACACACACACTGCACCAGGCATGTAGTAAAAATTAAACTGGTGTTGTCCCTGTGAGGCCTGAAGAAAGCCTCCCTGGTTCTACTTTGAAATGAAACATTGAAGTCAACAGGAGTGCTAGAATCTACGCAGCTAGCTTACGCAAAGTTTTGCCAGAATGAATCCACCTTCTGAGAAGTACTAGAATGAATGAACGAACAAATGACAGAGGTGCACTGATATACTGGTCTGATATTGGATCAGTACCAATATAAAGGAAATTGTCTGTGTCAAAAATAGGCCTGATATAGCCTATAATTTGGCTGATAAATGATCCGTGCATTCGCACAGCTGCAGCAAAGCACCTACACAGCAAGAAGCACAGCCCAGCAGCTTGGAGAACTGTGTGCAGCTGGTAAGTCTATTGTGGTGAAAGGGGAGAGGGTAGGGAGAAGGGAAGGGGTGTGGAGGGTGGGAGATCAAGGCCCCTGCAGTGAGGAAAGAGTGGGGCTGAGCAGGGGCTGCCCAGCCAGGGTGGAGCAGGTGCAGGATGAAGCCGCAGCTTGTTTGGGGGGGTGGGGAGGAGAGGAGGTTCCCACTGCTGCATGCCACTCATCCAAGAGCCGCTCATCCGGTGCCCACCCACTCATCTGGTGACGCCAACCGCTGCTCCCACCACTCATTTGGGAAGGCATGTGCCCCCATATCTGTGCAGGGTGGGGCCAGGGCTGCGCCAAGCTCTTTCCGGTGGAGTAGGGCTACAGTGAATTTTGGGGTGGCTGCAGTCCCCCCACCCTGTAGCTCCCTCCCACTGCCACTGCCACCTGCCCTGGACACAGCCCCAACCCACTGGAAAGAACCTGCCCCACCCTGCGCAGATCCAGAGGCACATGCCCCCATGCCCGGATTATCCACGACTATTACTTCAGTCCCCAGGGTCTAACCTTCGGGTATGAAATCTCAGTGTTCCTCTGTATTGACAATGCCATTCAACTTTATGTGAACACCACACTTTTATTACCACATTCCTCCTTTTTTTTTTTTTAAAACTAAATAGCAACTTCGTTAAAAAAAAAAAAACTACAAATAGTAAGCTTTAATAGTGTCACATGCTATATTCAGTTTTAGCCTCAGTTTCACTACCAGGTTATGAATACCCCAAGAAAAAAAATCCCAAAATTCTATATTCTGCATGTGTCCAGGGTGATTTTGCCACTGTTGCACCTTAGTCTTCTGTATAATTATAGCACAGTAACAGAACGTGCACATTGCTGCAAATGCATAACAAAACAACTTACCTGCTTTTCCTTTCAATGAGAATAGCTACATAGGAAGCTGGTAAAGCAGCACCAAAGCCTGGAGTCCAAAAGTAGAATTTTCCAAGTATCCTCCTGAAAATTAATTATATATTTATCACATTAAATGCCAAAGCAATAGAAAAGTTGGTGCCTAATGATGCATTATAAGATTGCATTCATAAACATTTTCTGTTATATGCATATTGCCCCTTGCATTATTCTGCATTGCAAACACAGACCCCAAGCCTTTCATAAACAGTAACAACCCCTCTTATGGTATCGGTTTTGCACCCATTTCATTTAAGCATTTTTATTCTAAAGCACAAAGTAATCTAAACCAAATGATAAGTTAAAGATATAAATGATCATATTTTCTCACATACCACTGGCCTCCAATTAAGAAATTCACTTTGCTTTTTTGGGAAGGAGGAACGAAGAACAAAAGTTCTTTCCTTGAAAACACCAATCAGTATTTTTGCAGGGCGATAAGGGGGTTGAAGTAAAGGGGGAATGGGGGTTCGGGCACAAAAACCCTTCTTATGGAGCCAAATGCTCAGGCAACAGTGTCTGCCAAGTCTGCCAAAAGCCACCCAGAGGAGCCAGCAGACAGTTCAGCTTAGCCAGCAGCACCGACTGAGCCAGCTGAGGGCTGGATCCTCTAGCACTATATTGCCTGGAGCCTGTTCTCAAGCTGATCCAGCCTTCAGTTGACTCATTAGGAACCATCAAGAAGAGGGATCAGACAGCTCAGCTCCCACATGACTGAGCTCTCTCCATTTCCTTGTTTAAAGGGATGTACCATGATTCCCAATAGCTAACTTTTTTGGGAATAGGGGAATGTGTGTTTTGTATGCAAGTAAAAACAGTTGATACAGAACTACCCAAAAAGTAAGCTAGTTTCTAAGCTGCTTCAAGAAGATTCAGGGATGTAAACAAGACGATGGGTCAAGAAATGTAAATTACACCATGTATCGGAAGGAGAGAAGACTGATCTTCAGATTTCATCGAATTGTTTAAAATAACCCAAAAAACAATATAAACTGGGATTAGAAACTAGAAGACAAATCTTGCCTCTATTATAAAGTGAATAGTAAAGCTCCCATTGACTACAGTAAGGCCAGGTTTCATCTGAAGAGTACAATTTCACCTGAAGAATCATAAATTCATTGCACATTACTAATAGCTTCCCAAAAAATTATTTTTATTACAAAACTAAAAATTGTTAACAGTAGAAAAGTAGGCTTTTAGGGGAAAAAATTAAACATCTCACCGTGAGAAAAGAGGAGAACAGAGTACATACCCAGTAAACACAACCTATGGCAGCAGCTCAATTTTTTAGCCTGTTTTTCTGACCATGTGAATCTGCAGATCACTCGCAGCCAAATCACAAGGGCAAACATTCTTGAAAGAATGGGTTGGGACTGTATATCAAAGTAATAAAAGTGTATACACATTGTTTTAAAAGAGCAATAATAACTTATTTAGCACTAACTGGTTTCATTTGAGTTTGTCCCCCTCAAACAGGGTAAAAACATGACATGCTGTTAGGCTAGAAAAATAAATTAAACTGTGCCTGAGAAAAGACAACAAATACAAAAAAAAGAAAAAAAAATCAAGTAAAATTATACACAACACCTGGAGTAGCTCAGTTTCACTCCTGTCCTAAAAAGGCAAATGACTGGTCTCATTCTATAGCTTTGTCCTCATTTTTCCACAAAAGCATAGCATTATTAGTAAGTACTACCAGCTTAAGTTTTTAAGTGAAAAGAGAGCCAGTGAATCAGGAACAAGTGATGTAATGGTAATTATGCACACTGTACATTCCCACAGCTGCAAACGAGTAATTTCACAGGACAGCAATGCCAAATGCTGCAACACTAAAAGATCCTTACCAGGACTTTTCTGGAACTCAATTACTGTATGAAGTTTCATAGAAGTCATTTTAAAAATTTGAACTGGTATGAATACATCTTACTATATACACCTGCTGAAATAACAGAACAAGAATCTTTCTAGTGGGAAAAGAAAGTGGAATCTGTTATTTCGGCATGGTTTCAAATCTGTTTGCTAATGGCTATATTGTCAATTATAAAAAAGCAATACAGTGTTTACTTAATGCAATCATCTGAAAATTCTAATTCTTGTCATAGATACATTGTAAAATATATATATACATATACACACATAAATATACTTTCACCCATGTGTATATATGGGTGAAAATAATGTTTTAGTTAGCAGATTAGTGCTGGGCAGTCTATGCTGATAATATTAAACGAAGGATTTAGGAACCTGGATTCTGTTTCAGAGTGTTACTGAAAAATTGTATACAAACCTTACCTTACACACAAATTGCACCAATTAAACTGGTCCAAACCCCTGTGCCGACACATTTATATTAGTTGATACATTTGCTTACCCTGTAGACTAAACCAGCATAAGCATACTTACATGGGAGTTTGCTCTGGCATAAACTACAGTTATTTTTAACAGAGTTAGTTAAATAATCTGCATTAAATATCCAAGTCACTTCTGAAATTGGATTCAGGTCCTTTTGAATATTTTACCCACAGTGACTTATTGTGCATAACTGCAGCAACCTCAAGCACAGTAGCTACTCCATGAGGCTACCACCTAAGCCACAAGTGATATAGCCATGTCCACAAGGCACTGCAGGTGGGTGGCAGTCGCAATTAGCCTGTCCTCATGCCACTTACTGTGGACATAGCTACATAGCTTCCCATTTAGAGGCAAGACATCATGTCTGAGGGATCCACTGCTTAGCGTGGTTAGTTTTCTGTGTAGGCACAGCCTCCCTCTGGCGCACAGATTCCCCATATGTAAAATAGGAAAAATATTTTCAAACCTTTCAAATATTTACTACCATCTTTGAAAGAGCTAACGGCGCTCCAGAGGCAAAGTATTATCATGTCAGCCCCCGATCATTCCCCCCAGCTTCAGTTCAATCCCCCCAGCTCCCCAATCATTTCTCCCCAGCTCCTGTGGCCTCTCCTGGGGCTTCCAGCACTACCTGCCTCAACCCGGCAGGGGGACAGCCAGAGGAGCAGGCAAGGGAGCCACGGCTTGACCCAGCAGCCCCAGGAGAAGTCACGGGGGCTGGGGGAATAAACAGGGGCTTCCCCTCAGCTCCCAGTTCGATTTCCCAGCTCCTGCAACTTCTCCCAGGGCTGCTAGCACTGTCTGCCTCTCCCCTGCAGGGGGGCAGTGGGGGAACCGTGGCTTCTCCCAGGGCTACTGGCTCAAGCTGGGGCCCAGGGCAGCTGGCTCAAGCTGGCTGCTCCCCAACCTGCTCCCTGCCTACAGCCTGTCTGTACAGTCTATGGTCGAATCTCCGAATTTCTCTGAATAGATTCGGAGGCTTCCAATCCGAGTTGGAAAGATTAATGGGTCTTTCGATTTGATTCAGATTTGGAGATTCAGCCACCGAATCTCCTCCAAATAATATCTGCTACCAAAGTTTCGCACAGCCCTATTCCCCACCCTTTTAAGATGCAGACCGATACGTCCCAAGGACAGAAGAAAGGTACATGAGAACAAGCCAAACTCTCTACTATTTGGTCTAGTTAAAAGATATCACCTCTACCATAAGTTCTGATTGCAAAGTCCCTACTGGCATTTACACACAAAGCTGTCATCTTAAACTCAGATTTTCCAATCAGCTCCTGATTAAGCAGGAAGTAAAATTTCCCAGCCAAAATAAGCTGATCATTAAAACTCAAACAGTTGGGAAAAAATGGTCCTAAAAAGTAAACAAAAACAGCCAGTTTGCCAACTTGAGTGGAGTTTTTTCCAAGCCCTGAAGGGAGGAGACTGAGTGAATTGTAGATCCTCAAAATGATATCAGAAAAGCACAAGGGAAACAATTTTCAAAAAAGTGCCATATGTGCAAAATTTGCATTCTTAATGTCCCGTTCCCCACCCCACCACATCCTACCTTGGCCCCTGCCCTGCAGAAAAGGAGATACTAACAAACTGAAAATTTCCTTTCTTGGAGTAATCAGATGTACAGATCTATGATACCTGGGATCCCTATTCTATGCAGCCTTTGAAGGAGACAAAAATCTGTCAATCAGTGACAAGAGGCATGGTTCTCCTCTGCAAAACTATCAGCAACTACAGGTATGGGCCGCTGCAGGGATCTGGCTGCCCTTCCTGTTTGAAAAGTGAACATCAGTTTACTTGCTTATTGGTTCAATCTATGCAGTTTAGAGAAACCTACAACGATTGAATCGATTCAGCTTTGGGCTTTTTGACCATCTGTACTTTAACTGCTGTTTAAACAGTAAGAAAAATTAAACTTTAACATTAATCAGAACAAACTTCCTGAAAAGCAGGGAATTGAATTAACTATGAACTTTGAATGTCAAGTAATAATCTCATGCTCGATGCCCCATTCAGGGTAGATGGGACCTATGCAACATAATTTTCCAAGAAAGTACATTTGCTCCTAAAACACAGTTAAGTTTCATCTTAATCACAATGAGGTCCATAAAAACTCTGAGAATCCATTTTTACAGTAGTTGCCCCTCAGAGGAAGGAACTAAATATAGTTATGTCCAGATGAAAGAGTAAAACCACCTTAAAAATCACTGGAATCTGAAGACAGTGACAGGACACCCAGCTTGTAGACAGTAGAAAATATAACACAGTAACACACTTATAGATTTCAACATGTAAAGTATGTAATCATTGTGTCCAGGAAGTTGACACAACCTCTGACAGAACAAACTCTGAATTTGGAAATGGAGTTAAACAATTTGACTTTGATGTTGTTGAAATGCAACAGCTAAGCAGCTTGGAAATTAAGAATGATGGCCCAAAAATTAGGTCACAGTGACCTCCAACATCAAGCTGGCACCAAACACCTAATACTTTTCCCATCTTTGAGGTGTGACAGAAAATTGCCTACCATAGTATTACACTTAGCTAAGGAGCATACTAAGGAATATGCAGCTCTTCTAAGGAATGTGTTGACCTCATAAGCCTAAACTATGGAACTTAATATATTTTTGCATGAAAATCTTATCCAAGTGGGTTTTCTGATTGTTAAATAAAAATACTTTACCAAGTAAGCCTCTAATTCCTATTTGAAAGGTTGCCTTTCTCCCCTGGGGAAACAGAATTTCCTTCATGGACATGTGCATATGCATTCCTAGAAAAAACAGCACATCTCTGTGGTCTCATCTGTTTTGCAGACATCTACCATGCCACACTCCTGTGAAGGCGAGTAAGAAAACAGGTGCTGAGGATTATCTGCATTGCTACTCCACAGATGTGTGTGGCCAGAGGGAAAGAGATTTCATTTTTCACCTTTTAAATCCCCTGAATAAAAATCTCTACACAATGAAAGAAATCAGGGCACTCAATTTTCCTTTCTGATGAGGCAAGCAGAGAGCTCTGAACATCTCAGCATCTTCCTCTTCATCAGGTGGTGACAGAACACAGAAATATTAGGCAGAGGCTGGGGGGGGGGGGGCGCGGAGGCAGGGGACTTGTGATTACTCTTTGCATCAGTTTTCTCAGCCAAAAAACAAGAGATCAGAGTGCCATTTTGTACTGCAGTACAAAATTCCTGCCTAAGGTCCTACACTTTGGTCAAGGGAGATTCCTGTAAACCTCATGTCACCAGGTTCCAGCCTTGAAGGTACAGGTAGGGCCCTTAACTCATTTGCTGTACTGAGAGATACAGAGACCAGGGGAAAAGCATGCTGCAACATGAAGGAACAGCTAGGTCCTAAATATCCCTGGCCATATTCTCCTTTTTTCTATCTATTTTAAATGCCTCTCAGTCATTCTCTGCATCTGAAAACACCTGCAATATATGGACTGGATAGCTGCTCTGCAGTCAACAGTTACAGATACAATAAGCACAGGTTCCAAAAGCTGGGCAGGAAGCTTCCCTACAGCTATAAATTGCTGCTTCAACCTGTATTCCCAAGGAAAGAAGCTGCTGCTTGTGCCAATCTTGAAGCCACCCAGGGAATTTTGCTACTGAAGGGCAGCTGCTGCTTCCTGGGACCTCAGAGGAAAAACATTGCAGGAAACTCTGCCACAGCCTGACTGCACAAAGCTGGCACAGATTTCCAGAATTTTTGACTCTCCCCGTCTCATCATGATGCTGCACTTTGCACTGCTAATTGGTGGAGGAGCCGTGCTTGCAGGTCCCTCCTGACTGCAGTTTTCACCTCTCTACCCATCAGGAGCAAGCCACAATCAGGGCCCCTCCACTAATCAGCAAGTAGAGAGATGAGGAGGAAAGGAGAGGGTACATGGGGGAGCCATGATTAAAGAAGCCGCAACACAGCCCACTTCTGCCGTGAATTTCGTAGGTCCTTCTCCTTGGGTCACATTTGACCTGTGGGCCAAAGGATGGGCGCCCCTGCTGTATGCCAACAAAGGCAGATGTTCAGAGTCTGAGGATACTGAGCTTTTTTCTCCACCCCCAGACCCCTCTCCCCACCCCACCCTCAAGCCCCTCCTGCTCTAATTCATCCTGTGGCAAAGAGAAAGCTGGTATGCCTGCCTGTGATAAAGGACTTGGATGAGAAAAAAAATCTGTTTCTCATAGGGGACATACTTTTTCTGTTGCTAAATAACAGTCTTGATTTGCCTTCCAAACTAGAGCAATTAGGGGCCAAGTACCATGCACCTTGTTATGCATGAGTCGTAAAGAAAATTATAGTAGTTTTGTCTAACCCACATTTCTCCAATTTGTTGACAAGAAAATCATGTGGGGCTTTGTCAAAAGCCTTACTGAAGTCCAATTACACTATATCCACTGCATTCCCTTCATCCACCCAGCTAGTTATTTGGTCAGCTCAGAAGATCAAGTTTGTTTGCCACAATCCGTTTTTAGCAAATACAGGCTGGTTGCTCAAGATCAGTCTTTCCTTCTCCAAGTACTTGCAAATTAAACTGGATTAGACAAGAGTTTGTACAAGAACAGTAAACTGGCTGAAGAACGGTAGAGGACATACCAATGGGTTGGAATTATTAGACTGGAGGGAAGGGAACAGTAGAGATAGTAGACTTCTGCAAGGATTCGTGTTGGCAACAATCTTGTTTAATGTTTCAATTAATGACTTCTAAAAGGGAAAAAAAAGTAGTAGTTGACTAACTACTGACTAGGGATGTAAATATCTTAAAATATTATCCTCCAATTTTATTGGTTAAACAGTTAACTGATAGCTCATACCTAGTTAAGTGGCCTTTGGCAGGAACTTACGGCTTCACTGTGCTCCCAGCAGTGTGTGGGTCCCAGGCCACTGGCAGGGAGCGAGCCATGGGCCTGAGACCCACCACTATAGGGAGCCTGGGCAGACCTACCACCAAGCCAAGACTCTTACTGCCGCAGCAGGAAGGCCCCACCTAAGCCCTGTGGGGGGCCTGACACCTTCCTCCCTCCCTATGGCGGCAGGATCTGGGTACAGGAGAGGGCAAAGGAAAGGTCCACAGTCCCAGCCCCTGCAGGTGGGGAAGCTGCCTTCTAGTGGCTCAGTCACACTCACCGCCCCCTGCCATGGCTTGCTCCCCGCCAGCAGCCTGGGACCCATGCAGCACCCACACGAAGACATGAGGGGACAGGGCCAATCCTGCCAGAGGTCACTAAACAGGAAACAGTAAACAGTATAAATGTAATTGTTGTTTAACCATTTACATCCATACTACTGACACATTATTCCTGACCACATGAAGTTAGAAGGCACTGGAGAAAGAAGAGAATGTCATATAGGAAGAACTGAATGGTCAAGAGCACTGCAGCAACAGCGATGGGATAAAGTCCAATGGCACAAGTGCTTCAGTGGAGGCTAGTCAACAGGTGTCCCCACACCAAAGCACCCTTGTGCCCTACCTAGCCAGTCCCTGAATGTGCACTGCTGTGGAGTGGTTTTTTTGTTTTGTTTTGGTTTTTTTTACTCTGCAGCAGGATATTACATGCATTTACAAGTACCATCCAGCTGCAGCATAAATGCATTTACTCCACCCTAATAGGGGTGCACATGTAGATGCTGAGACCTTTACTGTACAGCTAATTAGTCAGCTGTACAGTAAACGTCTTGTGCAGATGTACCCAGGGACTAATAAAAAGTTTCTATTATATATAAACCAGGGTTTTGTCTTCTGAAAACAGAAAGAGAAAAACTCAAAGATATTATTCTGTTACAGAATAACTGTTAGCTAGTAATGTGGTGCTGCCATAAAAAAGGGAAAATAAAATCCTAGGATGTGTTGGCTGAGGCAGACATAGGGAAGTATTCCAGCATGCAAGGCAATGGAATACTATGCACAATTCCAGTCGAGAAAGAGGACTTTAAACTGGTACAGATCAGAGAAGGGCCACTATGCATCCAAATTTTATCTTATATTGCTTAGAAGCTGGGTGACATCCTCTTTGGCATTTAACCCTTCATCTTCCTTGCGCACACTCAAAACTACCAACTACTCCCTCCTCTGACAGTCAGACCATGTGCCCCGCTCCCTGCACAGCTGGCTGGGCAGAGGAGCAGAGTCCAATCCCATTCAAAATCTGGAAGAAGCACAGTATATACCACAACTTCAGCCAAAGTACAAGAAATATGCACTAAAACAAAAAAAACCAAACAAGCACATGCGCGCGCGCGCACATACACATACACACAGAGGCCTCTCTGTCTTCCAATGGCAGTAAATTCTTCCTGGTGTCCTTGCTTCTCATTGCTAAAGCTCAACCTTCAGCTGCAACATCATCATGCCTTCCTGCTACAGTCCTCCCTCCCTTTCTTCTCCCAAGACTGTCCTTTTACTACCAAGAAAGCCCAGCTCCTGGGTGTATTAAATCACTGACTCCTGACTGGGAGACAGGCCACATTAGTTGCAGTGAAACCTTCAAACCTTTCTAGCCAGCCCATCCTGTGAGAGGACCGTACATGGCTACAAGGAGGATGGGAGGAGAGAGGCAGAATTCGCTCAAATTCCACCCTATGGTTGTGACAAGGCAGCAACCACAACAAATTCAGAGGTAGGGAAACTCTACCCATTTTCAGAGCCAAAACCCAGTAGTGAAAATTCTGCATCTATATCTTTAGAAGTGACATTTGAGTGTCAGCTTCCAAAACCCTAAAACATGTTGCACAAAAATAACTCTCCAACCTGATTCATATTTTTCTTTGAAAACAAATTTACTATTGAATGATGTTGAAATAATGAAATTTATCAAGTAATCTGTACTTAGGCTTACAATCTTTAACCTCTCATGTTAGCAGTGTCCGAGTAATATGACAACTCAGCAAAGTAGCAGTACCAGAAGTTAAGAAATGCTAGACATCATTAAAACTTTGCATTTCTGTGGAATCTCCCTTCAGATGATCCTGAAGTATATTACAAGACTCATGACACCGCTGTTCTTACAGCAAAAAAGCACTGTAAAAACAGTGATTTACAGATTTCTCTTTTCATTCTAAAGTTTCATTACTTTTCTTTCTTTACTCTGTATAATGTATAAATATTAACTTTTTAGTGGCAGTATCTATTACAATGCCCATTTTAAATTCTAAGAATCCAGGGTACAGAGAATAACAACAATCTTCCCAAGGACAAATTTGGAGTACATGGCAAAACTGTACCTGGCAGATACCTCAAATATTTTTTCCTTTGTAATTTTTACTGAAGAAGAATTAAGAAGTCAAATGCAACCTTCAGTAACATCCAAGTAGCCCATGGTCTGCAAATTCTGCCTTGTTACATTTGTGACATATCAATAACTAAGATTGCACAGCTGTGACAGAACGTAATTTAACCAGAAACTTCATTATTAGTTTTGCTGGTGTATGTGCCGGATGAAATCAAGTTTATTCCTTCACTTTGGTTGGGTAACAAAAGTAAAAAACACAAAAGCCCCAACAAAAAATTTTTAGGGAGCAAACAACATTATTAAGGATGAAGGTTTCAGCTGTAATTTGATTGTAAAAAATAATAATAATAATAATAAAGATCCCTGAAAAAACACTGCAATTATCAAAGGGTCACCTTTAATGTGAATTCACTGAATTCCTCAACTTAACTTTGACAGCAAGCCAAACAGTTGAAAGCATCAGTAAGTGGCCAAGTTGACAAATCAACCTTAACTCTCCTTTCTTGGCAAGATCAGTCTCCTACACTTACTTATTAACAAAACGTGTTAATTTACAACCACTTCTTTGGTGACATTAAATAAATTTAATCTTCCTTTAGACATATATGATCTCATGAGAGCTTTAAAAACCTATGTAAACAGTGCAGATATATTAGATTTGGAAGAGACATTGCATCTGTGTACACTTATTACCAGAATGCTAAAGATACTCACAGTGCAGAATTTGCTTTTTATTTAGTTATTAGCCAACTGCCTGTCAAGAATGACACCGTGCCACCACTACCTCCCAGGAACTGGGGAGGCAGGGGAAGCTTGCACATGGCCCCTGCCACCCACTGTCTAGCACGGCCATAGATCCACATCTGGCTGTGTGCAATCTGCCCCACACCTCCACATCCAGCCCTGTGCACACCCCCACACACACACACCCTGCTGCTCCGTGTCCATGCCCACGACCCAACCCCCATTGCTCTGTATCCAGCCCCACACCCAGAGGTGGATTGACGTGTACTGAGGCCCTGGGCAAACACAAAATTGAAGGCAGCCTCCCCACAGGAGCTGGGCTGCTCCCTGCCCCCCCACCCACCCTGCTATGGCCAAACATACACACACTGGCACACACGTGCAGGCATGCACACAGACAGGCGTACACTCTACTCTCACTCACTCTCTGCACGTTGACATACAGACACAGACACAAACACTCTCCCACCTGCCACAACCAGATGCATACAAACACACAGACTCATGCACACATGCAGATGGGAGCACACTGCTCACTCACATTCTGCACATAGGCATACAGAAGAACACTCTCCCTCCTGCCATGAAGAGACATGCACACACAGACATGCACACATGCAGACAGGTGCACAGTCTACTCACTCACCCTCTGCACCTGGACACACAGACAAAACACACTCCCCTCCTGCCATAAACACAGACA
This sequence comes from Crocodylus porosus, assembly GCF_001723895.1. Classification (NCBI taxonomy): domain Eukaryota; kingdom Metazoa; phylum Chordata; order Crocodylia; family Crocodylidae; genus Crocodylus; species Crocodylus porosus. Next base: position 190,204,465 of record NW_017728906.1, read on the forward strand.
TATGAACGCACGCATGCAGACTGGTACACACTCTACTCACGGACACACAGACCCAAACACACTACCTGCCATGAACAGGCACATGCACGTACACACGCAGACATGCGCACACAGATGTGCACACAGAAGCAGATGCATACAGGTGGCCTGATGCGTGCACACAGAGGCACAGATGCACACTCACGCACAGACAGACAAGTGCATGCTTTTTCTCAGCTGGCCCCACCGATATTAAATTGATCTTCTCAATTTATTGATTGCCCACATGTAGAAAAGAGGCACAGGAAGCATAACGAGGCTGGAGGAAGAGGTGGGGGTGACAGGAGCAGTCCCACTTTTCCTCAGCTAGCCCCAGTGCTAAAGTGCTCCTGGCAATTTTTTTTATTTTTTTTTCCCCCCTGTGGAAGTGGGGCAGCACAGGCTATGCAAGGCTGAAAAAGGAGGTGGGGGCAACGGAGGGTACCCACTCTTCCTCAGCTGGCCCCAGTGCTATTAAACTGATCTTCCCAATTTATTGATTTCCAACTTGTGGTAAAGGGGCACAAGGAGCAGCTCCACTGAGGCTGGAGGAGGCAGTGCCAGCAGAGGAGCTCCCACTTTTCCTCAGCTGACTCCAGCGCTTGTAAAGTGTTTGTGGCAAAAAAAATGTTTTGCCTCTCTGGAAGTGGGGCACAGGAGGCCGCAGGAGAAGTGGGGGTAACAGGGGGGCTCCTGCTTTTCCTCAGCTGGCCCCGGTGCTATTAAATTGATCTTCCCAAGCTACTCATTTCCAAGTTGTGGTAAAGGGGCATGGAGGCTGCAGGAGGCAGAGCCAAAGGAAGGGCTCCTGCCTTTCCTCAGCTGGCCCTGCCACTCCTAAATTGATCGTAGCAATTTTTTTTTTTTTTGCCTCTATGGAGGTGGGGCAGAAGGAGCAGAAGGACAGACAAACGCTTTTATCACTGCATGCACAGTTGGGCAAAAGTTACGGACAGATGGACAGACTAAGTCTTCTATTATATTCGAATGTTAGAGCTTGTGATTCCAGTGGTGTTAGACTAGCACACAACCAACAGGGCTGGTGCCTTCAGTGTCCTGAATGGGAACCAAAACTTAAGATAAACCTGGTGCCTAGGAAGGAGCACACGTGTCACAATGTTTAATGATATGGTATCCCATACATCAGTTAATGAATAATATATAACAGACTGGATAGCTCATAAAGATAAACACACTTTCAACACTGTGTGTAATACTTTGCTCCCGTTCCTTTTGTTCTTTTTGTAATATGGGTTGTAATACAAAGTTGTGTACCTAAGTATATTAGCTCTATGTTTAACAAAAGAGAGGGCAGATGGGAATCAGGACACAATGACTTCTACAAACTATGGATCAGAGTTTGCCGACGTCTTGTCTATGGGCAGCATAACCATATGGAGGGCGGGAATCGGCACAAGCAAGGAACAAACAACAGTACAGCTTTCTAGTTCTGTGATAACTGATACAATGAAACTCTTGTCTCCAAGTTGTTGGTAACAGTAAGGCAATTGCACAAGGGCAGAAGCGAGACTGTCTGAATATCATGACCAAATTATACAAAAATTTTCAAATGTTCATCTTAAATTTAACTGTAACTCCAGATTTTCAGTATTTTGAAACAGGAGGGGCTGTTAGTTCATTTTTAATAGGAAAGTCTCCATACTATAAACATATACAATCCTTTTAGAGATTGTCAGACATATGTCCCCACAGGCTGGATCCAAGCCAGCAGAGAGAGACATATTAGCTGGCCTACAGTGCTGCTGTACATCTCAGACTAAAACAAACATGCACAACGCACATGGGGCCAGTTCAGCATGCATGCTGCATGCAGGGCCAATCCACAGGCTTGATCTGGTCCACAAACCAGCCGTCCTGCGCTACTCATCCAGCCCACCTGGCCTGATGAGTTTGACACCCCTAAATTAAGAGATGGTTTATCTTTAAGTAAGTACCTTTTACTAGACCTAAAAATTTAATTTGTTAAAGTTTTTGCCTGGTCTGTCCTTAGTGTCCTCTCCTCTGCTGACATTTGAATTGTTTGAAGACATTTACTGGAAGACAGAAACAAAGCACGAAGACCAAAAAACAGGAAGCTGGGATTCTTACAGATTTCAGAAGCTTTTCACGCTCAGTAGCTGTCTAGCAAGCCTTAGGGTCAGTTCCCCCTTTGTCTAAATCTTCTCTCCTAGCTTTAAAATATCTATGGTGAGGCAAAGTAAGAGGACTTGCTGCAAAGCTAGAGAGGGACTGATCCAAAACTCGGTGATCCACCCAGTAACACTTGCTGTCTAACCACAGGCACCCTTTAGAAGTTCATAGTCATTCTAATAATCCTGAAGACATGTTGTATGAACCATCTTTCTTTTTTTAAATTAGTCCTCAACTGGACATTACTGCAATTTGGAAATGACTTTGAGGAATTAAGGGAATTCAAAGCGTTTCCAATTCTACAGCTAGCGTGCATAAAAATACCTCCGGTTATCACTGTACAGCATTACCCTGTACCGCACAGACATGCCATGCTCCAAAAGGGCCTCGTTATCCAAAATTATGTTTCTAACAGGAAATAACTTTCAACTCCAAGTATCTCCATGATTATTCGTGATGCACAAAGGACTGCCTTCACACTAGAAAGTGTAATTTACCGTTCAGAGCAAGACTGCACTTTTAAAGGTGTCTCAATCACATGATAGCACATACTTTCTTGAAACAGCATAAGAGCTGAAAGTCAGATTCATTTTAGTTCAGATCAACACAAGGGGTTTAGGGCTTGCCCATGGTAGGGAACATGACAGGCAACTGATGACCATTCAAGAATAACTATTCTGGCAAAGTTAGCAATTCTAAAATGCCCCAATGAAGACTTTTTTTTTCCTGGAATAAAACTGACCAGAACAATTAGTCTGTACTGCGAGCATAGTAAAGATTTCAGAACAAAGTGACTTTTGTTTCAGAATTGTGTAGATCACTTATTGATGTCCAATGAAAGGGAAAATGCTGAAAGAACCATGACATTTAACCAGTCAGTCTGGCACATGTTACACTTAAGACACAGTCACTTGTTGAAGCAATTAATGATGTGATAAAACAAGGAATAAACCACAAAATTATTACACAAAGAAGTGTGTAATAACTTCGTAGCCGATTCCTATCATAACTGAATGTGTGGCCAGGCTGGGGCTCCCAACCCCAGGGTGCACTCCTGTGGCTAGGAAGGAAGTGCGTTGTCAGATCCCACGACGCGTTCACTTGCATGTCTGCCAGGGGCCTCAATGAGGAAGCTCTAAGAAATGTATGGGGAGTTCTCTTCATGGGCAAAGTTCCAAAAACAAAGAGAAAGTAACAAAAATTCTCAGTTACTATAATGTAATTCTTGCTTCGAAAAGGTAGAAATTAAGAGACAACACCAATCAACTAATCATGCTATTTCTTCCAAGATCTTCTAAAAATCAGGCACACTGTAAAACTGTATCTTGGCCAAGTGGTGTTTTAAACCAAAAAAAAAAAACAGAAAAAGATAAAATCATTTCACAAAATTGTATATGGCAAGGTGTTCACATTAAACTGGGAAACACTGAACACAAGACAAGAGCAAGACCCTTCAACTGGCCACGCTGTTCCAGGACAGTTGTGACTGCTTGTCAAAGAAGTCCTTATATTTTTAAAAGGAAGTACAGAAATAATGCATCTCATTCAAGATGTCATGATTTAAGAGAGCAAAAGATTAAATAAATTATAGGAAAACCTTTGCAAATATTTATGATAGAACATAAAGGTATACCAACCTTAAAATGCAAAAGAAAGCAATATATAAGCTTCCATTTGCTGTCAGAAATGAAGTTGACTGCAAGATTTCAGGTAGCAGTTTGTGCAAATAATAGTCGAGCTTTCTTTTTCTAAGAATTGCTGCAATCTGGGGGGAAAAGAAAATGACACACTTTACTAAAATCTTCTTTTTGCATACTGTAAGGGAAAAAGGACTATTATAAAAGAAGACATTCACACAAGCAATAAATCAAAGCCTTTTAAATTTATTGCGATACTTGTACAAACTAAACAGATTTTGTTTGAAACTGCTGCAGTTGTCAGGATATTTATAACAGAAAATACACCAGGTAATCTCAGACTGTGACCATATGAAGAATTTTATCACCTTGCTACTTTTGGCCATAAGAGTAGGAAAATGTCTGTAGACTATTCACAATATTATGGCCTGCACAGCATTTTGTGTTCCCAGGGAACCAGGCCATCTCTAAAATAAAGGTCAGAATACCCCATACTAGTCCAAGCATTAGCCCTACTCAGTTCCCACAAAACAGGGAGGTATTTCATTAAGATTTGAACTCCAACAAGCTTCAGAAGTTGTTGGGTTTTTTTTCCTTGAAGCCTTCCTCAAAAAATTTTCAGTCCAAAAACTGAACAGAGAACAGAATAACCCTTATCATTCCTGCAAAATGTGCCTAAAGAGGAGGGTCTCTCTTGCAATATATCACGCAATGTGCATCAACCCTCAGAAAAAAGGCAAAATATGGATAATACATATGCATAGAAGTCAATTTAATTTCCACGCCTAAACATCTGTATAAGGGAACTCTGCAGGCAAATCCAATTGCCCTTTACAAGCAAGTGTAAGAAACCTCTTCCTATTCCCCAGTCCCCTAGTCATCCATTCCCACTCCCCTTCCCCACCACAAAAAGAGATCCCCTCTTCCAATGTCCCCTTCCAACCCCTCTCTTACAGAGGTGCTCTGGTCATCCCAAGGGGTCCACTCGTGGACTGCATGAGTCCAGCCCGTGCACCACATGCAGTGTGCAGGGCTGGGGCCGGCACATGGTGTCTGTCCAACAGTCCACAGGCCAGGTAGGATCCATGGGTAGGATCCAGCCCACAGGCTGTATGTTTGACACCTTGGATCTATATTATACAATGCAGTGCCTTGCTGAGGCATACTGCGACTGCTCCCTGCACTCGCTCCCAAACCTTAAGTCATGTAGCTGCAATTAATGTAGCACTACTTGCACATAAATAGGCTCTGCCTTGCAGCAGAGCTTGATATGCACGTAGTCTCCATTAATGCAGCAACTCTGCTTCTGTTTCAGAGATAAACCACCTCAGACAGTATGCCTTAGCAGGTACTGTTTAGACATACCCACAGCTACTACACTAAACCTGCACTCAACACTCTGACTTCCATTGAATATACAGTCAAACTCAAGAACTCTGGGTGAAAGGGTGAAAGGGACAGGCTCATGGGGTGTTCTCCTCAATTCTTCCAGTCAAGGGAAAGGGCCCAGGCAGGTGTAGATGCATCCCACAGATTAATGCATGGCTGCGCAGATGGTGTCGCCAGCAGGGCTTTGGCTTCTTCAACCATGGGATGATGTTCCAGGAAGGATTAGTAGGGGGGGACAGGATCTACATGACAAAGAGAAGGAAGAGCATCTTTGCAGACAGGCTTGCTAACCTAGGTTTGCTGGGGGATGGAGAACAATGCCCTGAGTGGGGAAGCAGAGGACCTAGAGGAAAAGCAAGCAGGAGGGGGCAGCAGGGGAGGCCTCATACTTCCTGAGAAAGTAGGGGCAATCTGTTAGTCATCTCAGGTGTCTGTACATGAATGCACGGAGTCTGGGAAACAAGCAAGAAGAATTGGAAGTCCCCACACAGTCAAGGAACTATGACTTGACTGGACTAACAGAGACGTGGTGGAAACTCCCATTACTGGAGCATTGTCATGGATGGGTACAAACTGTTAAGGAAGGATAGGCAGGGGAAAGAGGGGAAGGAGTTGCTCTTTATGTAAAAGAGCTGCTCAGGGCTCCAGTGTGAAGCTGGAGATTGTCCTTGTTGCTGTCCCCTCTGACCCTAACCCAGAGACTTTCAACAGGCCTATGTTCTGGTGGGTGTCTACTCTAGACCACCAGACAGGAGGGTAAGGTAGATGAGATTTTCTTCAAACAGCTAGCAGAAGTTTCCAGATGACAGGCCTTGCCTCTCATGGGGGACTTCAATCACCCTGACATCTGCTGGGAGGGCAACACAGCAGTGCACAGGCAATCCAGGAAGTTTTTGTAGACTGCAGGGGACAACTTCCTGGTGCAAGTGTTGGAAGACCAGCTACGGGTCACACTCTTCTTGACCTACTACTCACAAACTCCCCTACCCTCCATCAATGCTGACCTCGTGAAGGAACACCTTGAGAAGCTGGATACCTTCAAGTCAGCTGGCCCTGACAACCTGCACCCCAGGGTACTCAAGGA
>NW_017728906.1:190211923-190228513 GCF_001723895.1 Crocodylus porosus
CTACATTGAACACCTTCAAGAGTAAATTGGATGCTTATCTTGCTGGGATCCTATGACCCCAGCTGACTTCCAGCCCTTTGGGCAGGGGGCTGGACTCGATGATCTCCCAAGGTCCCTTCCAGCCCTAATGTCTATGAAATCTATGAAACAGAAAAGAATTTGGGGGGGAGGAACATAAAAGTGGATGGCAACTTGGGCAGCAGCAACCATAAGATGATTGAGCTTAGGATCCTGAGGAAAGGATTTGTAGAGCGGGAGAAGAAGGATCCTGAACTTCAGAAAAGCAGACTTTGACTCACTCTTGGAACCAATGGGCAGTCCCTGGGGGGCCACTCTGAGAGGGAAAGGAGTCAAGGGCAGATGGTTACAATTTAAAGAAACCTTATTGAGGGTGCAGAAATGAACCATCCTGATGCACAGAAAAACTAGCAAGTAAGGCAGAACACCAGCTTGTCTTCGCAGTGAACTCTTCAGTGAGCTAAACCACCAAAAGGAAGCTTACAAATGGAAACTTGGACAAACAGCTAAGGACACTGGTGACATGTAGTAGGTACACATGCACCCCAAGATAAGCGGTGCACCCCCTGCAAGAAGCACTGCAAACACTGCCAGCAGCACCAGTGGGCAGTCGCCGCTTGCCACCTCCCTCCCCCTCACTTCCAACACTGCCAGTAGCATCTGCGGGCAGTCCTTGATCGGTGCTGGCCACCGCAGATGCGGGAGATTGTTGACACCACTGCAGCCACCTGCGGGAGCTCCCCGCTCGGCCCACTGCCACCACCAACACCATTGTGGCTGCCTGCAGGAGCTCACCACTCACCGCCACCATGCCCCTGCCACTGCTGCCTGTGAACGGTTGTCATGTGGCCCCAGCCTCCAGGGGCAGGTGGCATTCATGACTAGGGAGGAATAAAAGAGTATTGCTTGGGCATGCAAAAATAAAAATCAGGAAGGCCAAAGCGCAACTGGCAAGGGATGTGAAGGGTAACAAGAAGGGTTTCTACAAATATGTCAGCAATGAGGAAGATCAGGGAAAATGTGGGTCCCTTACTGAATGGAGGAGACAACCTAGTGACACATAATGTGGAAAAGGCTGAAATACTCAATGCCTTTTTTATCTCAGTCTTCAGAGACAAGGTAATCTCCCAAACTACTGCTCCTGGAAGTGTAGTTTGGGGAGAAGGTGAGCAGCCAACAGTGGCAAAAGAACAGGTTAGGGACTATTTAGAAAAGCTGGACACACAAGTTCAAGTGCTGAGGGAATTGGTTGCGATTGCAGAGTTGATAGCCATTATCTTTGAAAACACATGGCAGTCAGGAGAGGTCCTGGGCAACTGGAAAAGGACAAATATAGTGCCCATCTTTAAGAAAGGGAAAAATGAGTATCCAGAGAACTACAGACTGGCCAGCCTCACCTCAGTCCTTAGAAAAACTATGGAGCAGGTCCTCAAGGAATCCATTTCTAAACACCAGGAGGAGATGATGATTAGGAATAGCTAGCATGGATTCACCAAGGGCAAGTCATACCTGACCAACGTCATGCTTTCCATGATAAAATGACTGGCTCTGTGCATGGGGGGAAAGTAGACATGATATACCTTGACTTTAGCAAGGCTTTTGATACAGTCTCCCACAACGTTCTCACAAGCAAGCTCAAGAAATACAGGCTAGATGGATGGACTGTAAGGTGGATACAAAATACCTGGATCATTGGGCTCAAAAGGTAGTAATCCATGGCTTAACGTCTAGTTGTCAACCACTATCAAATGGTTTGCCCCAGGAGTCGGTCCCGGGGCTGGTTTTGTTCCATATCTTCATCAATGACCTGGAAGCTGGGCTGGAGTGTACCCTTAGCAAGTTTGCAGATGACACCAGACTAGGGGGGAGTAATAGATACACTGGAAGGTAGGGCTAACATTCAGCAAGACCTTGAAAAATTGGAGGACTGGACCAGAAGAAATCTCATGAGGTTCAATAAAGACGTGCAAAATCCTGCATGTAGGACAAACCAATCCCATGCACCAATACAGACTGGGGACCACCTGGCTAAGCAGCAGCTCTACAGAAAAGGACCTGTGGGTTACAGTGGACAGTAAGCTGAATACGAGGCAACAGTGTACCCCTTGTTGCCAAGAAAGCTAATGGCATACTGGGCTACGTTAGTAGGAGCATTGCCAGGGAATGATTTTTCCCAGGGATTCAGCACTGGTGAGGCCACATCTGGAGTACTATGTCCGTTTTGGCGCCCCACTATAGAAAGGATGAAAACAAATTGGAGAGAGTCCAGCAGAGAGCAGAAAAATGGTTAGGGGGCTGGTGCACTTGACTTATGAGAAGAGACTGAAGGAACTGCACCTATTTAATCTAGAGAAGATTGTGGGGGGACGACTTACTAGCAGCCTTCAGCTACCTGAAGAGTGGCTCCAAAAAGGATAGAGCTAGACTGTTTTCAGTGGTTACAGATGAGAGAACAAGTAATGGTCTTAAGTTGCAACTATAAAATTTTAGGCCAGATATTAGGAAAAAACTGGTCTCACTACATGGGTGATGAAACACCAAAACAGGTTACCCATTAAGATTGTGGAATCTTCATCCTTGGAGGTTTTTAAGACCCAGTTAGACAAAAAGCCTTGGCTGGGATGCTGTAGTTAGGGCTGGTCCTGCTTTGTGCAGCAGGATTGGGCTAGAATTTCCTGAAGTCCCTTCCAACCCTAATTCTATGATTCTATGACACAGTTTTTGTCTTTGACACACCGATGATCTACCTCAGAATATCTAAATTTATCACCTAAATTTCCTTAAGCCCCAGGGAACTTCCTAGTTTAAGGATAAACCTCATCTACTCAGGTGAAAGGGTTTTTTTTTTTTAGGACAGTTGGAAATTTTAGAACAAACTCCAGCAGAAAACCACAAGCCATCACAAACTTCAATACCTTCTTACAAAGTTTTTGAACCTACCACCATTAACACAAACAGCAGAATGTGCACTTAAAAACCCCAGCCCTACTAAACCAAGCTAAATATACTGCAATGCTTGCACAATTCTCTTTTTGCAAAAGCAATAGTATACATACAGAAGAAAATTTTCAGAAAAGAGAATCTGAACATACCATCTTCTATCTAAGACAATATTAGAAACTTTTTTTAAGAGAATCATTTGGGTTCAATCTAAAGTGTTCAGAGGTCATCTGCAGCCTTTTCAGAGTTAGATCTGTTCAGTCAGTAAACAATGTTGGTTATTCACTTTGGTAAACCAAATATTCAATACTGTAATTGCAGTGATGCAAAAAAAAAAAAATGTACCCTTACAGTCTAGAAAATGACTAATTATGAAATTATATGTTCTTAGGCAACAGATCTGCTCCCTTCTGGTAAAAGGGCAACCAAATCTAACATATTTACATGCAATAGATATTATGGATTTATATGAGGAAAACCCCATGCGCACACAAGTTTAAAAATTAGTACCTATGCATGGAGCAAAACAGCATCTTATAACCTAGTTTGGCAGAGTTTCAAAATACCTAGCAAGGTTCCCTGGAAATTAATGAAGGAAGAACAGACCTCAGGAGCCAGAGGGAAAAGCTGGGGTTCTGTTCCCACATACAATTTCATTTTATTGCACTTCTGGAACTTTGCGCAGAAGACAGACGGAGCTTAAGAGTCTGCAAAAGACAGCCACCTTCTTCATGGTCGCACACACAGCAATATGCACGTTTAAAATAAAGTCTCTGTGCTAAGAAGCTCAGATCAGATCAGCTCCATTCTATATAGTGGAGCCTATTAAATTTCATCCAGATACTGTCTATACCAAGACAAATGACTCTGGAAATCCCTTAATATTAACCACTCCAGTAGAACCCATTTACAGTCCTTCCTCAGCGTGATTCAATTTTACTTATGCCATCATTATTTTTCAGTTTACCATATCCACCACATACATCACCACTTTTACCATTGTTTCTACCTCTCCATGAATAGTGCCTACCCTCCAATACCTGTGTTCCTTACTGGACATTGTGTCTACATTAGGAAACGGACAGATACCCAACACGATGTTTCAAATGCTCTGTCTATAATCCAAACTGAAAAAAAGTGCTGTTGAAAGCTGAAATGAAACACATTCAGTGTACACAAACAGGCACAACTGAGTTCGCCATCCATTTTAAAAAGCATGGTCAAAGCACGGTCCCAACAGAGGCCCATAAAGCCTTTTTCAACAGAAGCTGCTTAAGTTGAGTTGTTCCATCTATTCAAACTGCACCAACTGGGCACGGTTTAAATGCTATGGGACGTAAGCTCCAGTTTAACCTAGTGTCAAAAAGATCTCTTTTTTAATTAGCTATGTGTATCATGCACCGTTGTCCAAACTCACTCAGCTGATTTCTGAAGCCCCACACATTCCAGTTTCAGAAAAATTAGACATGTGACAACTGGCATTCAAAAGACAGAAGTAAAGAAGCTCAGACCTTTTCTGTCAGGCATCAACTGGGCCTTTCTTTCATCCTCTTCCTTTCACATTTCTTCACAAAACCTTGACAAGTTTTCTGGAGCAAGCCAGATCTACTGGAATGTTTTGATGTTAGTGATGCATGTAAGTATGTCAGTCCCACTCAAGCAAGGCTTAACACCAACTGCACTGAAGGCCTCCTAGTGAGCAGGAATCTATAACTCACGTACCCTCAGCATGTGAAGAATACTTGCTTCAAAGTAAATTATTCTAAGGTCATGATATCTTGAGGATAGCATTACAGGTCTTTCCCTGATGCACATTTCTGCTCGTCTCAAACCACAGAAGGAGTATGTATTGCGGTACAGACATGGCCAAAGAAAAACAAGGGACATAAAACACTGAAAAAGAACCAACCAGCATAGTAACTCTTTCAGGGGCCTCATTAACTTCCAGTGGATACAACTTCCATCTCAAGGTCTAAAATGAGATCCTGCTAGTTCTGCGCTGAATAGAATCTCCTTAGGCAGTGAGACATCAAACCATTTGTCAATGAAAGAGAGGATTTCCTCATTAACTCACATCTTCAGCATCATAAATAACCAGTTAAGTAAGGCTCAGTCTGCTCTCCCTCCTCATTCTGTACAGTTCAATAAACCTTCATGCGGAAGAATTTTGCAAATGCATTTGCAGTTTCCTTTTAAGTTACTGAAGTTCTTTTTCCTTCCTGAATAAAGGTTATATTAAAATACAACACTGAATTGAAAGCCATTCAGTTCAAATTATGGATGAGAAATTGCAGACAGTTTACACTATTCATTATAACTAGGAGCCGGAAACTCCTGTTACTATAAAGAAAAATTTGCAGGAGGCAGCTGAGCAGGAGTGAGCTGCACCACAAGCTGGCTGCATGAGGCAGCATCCAGGCAGTCTGAGGGTAGAGGAGCCCCACGCAGCTGCTGGAGCTGCAGCAGGGAGGGACAGGCTGGCCATTAAGACCCAGGGTAAACCCTTGAGCTTAATTAGGCACCTGACAGAAAGGGGCAGTGCTCCAGAGCACACAAACCCAGCCCTAGATGCAAGGAGGGCAGCCTGGCCCAGCATGCTACAGGGAGCAGATTTCCTGGGGGAAAGGGGCTGCAGAAGGCAGCCTGGCAAACAACCTGACCACACATGAGAGCCCAAGAGGAGGTATGGCTTGCAGGAAGACATCAACCCAAAGTTGAAGGAGATTTTTGTTGCAAGCGGTTGCTTGGCTTGTATTTGTGTTGTGTTAAAGTTGAAACCAGAAGGCTGTGTTGTGGCTAAGGGAGCGGAATAAAGGCCACAGGGCCGCCTGAGCAGCACCCCGCATAGAGCCCAAAAGGGGGTTGAGTAGCATCAGAACCACCTGGCCTGGGTTGGAGACCCAGGGGGCTGAGGGGTGCATAACCAGGCTTGCCCAAGTTGGAGACCCCAGAGGGCTGAGAGGAAAAAGAGAGCACCAACGCCTAGGTCTGGGACCCCAAGGAGGCCCGGAATCCAGGAAAGGCGACGTCAGGGCCAGGGGGCCCAGGGACCATGAGCAACAGGGGCCCCGAGGTGGACATAAGGAGAAAGCTGAGATAGCGAAGGCCAGGCTGGAACCAGTGGGCCATGGCAGGAAGCTAACAGCTAGAATATCAGTGGCCCAAGCCGAGAGAGCAGAGGCCCCTAAAGGAAGATCCAGGAGATTATTTGAATAACATCTGCGAGGCATGGGCATGGCTGTGGGGGAGGAAGGAGCCACAAACAGCCCTTAAGGCAGTGGGTGTCCTGAGGCACTTAGTGTTTGAAGGGGCAGGACTGGGAGGTACCTGCTAGCTGAAGCACAGAGAAGAGCTGGCGCTGGCACCCTGGAGCAGCCCCCCTCGTTACAATCAAATACAGGCAGTCCTCGACTTTACAACATTCAAGTTACAACAAATGACACTTACGACATTTATAAACTGACACCGTTTTGACTTTCCAAACTTGGTTTAGACTTTACGACACTCAATCCAATGCCACGCCACGCTAGCAAGTTCGCTGTGCCTCCCAGCTCCCTGTGCCGATCTGCTGCACTGCCCATCTCCCCAGCTCAAGATGCTCAGTTGCTGTCCCGATGCCATTTTTACATCATGAATCTTTGTGTTTCCAAACTTTTTCTTAAAATGTAGTGTTTCTTTGCCCATAATAATGGCAGAAAAGAGTAAATCTGGTGCAAGTGATGTTTCTAAGAAACATAGAGCAATTACTATGGAAACAAAAATGGAAATAATTAAGAGGTCTGTAAAAGGTGAGACGCCAACTGAAATTGGCAGAGCTTTGGATATCCCCCAAATGACTATCATGGAGATATCTAAAGACAAGGTAAGAATTCAGGAACATGTTAAGGGTTTGGCTCCTATGCAGTCAACTGTAATAACTAAGCAGCGTGTTGGACGTATCACTAAGGTTGAGAAACTGTTTATTGTTTGGCTGGAGGATAAAAATCAATGCCGTGCTCCTTTGCAATTAGGCATAATTCAGGAAAAAGCTAGGAGTCTTTATGATGATCTGAAGAAACAACAGGAGGAGACTTCCAATGCTGAGCCTTTTATTGCAAGTAGGGTGTGATTTGTGTGTCTTAAAGCCAGGGCCAATTTGCAGAACATCAGAAGTCTGAAGTGAAGCTGCCAGTGCCAATGAGGAGGCAGCTTGTGCTTTTCCTGAGACACTGGCTGAAATCACTGAAGAAGGTAGGTATTGTACTCGGCAAGTTTTCAACATTGATGAAACTGAGCTCTTTTAGGAAAAAAAATGCCGTTGAGAACCTGCATGGCCAAAGAAGAGAAATCCACGCCAGAGTACAAAGCTGCTGAAGATAGGCTCACTCATTTTGCTCAGTGCCAATGCTGCAGGTGACTTTAAACTTAAAGCCTTACTTATGTCCCATTTAGAAAACTCCAGAGCTTTCAAGGGATATTCCAAGGCATTTCTCCCAGTGATATGGAAATCCAATCCTAAGGAATGGGTCAATAAGAACATTTTTGAAGATTGATTTAATCATTATTTTGTGCCAAGTGTCAGGAATTACTTGCAGCAAAAACAATCTTGCATTTAAAGCACTGATAATCCTCAACAATGCTCCTGGTCATCCAACCATCCTTGATGACATGCATCCTGACATCAAAATGGTCTTTCTGCCCCCCAAAACCACCTCATTGCAACCTGTTGACCAGGGGCTAATTGCATCCTTCAAGGTCTACTATCTTAGGTGCACATTTGCCCAGGCTATCAGAGCAACTGAGAAGGAAGGTGGACCAACTCTGAAGGAATTCTGCAAGGGCTTCAACATTTACCACGCAGTTAAGAATATTGGTGAGGCATGGAATTAAGTCAAACAATCAAATCTGAATGGTGTTTGGAGAAATTCATGTCCTGAGTTTGCGTCCAACTTCCAAGGTTTTACAGACACTGTTGAAGGGGTGACCAAAAATGTTACTGAAATGGGCAAAAAACTCAACTTAGATGTTGCGCCAGAAGATGGTGATGAGTTGCTGGCATCACATTCTGAAGAATTAACTAAATGAGGACCTCATTGAATTGGAACACCAAAAGTGACAGAGGAAGAAGAAGATGCACCACTGTTGACACCTCCTCATAAAGTCTTGACAACAAAAGCACTGGCTGAGGCATTTCAATATTTGGAATCTACCATGTCCCTGTTTGAGGAACATGACCCCAACATTGAACACCGTGCAACAGTGAATAGGGGCATATCCAACGTGTACAGCTGCTATAGAGAAATTACAGGCAGAAGGAGAAACATCTGTCCAAACTTCCTTGGATGCTTTCTTTAAGAAAGCAGAGAAGACTCCAAGAAAACCTGCAGCCAAGACTCCTGAGAAGACTCCAGCCAAGAACCCTTCAAAAAGTCCAACCAAGAGCCTTTCAGAAAGTCCAAAGTCACATCAAAGAAGCCCTTCCAAATCAATATGGTTGCCATTTACAATATAAATGTGTTAATGTAGCTATATTACCTGTCTATAATTGATTTGAGTACAAATTTTTGGGTTATTTTTGGTGAAAATAGAGTATCAGACCTCAGTTCAGGAACCAGTCCCCCATTTATAACATTGTTCCTATGGCAGGGGCTGTGAACTGGGGGAATGCAGACCGGTCCTAAGGGGTACGCGCAGGTAGAATACCACCTCCAGGAGCAGGGCCAGGGTGGGGCAAGGGCAGCAATGCCCACTGTGGGGCAGGGAAGCTCACATGTGGTGACTGCTGCCTCCACAGCCCAGCGAGTTTCCCCATCCTGCAAAGGGGCGCCACTGCCTTCACCCCAGCCCAGTAAGCTTCCCCGCTCCACCCCGGCCCTGCTCCTGGGAGTAAGCAGCGCTCTGTTCCCACCCACTCACACGCCGTCCCCGCTTCCCTGCTCAGCGTCCAGCCACGCGCTACTCCCCCCCATCCCACTCCCCCAGCTTGGCATCCAGCTGCCAGGGGTACTTAGACTTAAAAAAGTTGAAAACTCCTGTCCAATGGGAAAATCAGTTCCAAGTAAAGATGTTTTGACAGAAGATGCAGTTTGCAGAAACCAACTGTCATAAGTCCAAAGACCACCTGTAATTCCACCAAGGCCTGGCAGGTAAGAGCAAAGGGAAGATGGGGGGCAAGATCGGCATAGCCACCAGGGAACATCAGTTTCCTCTAGGGTCTGGTCCTGCTGAACATACGTGTCTCTTACCAGTCAAGACGTTTTCCTTCAACCCTTTATTTGAACAAAGAAACCCCATAATATTATCCTCCTGCAGTAGACAGGGAAAGATTAAGGAGCTACTCTGAACTCAAATAGCCCTGCCCCCCCATTACATACAAGTAAGGTCCTTCCTGCAGATCTGACATGAAGAGGAGAAAGTAACCCAGTTCAGTTAACAGTGGACTAGAAAAAGGAGCTGGCCTCCAGATCTGCCATAGCGAGTAAGTAGCCGAGCAGAGACACAGTGAGAAGAGGCCATTCTAGCCAGGCCAGGATTGACAGGAAACCAAGCAGAATTGCTACTTGTCAGAGCCCCACTGAAGCAAGGTTGTCTTATCTTGAGTCTACTGTATAAGGGAAGTTTCCCAAATAGAAAAAAAGTCTAGTACAGATAAGGATTGAGACAGAAAATCCTTCTCTTTGAATTTATTTGAGGTAGGAACAGTGATAACTCCCTCACCGGCCCCCAGATGGGTAGAATCTAGAAAACACTATGCCCTTCAGGAACTGGCGATAATGCTACACCAACAAGAGAAGAAATTAGCTGAACTTGGGAAACACAACTGAATACTATTAAACCACAAAATAAAAATGAAAACAGAAGGAATTATTTTTCTCATCTCACCTTGTTATTTCTACAAGCGGAACATTTTCACGCTGACTTGTGATTTCAGTTGATGGCATCCTTTGCAAAAGATTGTAGATGTGCAAGTAATTATAGTTCTATTAAACAATGTAATAAACTAATTCTAATATTAATTAATTACATGTTTTGCCAGCAGTGAGGTTATAAAACCTGAAAAATCAAGTCACAGGAAGTTTTTGCCCTTTGCGTAAACAAACACTCAGTAGGCACAGGAAAAAATTGGCTTACTTCTTGCAACTCCTGGTGAAGTTTATGTAAAGCCCTTTATACTATTCACATTTTGACATGCACAACTACATCTTTGTTCATAAGAATAATAATTGCTCCTTCTCCTCAAAGACTGGTATCTGACTGCCAAGCACATGTAACTATTTTATCAGAATAATGATCAAGACAATAAAATAAGGCATCCACGCATTCTGATCAGGGAGCATTTTCTAAAATCCTGCCATAAAATGTGTTTACCATACACTTATCAATCATAGTCCTGATTCTAGTATGGGCAGGAGGAATCATTTGCCTGTACCATGAAAAAGCTTTTTTCACTGTAAAAGCTCTCACTGACAAGTGCTATTTAAGGCTTATGAATGTCAAACCCATAAAAAGAAGGGTAAAATTCTGTACCACAAAGCATTCCTCCTTTCATACTATAAAGGGAAAGAAATGACAACATAACATTTAGGAATGGAATACACACTTCAGATGAAACATTTCTAAAACAAATAAACTTTAAATGGCTTCTGGTAAATTAATAATACTGCCATTTTCTGCTAATAAATCAGGTCACAAAAATTATACCTCTAGTGCAAAACCCTCATCTTTGAGGCACAAAACATTAGTACACAGTCACATGTTCATTTACATGTTCATTTTTCAAGTTATTGACAAGAATATTGAAATAAAATACAATAGGAACAAAACTATATGTGCCCTCACAGTATAATTTCAGGGTTAATATCTAAACCAAAAAAAAAAAAAAAAAGCATCATTTATTAGAAAGTAAACATTACATTTTTTAATTGGTGTTGCCTTGAATTATTCAGATTTTACTTCCGCATGCTAAGGAATTTCAAAACGTCATTAGGAACTGCAGGAGCCCTGCACAACAGTTTTTAATTCACCCTACATTTGCAAATTTTGCAAGCAATGTCAAATTTATACATGGTATTTTCACATATTTGCTTATTGAGGTTTTTATCAGATTAACCCTAACAGCAAAAATCCCAGAAGATTAACCACAAGAGTACAAAAGTAATTACTTTTCACATTGCACAGGTAAATAAAAGTAATTTGGCACCAGGCACTAAATAAAATAGTTTAAAATATACCTTCCAGGATTCAAGACAGTACATGTTCTAACAAGTGGGCAGGATTCATTATGAATAACAGCACCCCAGGTACATTAGGCTCTTTACCAACAAACAGATGAACGAAGTTTACGCCCTAGGGATCTTAGATATAAATCCCATAGATACAAAAATAATTACGGAACAAGCAGTGCCAAGTAAGAGATCAACACTGGAATGTTAAGTAGAAGGAATAAACTCTCGAGTCTGAAAAGCGGAAATTGCTTGGTGCACGAAAAGAGGAAAGTTGTAACACAAGTAGGAGGTGACAGAAAATTACCGAAGTCAAGAATCAGTGAGTAAGAGAATAGGAACACTGATGTCAGGGAAATGAGACAAATAGGACTCTGGGTTCAGGCCCTGGTTCTGCCCAGACTTGCTAAGAAAGTCTCTCTGCTCCCTGGGTATAAGGTATTTGGGCAGCTAACTCCTCTTTAGGTACTTAACTTGTCAGATTTCATTTCAGCACCCCAGGATGAGTTTGGCACAAACACATTTGAGTCCTTCAGGGTGCCTATACACAAGCACAGAGACTGCTCCGATGTGCTGGAATTCCAGAGCAGACTCGATTTGAGTTTGCTGGAGCATGGCAAATACTGCACTCGAGCAGCCTCCTGTGTCTCGTGTATTAGTGTCCCCACACTTAAAAATGGCAGCGTGGGTGCCTAAACTGAAGCTTATCAGACATGCTTTGGTTCAAGTGCCCCCACCACCATTGTTAAGTGTGCAGACACTGATACACGAGAAACAGGAGCGCTTTAATAAGAGTGGCTCTTGGAGCCGCTCTCATTAAAGCGCCACCCCCCACCCACTCCCAGAGCATATGTAAAAGTGCCCTCAGAGCCTCAATTCATCATATTTCCTCTCTCCCTTTGTCCTTCTCCCTGCGTGAATCTACACATTCATTAAGGCACTGTAGTTCCTGCACATTAAGTTTAGTACTTGTATAACCAAGTACTAAATCAATGCGCAATTAATCAGCAATACTGTGCAGTACTTCCGGCACACAGCTTTTTAGTGACCTTAACTGCAGCCTAACACTACTGCACAGTAGCATATTAGCATGGTTTTTGCCCTGCACACTACTGTGCAATAGAATTAAGCTGTGTCTTGTTATCTGAGGCATAGTCTACACTTAAAGTTTTACTGATGCAAACTTTGTGTTGGGAGGTTTATTTTACCAATGTAGTTATATCAGCAAAGCCTTTTCACAGTGTGCCAGCTGTAGGTGTTATAAGGCCTATTACCTCAGCTGAAAGCTCTTTTACCTACAAGTGGTGACAGGATGCATCTTGCTCTAAAATCACCAGGAGAATGATCTTGTTCCTCTCGCCTGCAATGATTTGCTGTTATAATAGGAGGCAATATCCCTAGGGTGATCTTTCTGGCCCTAACCTCTGTCTTCTTTGTGGGGCTCCAAACCTCCCCTTTACCCCACCCTAGCCACTCCAGCTCTTGACAGAATTAAAGTTTAGCTGTGGCCTGATATTGTAATGCCTACTGTATATCAATACAGTGTCTTCAGCAGTTTGCAATCCAGCTGACCGTCGTCTTAGTCCAAATCATGCCTATAGCAGGCAACACAGAGTATGATCCTCCCTTGGACTCAGAAGGCCCAAGAATACACTTGCTTTTAGTCCCTTCTTTTGAGGCCAGGCTATACAGCCGTGGAGCCTCAGAGTGTCCTGACCCCATGTTCAGGGGGCATTCTCTAGTCCTCCACTCAATGAGTGTGTTGTTGCTCTCTGTGGAGCTATACACATCCCAACGATGAGTGAACAAAGTCCAGCACAAGAATCCCTCTTCTGATCAAGCCCCGCTTAGTATTTCTCTGACCTTAGAGGATGATTTCCACTGCCTTTCACACTGGGATCCTCTGCAGCCGTTCCGTCGTCTAGTGTTGTCCCAATCTTCATGCAGCCATTCCTCCGAGTGCCCCCTTTTTCACGTCGCTCTCACAGTGTTCCTGGCAGGGTCGGTGGCATCTGCTTCAGGGAACACTCTACCACTTGCCCCAGTGGTCTGCAGGGAATCAACCGCTTCTGCCCCTCTCCAGGGCCGGAAATACCTTCCAGCACCTTCCTCCTCCAATCTGGTGCTGCTGTGGCCTTTGCTGCACTCTCTCCTGGCTCCAGCTGTACCCCAGTCAGCTGATCACACTGTGAGCTCTGTTTACTTCCATCTGCCCTTTCACACATGGATGTAACCATATCGATATAAAGACGACTTATCCCCTACTTGTTGCCAGTCCTGGCCATTTTCAAGGGGCCTGAGACAAGATGCAGAAGTGTTATTATGCAGAAGGCCCCAAAGCCTGTTTCTCAGTGACCACAGCATGAACCTTTGCAGATGTGACAACTTGGTCAGCCACCGAGAAAAGGAAGCCATATAACAAAATTAAGCAAATCATAAGGCCTGAAAGCAGATAAAGAAAGATCATACATTAAATAATCCATGTACACCATATCATAGCTTTATCAAGTCAATAAACCCGAATCGATTCCATCTTCACACGTTTCCCTAAGCTGCATAGATTAAACTGATAAGAAGTGAACTGACATTCACTTTTGAATCTGGAAAGGCACCTGCAGTGGCCAACAGCAGAAGTCAGGGGGTGCTAGAGCATGCCTCCCAGCCTGCCAGTCACAACTGAGGACACCCAAATGCAGCAGAGTAGACCCTACTCCCAATCAGCTGTCCAGCATATGCCTCCCAAACCCCTGCTGTACCCACGGGGGCAGAAACAGTCCCACACGGGGGGATTCCTGCACTTTAGTAAAGATTCCCCCATGCCAGGCAGGGTCCCCCAAGCCCTGCCAGAGGGCCAAATTTCCCCTCGCAGCCCTCAGCGTGGTCCAGCACCAGCTGAGCCCTGGGTACAATAATCTCTCCAGCCTGAGGTCCAGCCAGCAGCGGGCATCAGCCCACATGGGGAGATCCCTGGACCTCTGCACCCGTTTCTCCACCCCAAACAAGGACATCTGAGCCCTACCACTGGTGCAAGGAATATTTTCCCTCCCACCCTTCCACACAGCTCGGTGACAGCTTAGCCCTACCCCTACAGATGCAAGATACCGGCTGGGAGGTAGGGAGGCAGACGGGTAACAAATGCTACGAGTGCCCAGGTAAGAAACAGGGGTCCAGACAGTCTCCCAAATTGGGGGGTGGCACACGCAGCTAGGCAGGGCCTTAAATGCCTATATACCAATGCTCATAGTATGGTGAATAAGCAGAAGGAACTTGCCCTCAGAATAGCCAGTTCAGACCCAGACATAATAGGGCTTACAGAAACGTGGTGGGATTCATCCCATGACTGGGCAGTTAGCATTAGGGGTTATAGGCTTTATAGGCAGGATAGAGAAGGAAGGAAAGGCGGGGGTGTAGCATTCTATGTCAAGGAGCAATACACATCCTCTGCCAGCAAAATGGGGTCAGAGGAGGGGCAAGCTGAAGTGCTCTGGGTCAAGATACAAGGGGCCCGTGGGGAGAGGGATCTAATGGTGGGGATCTACTACAGACTCCCCAGTCAAGGGGAGGAGCTGGACCAGGAATTTTCCGGCCAGCTTGCAAAGGCACTTAAGGCAAGGGATGTAGTTGTCATGGGTGACTTCAATTACCCGGACATCTGCTGGGAGGAACAGTCAGCCAGGTCAGACGGTTCCAGGAGATTCCTGGCCGTGATACAGGACCTCCACTTAATTCAGGAGGTGCACGGTCCCACCAGAGGAAATGCCCTGTTTGACCTGGTCCTGGCCATGGACGATGACCTGGTAAGGGGCCTCCAGGTCCTTAACGACCTGGGTGATAGCAATCATTGCTTGCTGGAATTCACCATCCAGCGCAGGGTGTCAAGGGCCAGCAGCAAAGCAGTAGCTCTAGACTTCAAGAGGGCCAATTCAACGAGTTGAGGAGATTACTGGGAGAGGCACTGGGGTTCTCAAGGGCAGGGGAACTCAGTGCCCAAGATGAGTGGTCGTTTCTTAAGAAGACGATACTCAGGGCCCAAGGGATGACCATCCCAACAAGAAACAAAGGGGGTAAGAGTGCCCCCTGACTCACCAAGGGCGTCCGGGAATGCCTGATTGCCAAAAAGGCAGTGTACACCCACTGGAAGCGGTGTGCTATCTCCAAAGAGGAGTATACCTCCTCTGCTCGGGCCTGTAGGGGGGCTGTCAGGAAAGCTAAGGCAGACATAGAGCTAGGACTAGCGTCCAAGACCAAAGATAATAAAAAGTCCTTTTTCAAATATATAGGGAGGATGAAGAAGGCACCAGGAAACGTGGGGCCCCTGCAAGATTCTCTGGGCAATCTGGTGGTTGCGCCAGAGGAGAAAGCAGACCTCTTTAACCAATTCTTCATCTCTGTTTTCCTGGGCAGGGACCAGGACTTCCCCACCGTGATGCAAGACAGACTCAAGTGGAACGCCTCCAGACCTCAGGTTGGGGAGGACCCGGTTAGAGAGCTTCTGGAGGGACTGGACATGTTCAAATCAGCAGGTCCAGATGCTCTCCACCCCAGGGTGTTGAGGGAGCTAGCAGGGCTTTACGAGCGCTCGTGGTGCTCGGGCCAGGTGCCAGATGATTGGAAGGTAGCCAACATGGTCCCCATCTTTAAAAAAAAAGGGAGGAGGAAGGACCTGGGCAACTATAGGCCCGTCAGTCTTACCTCAATCCTAGGGAAACTCTTTGAGAAGAACATCATGGAGCACATCTGCGATGGGCAGGCCTCAGAGATGATGCTCAAGGACAACCAGCACGGTTTCATTAGGGGCAGGTCACGTCAGACCAACTTGATTGCTTTTTATGATCAGGTCACAAAAGCCTTGAATGCAGGTGTTGCCGTGGATGTAGTCTTTCTGGACTTCAGCAAGGTCTTTGATACCGTCTCCCACACAATCCTCATTAAAAAACTAGGCGACTGTGGCATTGATGCCTACACAGTCAGATAGATTGCAGATTGGCTGAAGGGTCGCACTCAGAGGGTGGTGGTGGATGGTTCATATTCAGCCTGGGAAGAAGTGGGCAGTGGAGTCCCCCAGGGCTCGGTCCTTGGGCCCACGCTGTTCAATCTCTTTATCAGCGATTTGGACAATGGGGTGAAAAGCAATCTGTTTAAATTCGCTGATGATACCAAAATTTAGGGTGCAGTGAGCACACTAGTAGGGAGGAAAATACTGCAGCAAGACTTGGATAGGTTACAGGGGTGGGGTAGCAAAAACAGGATGCATTTCAACACTGACAAGTGCGGGGTGCTGCACTTGGGCAGTAGTAACCAGCAGCACACTTATAAGATAGGAAACTCCCTTGGGAAACTCCCTTCTTGAGAGCACAGAGGCAGAAAGGGATCTTGGAGTCATTACTGACTCCAAGATGAACATGGGCCGACAATGCGAGGTCACGGTTGG
>NW_017728906.1:190228877-190234621 GCF_001723895.1 Crocodylus porosus
TTTTTCTCCTGCCCTGGCAGGGGGTCAGACTTGAAGATCTATAAGGTCCCTTCCATGGAGACCCCACCCACCTGCTCCATCGGGCCATCCAGAGGACTGGCCTATCCTAAATGACAAACAAGCGTTACCCTGTCAAAGTTGCCATAAGAATCTATTTTGAAAAAAGGGCCCAAATCCTCTGGTTAAGTCTCAGACTGAGAGAAGATCTTCATTTAGCCATGAATTGGCAAGCAGAAAACCACATTCATTCCTCCTTTAGTAAGGGTCCCTCTGACTGCTATGTGCCTTCAAGGGTTCCTATATTATATATGTTTCCTGCATGATTACTTAATGCACGACAAGACCTACAGGTCTGCATGGACTCTTTGGACCTGTGGGGTTTTAGGCTCATCAAGTTTGAACCACTGTGTTATAACCTTAGCAGCAGCACACATCCATTTGGGATGCCTCTTTTGTGTCCTTTGCCAAATCTCCAACATAGTTTTCAGTTATTGCAACTGTTACTGCTCCATGGAATACTACTTCCCTTAACAAGAAATAAAACCTTTATTTTTCCATGAAGTCCAAACAGGGCAAACTAGGGGAGAGGACTTAAAACTAGGAGATTAACAGCACATGCACAGCAATAAAACACTGTAAACCAGCAGGGGTAGGATTTTGATGTAGGCAAAACCATATAACTAGAAAGATAATTAACAGTAATCCATGGAGGGGATTGGAGACAGGAACTCTACACATCCCAAGAACTGCATGGATCTCAGAAACAGGGAAGCATGAACTCCTTTTTTTGTGCAAATCTGGGACTCCTGAACAGTGCAGTGCTGTAAAAGTCAGTAGGAAAGGGGGTAGGAGCAGGTGGGCTTCAACAGTGTACAGCTCTTGCTATTGCCAAGAAAGCAAGTTGGGCTGCAGAGCCTGTGCTTAAGTAGTGCTAGTGCAGTACTAAGTAATCTCTACCATCTGGAAACCAGAGCTGGTCGAATCACTGCCAACCCAGCTGTTGTTGGTTGACAAAGAGGCCCCAATACCGGAAAATGGTCACTCTCTCTAATGGTGCAGACTTCCTGGTCACAGTCATTCCTTCTGGTTCTTAAAGCAAATTAGGGAGATCCTCTCCCTATCCAGGAAGTTCTCCTGAGCCAACTCCTCTTTATGGTTCCCTCCCATCCATTTCCACATAGTCCCAGTGTTGCTTCATGTGCTCCCTCCATTCATCTGCCATTTTGGCCCACCTGGCCAACAAGTCCACAAATTGATCCAGCAAATTATACCTGACACACTTCTTGTGAATCCTAAAGTTCGCTGGCTACAGTCAGAACCAGCAGCCTCGAGGGTCCAGCAGTTGTAGGTGCTAACCCTGGAGGGCAAGAAAAGTAGTGAAGAAAGAGCAGCTATCTGGTGTCTGTGGTCTCAAAAAGATAGCTTCTGGTTTCCCAACAATTTTTAGGTGGCCTCTGCAAAGCATCTTCTCAGTCTGGAAGACCCTGGAGAAGGCAAGTCTTTTTGACTCTACAGCTGTTTGCCTTACAAAGCAGCCTAGAGCTGCATCTGGGGAGGGAGCAGCAGCAGGAGAGAGGGGAGAGAATCCAGCCTCTCCTTACAGAAAACACATTAGCCAAGTTCTAACACTGCATCTCAGACTACTTTATCTGCTAGGCAGACATACTGTAGGTTCAGTGGGCTGTCAATGATTGTCTGCTGTGATTGCTGGTGTCTGCAGGAACCGGAGGTTTTACTAACAGGTCCTCTAAATATATAAGTAATTTCTGGTACCCATCACTTGCTCTTAGGCAACACTGGGAGCAAATTTAACTGATTTGCATCAAAGCTGTTTACCAGTGCCAGAGACCGACTGTAAAATGCTTTTTTGGCTTCTTCCCTTCAGCAAAACCCCCTAAAGATGATAAACAGAACATTACATCAAGGAATTTTACTGTGTTGTTTTTCTGAGTTACCACATGTCTAAAGCCATGGGAGGGTGGACAGGGAAGGGATGCTAAGAGAAGCAGGAACGAACTGTTGAGCAATTCAGTAGGGAGATGACACAGAATGCGGCACTGGGTATGAGGCTGGCCCTGGGTAGCAGTACTGGAGACACAGGGTCACAAAGGGGGGATTTTCAGTGAGCACCATCTGTGATAGCTATCTTGGAAACTCAGAGGGAAGGAAGCAGAACACAGAAGCATTTTGTTCATATCTGTCCAGAATGGCAGCACTCTGCACCAACAGTATCAACAAACACCAGCTGACAACAGTCAAGTATGCACTAAGAGAGCACATGACAGCATGCAAGATTACCATTCTCTCCCTCTAATCCCTGCCATAGCCTGAAGTGCTGGCTGACAAGAAAACTGAGGGGGATCAAGCCTGTAGATCTAAGTATGTAGGTGAACAGCCCAGTTTCTGGCTGGCACTCAAGTCCTGGCTTTCAAAACTTCATTGTGCATACACTCCCCTCAGACCCACTGACCAGTCTCATCCATGACACTCCTGATCTGCCAAAGTTTGGCTCAGTGGACATCCTGCACCAAGATCCTATCCAGCTTCTTGTAGTATGGGGAAGTGGCATCATACACCACCCAAGTGGCAGCTGATATTGCTTTTAGGCCCAACTTCAGGTCCTTGACCTTACACTGGTTCTACAAGAGATCATGCTCATGACACTTGTCTACCTATGCCATAACACTTCCTACAAACAGTGATTTTTACTCAAGGGTTTGCTGTATTTTTGCATTGCCCAACACCAGCAGAAGACCAAGGACAGCTCCACAAGCCTCCAGCAGGAATTCTTGGAGATGCAGAGATTGGTACAGTCATAGAAAGACAGTACAGGTGAGCTCCCAAAAGGTATTGGTCCCTGAGTCTCCAACCAAGAAGAGGAAGAATCCGAATATATGCTATCATAGCCCCACCTCTCAGCACCACTGCCACCTGCCCCAAGCACAGCCCCAGCCCAGCCTCCTCCCCCACCCATGTGCTGGGAAGAACCCAGCATAGCCCTGGCCCCAGCCTGCAGCATTAACCCACCCTGCCCACAGCCCACACAGATCCAGGGGCACATGCACAGTGGCACAGTGGCAGGAGCTGCCCCAGCTGGGCAGCACCTGCCCCCCCCACCACAGGGGCCTTGATCTGCCCCCCTCCCCCCCCTTCCACCACAACAGACTTACCAGCTGCACACAGCCCTCCAAGCTGTTGGGCTGTGTTCCTCATTGCCTACACGCTGCGCAGGACAAGACAAGACAAGACATTAATGGAGACTTGAAGATGATGATTAAGGTTGTGGTTCATGGAAATAAAAGGGACTCTATTCAGGCATCCAGGTGGGAAATGTTTAGCAGTATTATTTTGGAGACTGGTAAGAAATACATTTAAATAAACATGAATCAAGATAATAAAATGCTCCAAAGCTATAAGATGCATCATGATATACAATATCAAACCAGGTGCCAGAATGGAAATGTTCTTGTTTTTGTGAAAAATACCACTTATTTGGGAATGGTAAGTCACTTATTTTCTAATGTTTAAAAAAACTAGCAAATTACATTATGTTTAGAAACGATCATTTTCTCCCACAGATGGAAACTAGTACTGCATTGCATTTATGAAGGGCAAATGTTACTTTTAACATTTTTCAGAAAAAAGTGTAACCTAACCCATAGTACCTTTTTTTTTTTTTTTTTTAAACTCAACCAAGTTCAAGAGAAATGAAAACTCACTGAGAAAATCCATCTTCAGTACAATTCTAAGGCAGGCATTTCTTAACTTTTTGCAGATGGTGAGAATGCAGTTAGAAGTATTTGAAACTGTTTCACAACTAATGTTAGGGACTAGAAATTGTTACTATAGCACTGCTTTAAAAAAAGAAAAAAAGTGTGTACATAATATATTTATTATTACTACTACTGAGACAGGCTAGTCTGGTGTACGCAAAGGAATTCAACCCCTGTTCTCAACTGTCCCATCAACTTTGTGCAGGACCACAAAACAAAGCCTTTCCTTATTTTTTCCTGTGAGGATGGGGACAGTATTTATCTTTGTACACCAAAAAGTACCTGTATTCTAAAGATTTCAAATCACTTTTCAGTAATCTTGCTATTATGTCAGCAAATATAAGACAACAATATTTAAACAAGATTGTAAAACTACTTCTTACTACTAACACAAAGAATAAAAGACAAGACAGTGTCAGATTGTCTGCTTGGGACCTTTCCCTAGACCCCAGACTTTTACCTTGATCTCTTTTGCTCCTCCTGCACTTCCTATTACATTTGCAAGGATCATCCCACTAAGTTTCAGATTTTCCCACCCACTGGAGCCTAGTCTAGAATAACTAGGAAAGTCACTTGTTGCCAGCAGCTCAGGTACAGGTGCATCAGCTCCAGTGCCGAATATGATGCAAACTTCAGCCACACTTCACCATGAATTTTACTAAACAAGACCTGCTCCTAAATTTGCAGTTAAACAATATAACATACGGATTCAGCAACACTGCAGTCAGTAACAGGTATATATATTTCCAAGTGAAGAAGTCAGGCCATTTCCTCCAAATTGTTCCGCCCATACTGCTTTCTCCCCCTCTCCCAAAAATCAAATTGTCTTTTACTGTGACTATAACTTTTAGGCAGAAGGCCTGTAAAGTTCATTGTATGTTAGTTCCTGTATATGATGTTCATATCCTAGCTCTCTCTGGCTGAAGCTGTAGTGAAGAATCCTGCAGCTAAATGTAATTCCAAGCTTCATTAGGTTGGCAGCTAATTCACTGACAGGTAAATAATTCTGTACACAAAAATACAGAGATTAAATTAGTCAATACCCCTTGATTTTAGAGAAAAGTCAGAAAAAAATGCATGTATCGTTTCAGCTCAATAAGGATTTTTTTGTTAACCTTTCTACCTAGGAGACCCAAACATAGGAAGTGGCAGCGTTTAATTTATCCATATTAAAAACTGAAAAATCTAAATGGGCTTTACCATAACCTCAATCTATGGCTTCTGAAGCATAAACTCTTAAGCCACTAAGGTCTCCAACTTTACATGTTTAAAATGGTGTCCCATAATGAAATCATTCTCTTTCCCTGCCCCAATCTGCTTTTCATCGTTATGAAGTAAACCATTAAAGAGTGTTTGAAAGTGAACTCCTGTATTTTGATCCACTTTCCTGACATTTTTAAATTAATATATTTTGTTCATTTATTTCTTTATTTGATTTCTATGCTGCCCTCCCCCAAAACACTCAGGGTAGCTTAAAGCAACAAAGTCAGAAAGGCAGGTAAAATAATAAAACAAAGTTCCACAAAGAATCCCACCTGTTTAACCCCACCTGCTAAAAGCCTAGCCAAATTAGGAGGTCTTATACCACTTCCAAGAGATAGCCAGGCTAGGGCTCTGGTGGGTCCCAATGGGGAGACAGTTCCAAAACTGAAGAGCAAAAAACCAAGACTAGGTCATATTCACACTGGACTTTTTTGGAAAGCATCTTTCTGGCCAACGTTTCTTCAGTTCTCAGAATGCCCTTATAAAGTTTATTCCAGTCTCTTTAGACCACTATATACTAATTATTTTGCCCCTCTGAGGTCTTCAGATGAGATACGGCACAGGTAAGGAACGGGAAGGTTAGAGACAAAAAGCCCTTTAGGACTTGGAGCGAGGGGGTAGCAAAAGCACCAGTCACAGGGCTCAAGTGCCTATATACTAACGCTAGGAGCATGGGGAACAAGCAGGATGAACTAGCGCTCCTGGTTG
>NW_017728906.1:190235279-190236558 GCF_001723895.1 Crocodylus porosus
GGTGGAGAACCTTGCATTTTTCGGTGTTAAACACCATCAGGTTCTTGTCCGCCCATTTCATGAGCCTGTGAAGGTCAGGCTGGATCACCCTCCTGTCCTCAGGTACGGATGCTTTACCCCAAAGTTTGGTGTCCTCGGCAAACTTGGCCAGTCTGCTTCTGATGCCAATATCCACATCATTAATGAAGATGTTGAATAACACAGGCCCAAGAACAGAGCCTTGAGGGACCCTACTGGTCACACGGCACCACGACGATTGACTTGCATCAACCACCACCTTCTGGGTCTGATCACGGAGCCAATTCCCCAGTCAGCAGATCATGCTGAAGCCGAAGCTGCAGTTGGCCAGTTTTGCTAAAAGGTGATCATGGGATACAAGATCGAAGGCTTTTTTAAAGTCAGGATATAGGACATCAATCTCTTCCCCCTTGTCCAGGTGACAGTCACCTGGTCATAAAAGGAAATAAGATTGGTCAAGCAAGACCTACCCATAACAAACCCATGGTGGCTATCCCTCAGGATTTTGCCATCAGCCAGTCTATTGAGAATGGTCTCTTTGATAATCTTTTCTAGGATCTTCCCCGGGATAGAGGTCACGCTGATGGGTCTGTAGTTTGCTGGATCCACTTTCCTCCCTTCCTTGAAGATAGGTACCACATTGCCCTTCTTCCAATCATCGGGCACTTCACCAGAGTGCCAAGAGTTCTCGAAGATCCATACGAAGATCCCTGGAGTACTCTGGGATGTAAGCTTTCAGGGCCAGATGGCTTGAAGGTGTCCAGCCTCTCAATGGTGTTCCTTCACAAGGTCAGCATTGATAGAGGGTAAGAAACCTCCCTCATCCGGGCATTTCTGTCCAGTAATGGGCAGGGACATCCCTTGGGACTAGTGAAAAACTGACACAAAGTACCCATTGACCAAGTTGGCTTTTTCCTGGGTGTCTGTAATCAACTGTCCCATCTGGTTTAGCAGGGGTCTAATGTTGCCCTTGCTTTTCCTCCAGATGCCCACATATCTAAAAAAGGACTTTTTATTGTCCTTGACACTTGTATCCAGTTGGAGTTCAGTTGCAGCCTTAGCTTTTCTGGTTCACTCTCTGCAGGTCTGGACCAGTGCAGAATATTCCTCCTTGGAGGTGGATCCTGTCCTCCATCCTTTGCTTGAGGAGCGGCCACTCTTCCTGAACTACCCTCCCCTTGGGGTCATGGTCCCTTAGGGCCTCACTGACAAGCTTCCTGAGCTTGTCAAAGTCAGTGTGAGGGCGCGGCGGCTAGGGGCG
>NW_017728906.1:190236658-190246444 GCF_001723895.1 Crocodylus porosus
CCTGCTCCTGCGGCAGCCAGAAGGGAACTGTGAGTCAGGCTCTGGCCTAAGCTGTTTATAAAGGCCGGGCCCTGCCCCCTTCTGGCCATGTGACTCACCTGGTTGGCCTGGCAACCAGGCACCTGAGCTGCCTGGGTGATTGACAGCTCTGCCAATCACCCTCACAATCACGGGGCACCTCTGTGACTCCGTGACAGTCAGCTTTCCTGAAGTCAAGGACTTCTATACTGCTGACTGACTTGCCAGCTTTACGGTGGATGGTGAAGGTGATCCATCACCCAGCTTCCCTTCAATTGTTAGCTTTTGCCTCTTGTCAACCATTCAGATTTGGCCAAGTGCTCTTCCCGTAGTTGAAGTCTCCCAGGACAACCATGGACTGGAAGCATGCAGCCTCAGCCAATTCCCTAACGAACTCCTTGTCAAGCTCTTGATCCTGGGTTGGAGGTTTATAGTAGACTCCCACCATTCTGCCCCCTGCCGTGTTCCCCACAGATTTTAACCCAGGGGGTCTCCAGTCGTCCACCCTTGGGTGCCAATGTCAGCTTGCAAGGTCACATAGCTTTTCTTGATATAGAGAGCTATACCCCCACCCCTTTTATCCACTCATTCTCTTCTATACAAGGTATAGCCATTTATACCTGTGGCCCAGTCA
The DNA here is from genome assembly GCF_001723895.1 of Crocodylus porosus. Classification (NCBI taxonomy): domain Eukaryota; kingdom Metazoa; phylum Chordata; order Crocodylia; family Crocodylidae; genus Crocodylus; species Crocodylus porosus. Next base: position 190,237,311 of record NW_017728906.1, read on the forward strand.
TGGGTAGAGTCCCACCAGGTCTCCATTATCCCCATGACATCGTAATTGTTTGTGTTGAGCAGGAGGACAAGTTCTTCCTGTTTGTTCCCCAAGTTCCTGGCATTTGTGTACTGGCAGGCAAGCATCCCTTTGGGGACACTTGCCTTGCCCACAGATTGTTCCAGGGCTGGGGCAGGGGTGGGCTCCCTTAAGTGCCATGGCCAGCTGGCTTTGCAAAGGTTGCTCAGCAAGCCAGCAGTGGCAGTAGTCCCCCCATCTCCCAGCGGGCTTAGCTGAAAGCCCGGTAGAGCAGGTCAGCCAGTCTGGCTGAGAAGAGCCTCCTCCCCAGCAGAGAGAGGTGGAGGCCGTCCCTTCCCAGCAGCTCACTCCCTCTCTCACCAAAGAGCAGTGCGGCAGGGCACGGTTTGTGCCGGCCACCTTAAGGGCCAGAAGCCAGCAGCCGGCAGGTGCTTGATGAGGGCAGCCATATTAGATTCAGGGCTGCCTATATAAACAGGGCATTTTGCTGCTGGGAGGCCAGACAACAACATCGCCTGGCTGCAGGTACCACCTGGAGGTAAGGGAGGAACAGTAGGAGATGGTCAGGAGGCTCCTGGGCATGACCTAAAACTGCACCCTGCTGGGAGTGGGTGGCCTGGTGAGGCTCTCAGTGATGCAGGAGCCCCCAGAAAATGCTAGGCCAGTTACCACCTGGTGAAAGGTGGGTCAGGGTGCCTTAACCCCTAGCCCCCACAACTAGGTGGTTTCCCCACTTTGTAGGGTCTGGAAGGTGGAACCCCAGAGAGAGATCATGGAAACCGAAACCTTTCTGATGACACCAGCACCGTAGTCTTCGGTTCACTACCTCGATCCTCCTCTCCCTCCTCAGCCCATAGCCTGAGACTGGGAGGATCAGAGAGAAAACCACCTGCACCCCCAACCCTTTAAGCCCTGCTCCCAAATCCCTGTCGCACTTCATGACCCAGCTGGGAGTGCTCCAAGCTGTGTCATTTGTGCCCACGTGGATAAGGAGCATAGGGTAGTGAACCGGAGGAGCTCAGGGACCTTCTCCACAATGTCTCGGATATGGACTCCCGCATTAAAGAGCCAAGCACCCAGCCTGCTAGAACAGACACTGTAGTGTCCAAACAGAATCCATAAGCCACTTAGTCATCTATTTCACTATACAGGTTTCCCTTGAAACGTTCCAAGACCTCGGCTGTACTGACCCCCTCAACTGTATTGAGATGGCATCATGCCACTCCTGGGGCAGCTGCAGTTCCAGAAGTACGTGCATGAGCTGCCCTGAGCAGCGGCCGCAAGCCAGGCGGCTTCATGGCTTACAGCTCCTGCTGATGGGGCCAGCCCAGGCTGGGCTGCAGAGGCTGGCACTGCAGCCCAGCTTGGGCATCACCACCCAGCTCAGCCCCCCAAAATTATTTTTTCTTCCTCTACCTATGGTATCACTCCCACAGTGCACCAAGCAAACCATCTGACTGCGGGCTTCCACCATGCTGACTGCATAAGAGTGAATTTACCTCGCATATAATTAATTTTTGGTATAAAAAGGGTCATCACATAAGAGTGAATTCACACATACAGAACCCACATAAAGCAAGGGAAACCTGTATTAGTACATGTTCCGTTTCCAGTATTCAAGCACCAAGAAATGATATGTAATAGTCATGCTCTGTACATCAGTAACAGTTTACAAGCAGATATTAAAGGCTCTTCAATTTAGTTATTCAGTCTAAATCTCTGCAACAATTAAGTTACATTTTTAAAAAATAGTATTTGTATAAGCTAATGCCTGCCAGCACTATGCAAAAATAATTTCAGCTACTACCATTCTAAAATCTAACTAGAGCCATTTGGCAAAAAAATAAAAAAAAGAAAGACAGGGTGGCAAGATCGGGACTAGTGCAAACAGGTCAGTGAGTTTTCAACAAGTTTGGGCATGCTTTTAATAAGAACACCAGGAATGACACCTGCCTTCCTGAAATCCTACTCTCACATTGCACTTTCAGAGTTAACTTCAGCTTTCAAGATAATCACTAGCTACAAGAGCAATTAAAAAAAATCTAACCATCCAGGATTATTCATGGAAAATGAACACCACTTCAGCAATCAACAAGCTCACCACGGCCAATGGTACTAGTCAACTCAGATTCCTTAGATGATCAAGTAAGCAGCAAGATGGAGCACCTAAAAAAAATGCCCACTATTTCGGGGATGGTTTTTGAACTCCTTTGATTGGCTGGAATCAGCTCAATCTGTCAACAGACAGACAGTTGTTGTCGCTCTCCCCCTGTAGAGTGCCTCCTCATTTATAGATGAGACCCTTCAGAACTATGGGAAGGCCGCGGCTGCTTCAAAAACTCCCTAGCCTTTTCAAAATTATAAATGTGCGCCTTAATGTCATTTTAAAGCTCTAAGGGTCAGACTACAATGGGACTTAGAGAAGCAATAGCCACACCTTAACTTTCCAGTGTCCCAGTCTTGTCTTGGAAATCACAAACCTGACTTAGGGAATTTAAATGCCTACATAATGCAATGGAGAGTCAGATGCCTAAAAGTGGGAATTAAAATAGGATCACTGAGCAGTGGGACACTTCTGCTAAACACTAGGAAACACTGAAGAGAGGAATGTCCCTGAAGTTGTGCCTCCCCCCTAGACACATCTGCCCCCCTGGCAAACCTGAGTTAGGTGCTTTTGTGAGATGAGGAATCACAGCCCAAAATTATCTTATGAACTTAAGCGTTTATATCACCCATTTGGATACAAAACACCAGCTCACATTCTTCTTGCAAGACATAGTTGAAAGAAAAGGAAGTGATGCAGCTTTCCTTTTACATAACTCACTACCGAGCAGATAAAGTTCTTGGTCAAAGTGAGAGATTTAGGTTCAACATCCTCTTCAGCCTGAAAGGACTCAAACTCACATCTCCCACCTCTAACCACCAAGCTAGAAGCTGGGGGAAGAGACAGATGCACCACGCCTCCTGCTGATGGTGTGCCATGTTGCAGAAAAGAATACAAAATTCACAAGGGCAGAAAGGAGCAAGCAAACTTCAACAGGAGGGATGGAAATTTCCCTCAATCTGCCCTTGCCTGTAGCCCACTGGTAGAGACCTAAAGTGTGGTTTTGTTCCTCACCAAGTCAGGCAGACATTGACCACAAGTCTCCCACTTCCTGGAGAGCAGCCACTGTGCTCTGCTTCATGCTGAACTCAAGGCTGTTAGTGCATGTTGGACGTGCTCTGAATGTGCCTATCAGATCAGAGCCCTGCCTGTGAATCCCAGCCTCACCCACAAGACAAGCACCAAGATGCAGCAGTTCCAGACATGCACAGAAGCAGAACCCTAGATGTCTAGATAAATTTAGTGATGAAAAAAAAACTTTGGTACTGAAGTTGTGCTATGTTCACACATCACTCATTTGGACCTAAGCCTTGAGTTGTACTTGAACAGGATAAAGTCAGGCGCTTAAAGCGCTTTACAAATATTAATTATGTTTGAAGCCAGCACCACAAGTTTGAAATTGTAAGGATTAATTGTCACAGTGACTCAGCTGAATAAAGACTCCCTAAATTAATTCTTCAGGATGTGTTAATGAATAGACACACTATTAAGTTCATAAATGCTCCTTTACTGAACCAATCTGAAATCAAAAGAAATCATCCAGATCCACTTAATATACAGCTGAGAAAAATTACTGAAGTAAATCTTAAAAATGCCTGTGATCTGTTTAATGACACCTATTTCCTAGCACTAAAAAGAAATGCTACAATGGTGAATGAGGTTACAACAAAAAATAATATTAGGTCCGTAAGTGAACATTAGGTCTGACTCATGAAAAATTACACATCTGATTTAGTTAGTCTTACACAGTTCATCTCTACCCTGCCTTCTGCCTGACTTCAGACTAAATACACCTCTCCCAGATCCATAATTCAGTTTACTTCTTCAAAATTCAGCATACTGTACATTTGAATGTAATACAAGCTTCTGTTATAAAAATGCTAGAAAATTGTGAAGTTTGGTTACACTGAGCTTCACCATCAACTTTAAAGCTATCCCTCAATCAAACTGAATCATGTGACCCACCTTTTCCCATCCATATCCATATCCTATAGCTCACAATAAGGTCCATCATATCATTCTTCATGAACACCACATTAAGACATATACCGGCACATTCCTGCCCATCTCCCAACCTTCTAGGAATAAGTATGCACACTACTTGTTTCTCCTGGACTTGTTTGTATTTACCAAGAAGTAAGAGAAGAAAGGGGGTGAAGAAGGGCTGGAACACAGGCTTGAGCAGAAAAATCCAGGACCTATACTCTACTTTGTACGTGATTGCTTTATAAAAGCCAGAGGCCTCGGCGTGAAACATAAACACAGTCTGTTTTCAGACTCCTCAGAAAGGGTGGCCAAATCCACACTGATTTGGGGAAATTTTGGGCATTCTAAAAAATAACTTTTAGAATAAAGGAAATCCGGTAACTCAGCTCCAAAAATGCACAGCTAACTACTGGAACACATGTTTCATGAATGACCTACTGGAAAAACATTCAAAATCCCTTTCTGCCAACACAGAGCAAAGGTGCAGCTCTGAGAGCAGTGGCTGGACATTTAGCTATAGTAGGTACCTGGATTCCTAACTACCATCTTCTTCATACCAGGAAGCTAGTTTGAGAATGGTGTAGAAGTGTCCAAAGCCACCCCCCAATCCTGTGACTACAGGACTAAAACAACTGGACGCCGTACTTCAAGAGGGATGTGGACAACATGGAGAGGGTCCAGAGGAGGCCACTCGCATGATCGGGGGCAGCAGGGCAGGCCCTATGAGGAGAGGCTACGGGACCTGAACCTGAATCTGTTCCACAAGAGAAGGCTAAGGAGGGATCTAGTGGCCTGTTACAAACTAGTCAGGGGGGATCAGCAGGCATTGGGGAAGTCACTGCTCCCCCAAGCACTGCCAGAAGTGACCAGAAATAACGGTCACAAGCTGGCAGAGGGTAGATTCAAGCTAGACATCAGGAGGCGCTACTTCACGGTCAGGGCGGCTAGGATCTGGAACCAACTTCCAAGGGAAATGGTGCTAGCTCCCACCGTGGGGTCTTTAAGAGGGGCTAGATGAACGCTTTGCTGGGGTCATTTGACCCCAGTACTCTTTCCTGCCATGGCAGGGGGTCGGACTCAGGTCCCTTCCGACCCTACAAACTATGAAACTGGGTTTTCATTTGATTTAAGTAGATCAGATACCAGTTTTGAAAATCCCCTTCTACTTGAGTCTGTTTGGCATCCCAAAAGCATTTTATACCTATACAATTTTTTTTTTTAAATAAATTATCTCAGGGCCTACTGAGAATTGCCAACTGAACAAATAAAGACACTGCAGTTAGCATGCTGCTTATTTATTTTTACTGAATTACAGGTGAAAGGCAGTTATTTATGATAACACTTTGACATGTTTACTGAGTCAGGTACAAAGCTCCTTCTAAAAAAAAATCAATTCTGACAGGCTTACTCAATCTGTAAAATACATTATACAACTGCCAAACACATTTTGTACAAGCAACTAGCCAAAACTGGAACCAATATAAAGAAAGAACCCTAAGGTTGCAGATTAACTTTACTAGAAGTACTTTTAAGCACATGTCATGATTATGTAAAAAAAAAAAAGTCTCAGGGGGCTGCTTAACAAACAAAGGCTATTTAGGCTATTTGATGAAAGCAAACATCTCATTCACAAGTCATTTTCACCAAACAGTGGCATCACTTGTTTGGCTCTATCTGTGTCATAATTAACAGAAAGGTGGCCAAACATTTCAGACTCTGAACCACAGCAGTCCCTAAACCTGTTCACCTCTGCACCCACAAGCCTCTGGCCCTTTGCTCTCTCCTTGTCTACTCATTCTAATTCACTTCCACAAAAAGTTTGGGAGAGGAAATAGTTAACACTTTCCAAAGTTTGACTTGTGGCAAGAGGAGCAAACAGACAGAGGCAATTACATGCCTAGCAAAGAACAATGCAGCAGTGTAGCTTGGATGTGGAGGGCCAGATGTGTTCATTTCTACTGCTGTGAAAAGGACCTGGTCCAAGAAGTAATGGAAAGGACCCTTTGACCACCCACTGATAAAACTACAAGGATGAAGTAGAAGCTGGCAAACACACGTAACAGAAAGAACTTAAAGGGGGAATAAACTAAATACAGATTTGGTGTTTTATATTTAGTGCTGCAAGACCTTCAAACAGAAATGCCAGTCCTGTGGATGCTTATACATCTGATTCTCTTAACCCACATGAGCCATTTACCCATCCAGAGCTAGACTGCTCTCAGTGGAACTAGTCTGTTAGCCTGTAGACAGGAGCTAGACCAGGGTGGTCAAAATGCAGCCTGCCAGGCCATTCCATCTGGCCCACAGGGCCCCTAAAAAATTTAGAAAATTAATATTTAGCTGCCCCTGGCTGCCTATCATGTGGCCCTTGACGGCTTGCCAAAACTCAGTAAACCTGAAACACGCCTGAAATAATTGCCCACCCCCTGAGCTAGACCGTCTACCCATCTGGAGCTAAGCTGTTCTCAGTGGTGGCAGATGACACAACAAGGAGCAATAGTTTCAAGTTGCAGCAAGGGAAGTTTAGGTTAGATATAAGGAAGAATTTTCTCACTAGAAGGGTAGTAAAACACTGGAACAGGTTACCTAGAGAGGTGCTGGAAGCTCCATCCTTGGAGGTTTTTAAGACCCAGCTAGACAAAGCCTTGACTGGGGTGATCTAGTTGGTTTGACCCATGCTCAAAGCAGGACCATACCCATTTCAGTTGTTCTCAACCTTTTTTATTCCAGGACCCATTTATAAACATCAATGGCCAGTCCAGACACAGTGCCCCTCACTCTTGACCCGCTGCACCCCCCCACCCACCCCTAGCCTCCCAGTGTGTGGGATGGGGGGCAAGCAGCCCCTTGCAGGCTGGAACTCTGTCAATCTGCAAGGGAAAAGCCACAGTTTCCCACATTTTTCTCCTTTAAAAGAGAATCCATTTTTAAAGTTTGTTGATCCATTTTTAAGGTCTGTTCGCAACCCTTACATATATTCTTACAACCTTGAGGCTGAGAAACGCTGGACTAGATGACCCCCTGAGGTCCCTCCCAACTCTAATTTTCTATGGTTCTATACCCTTTTGAAGTGATGGAGATCACTCACGTAAGCAAAGTCCAGCAAGGTAAATAAAAGAAAGTCTACGGAAGAGCTGGTGCCCAAATTTTCTGTGTCTGAATTTTCCTTCAGCGAGTGAGTCCAGGTGTACCTGACAAGTCTTCCTTATTTGGGGTGTTGGTTGTAACTGTGCTGGTCTAAGGACATAGGCAGACAAGGATATTACACCTGCACCTCCAGAAATGTAATGCATCTCATGCAGTACACTACATGCCCTAATGGAAAATATGTAGGAAAAACCAAACAACTGCACACCAGAATGAATGCACACCAAAAATCTATCAAAGAGAAAAATACCCAGTTACCTGTGGGTGCATACTTCTCACAAGGCAACCACGCTCTCTCCAACCTCTTAGTTCTAATCCTCAAAGGGAATTTACAAAACACCTTTCATAGATCAGCCTATACACTTCACTTGATAAATCTACTGGAAACAAAAACATCATGGACTAAATACAGACATTGGATTTGTGGCACATTACAACTTGCCTGCCATCCAATAACCCAAGGTAACCTGCCTGCCATCCAATAACCCCAGGTAACTTCTCTACTTTTTACCAGCTACATTCTATAACCAGGTCAACATTCCCCCCACCTACCATCTCCTATCACCTCTGATCGGCACTGCCACACATTTGCATTTTTACAGACCTGCATTTTGCATACTAGCTTAAGCGTCTCTTCCACCCAGGAGAGCACAAAAACACCAGCAGATTCTCCCTATGCCTGAAGAAGGGTGTTTGTGCCCAAAAGCTTGCAAAGGACAATGTTTCCAACGATTTAGCTGGCCTAATGAAAGATAACCTCATCTGTCTTATTTGGGGTTCACTGAAGATGATAAAGTTTCTCATTTGCAAGGAAAAGCAATCAGGGCTCATAATAGAGGTGGTATCATTTGCAAAGAAGGTATTTTTCAAAAGAGCTTAAGCAGTTTACAAAAACACTTCAGTCGGAACTGGGCACCTTAGCTGCTTAGGTGCCTTTGAAAGGTTTGAATGTCTGGAGTTTGTCGTGTCACTGTTACAAATGCAGCTTTCTACTGACCCCAATGGGACCTTCATATATGCTAGTGACAGAATTATCAAGACCCTCCACTGCTTTGTTTCCTTTCATGCAATCTGCCACAACAGCAAAGAAGCTTGTCAACATCAGCCTCCCTCCTCCCAAAGGAAATCAGCACTGCTTTCCTAGTCATTTGAAGAAAATCTCTCACCAAGCCTCACAAACCGCTGCTGGGAAGGCAGTGCCCTGTAAAGGAGATACAATTTCAGTTGGAATATTTTCCCTGGAGCCCATAGTTAAGATGCAGCCCTTTACAAATCACATACTCGGGAGCAGGAAGAGGCACACTTAAAAGCAGGAATATAAATGTTTGAAAAGAAGGAAGTGAGGGCATGTCTCAGCAGAACAGCAAATAACTGTACTCAGAAGTGAACAGCAGATGCCTCCCAAGGTAGAGGAGGGGTGCAAGAGGACATCTCAAGTCAGACTAGAGGAAGGACACATGCCCGATGCCTCCAAAAGATGCACAGGGTGGGAGATGGTGTGGAGGGGGTAGAAGTAGGATGCTCATCCCAGATAAGAGGAAACAACGTGACAGCAAAAGGCATCCCAGATGCTTCCTGGCTTAGCACAAGCCCTCCACCTGCACTTCTGGATCGCAGCCCCAGCACCCCTCAGCCACCCCACCCACAGGCCCCTAAACGGCATCACACCCCGCCCCCACTGCCTACCTCATGAGGTTCCCCCACCACACTCACCAGGTCAGGGATGCCCTGTGGCCCAGGGGCCTGCACCTGCCTTCCTATAACACCCAACCCCGACCACAGCTTCTCCCCCTCTGCCCCGAACTTCTGCACCCTTCCTCATCCACCCATCCCCTCCTCCCTGCACCACCCCACCACTCCTCCATACTCACAGCCCTCA
>NW_017728906.1:190246714-190256541 GCF_001723895.1 Crocodylus porosus
AGGTAGAGGGTGCCATAGATGCGCAGGGACTCCGCCAGGGCCCCGTGCGTGATGTGCAGGAAGGCGCGGGTGCAGCGCGGCTCCCAGGTGTGCCCCAGCTCGTAGCAGCCGTGGGGGATGGACTTACTCAGCGCCGCCATCTTGCCGCGCTGGGGGAGGGGCCGCGTCGCGCCGATGCAGGAGAAAGGTCGCGCGGGGCAGCGCTCTCCCCCCCCCCACCCCGCCGGGGTCACTCGCGGGCAAACAGCCGCCGCCGGCTCGCGTGAGCCCTGCAGCCAATGGGCGCCCGCGGGGGCGGAGTCAGCCCCACACGCGTCTCCCGGGGAGGGGGAGGGGAGTGCGCGCGTAGCGGGGAGTCTCGCCTCGGCTCGGCTGTTGTTTACACTGGTCCCTAATGACTGGGGCCGGGCCGGGCCCGCCCTGAAACCCCACAGGGAAGTGCAACACCATGGTGTGTGCTGGGGGAAAAAAGGGTATCATACACTGAAATAACGTGCGAATAAGCCTTCTTACTTACTTCCCGGACGTGGGCAGCGAGTGAGCAGGTCGTCAACTTCGAAGCGTTTCCTTCTTTGGACGTACGATAACAAAAACACAAAAAACCAAGAATGCTGGGTTCCAGCATGACACCTTGTGTTAGACCGACTGGGAAATCACGAGAAAATCGTCCTTTTCCGCAAGCTTTCGGGAGCTGTGTGCTGAGTCGGTCCTGAGGAAGCGCTGACGCCGGCCCGAAAGTCAGCTGGGATCATGTCCCTCAGCGCTGCTAGGAGAGTTTGACGCGTGCCCGGATCAATTGGCTGCCTCCAAAACGATTTGAGCCTTTGCACTCTTATTGGGTGTACGTTGTGCAAAGGTTGACATTATTGTGCAAATATGGGCGTTGTTGTACACCCGGTGGCACATCCCCTCCTGCCCCCAGCGGGGCTTCCTCCAGCTGGGACCCACAGGCAGGGTGGCCATCCTAGAGGACAGTCCAGTTGTCCTCTGTCCTCTATTGATATGAAACAGGATGCCTTTATGTCCCCTATTTTTCTCTTCAAGAGAAAAATAGGGGACATAAAGGCATGCCGTTTTGTATTTTCTTGAAGAGAAATGTAGGGGGCATAAAGGCATTCAGTTTCAGATCAACAGAGGACAGAGTAGCAGAAAACCACAATGTCCTCTAGGATGGCCCCCCTGCCCACAGGCAGCACAGCCTCCTGTTTGGGAGTCGGGTAGAGGGGAGTGTTTTTGTTGCTGAACCCCAGGCCTCAGTGCTTCTGCCAGGCATTTGCGAAAAAGGGGAGGAATTCGGCCCCCTGGGACTGAGCGGGAGAGGGAGGGAGCTGCTTCTCTTCACTGGTTTCCTTGCCTGAATCATCAGTGACGGGAGGTGGGAGATGGGCAGGTGGAGCAGGGGCCCCCTCACTAGGGTAATTCACATTGGGTGAAGCCCCGTCTTGGGCCTGTCTGGTGGTTAAACCACTTGGCAGGTGTGAGGTAAAGGAGGAAACCCACCCCACCCCACCCCTGCTATTAAATTGGCAAGGAATGTTCCCTCTAGAATAGGTCACCTCTCAGGATCACAGGAACCATTTTACCTAAGAAAAAAAAAGAAAATCCCTTTAGTGGCACCCCTGTCCCTCCTGCTTGCTTCCAGTGGCACCCATGGGCCTTTCTGTAATCAGGTGTCTCATGGTTACACTGTCAGAGAAGAACCTCAACTGATCGACCTTCTTATGGAGCCTTTTGGACATGTTTCTTATGCAGGTGCCTGCAGCAGTAGAGGACTGGGAGGCTCTTCTCTCCAGCCACCTTCAAGCCCCCTCTGCAGGGTGCAGCGTGTTGCAAGAGTGACGTGCAACACTAGTGCAAGAGTGATGTTGTAGCCGTGATGGTCCAGGTATTATTCAAGAGGTAAGGATTTCTTAGGGCCAATTTTTATTGGACCAACCACGTCATTGGTATCAAGTTGGACCAGCTTTCAAACATAAGACAGGTCTGACCTAAGAAAAAATGTCTTACATTAGGGAGCTGGTCTAACTATATCAGTGACAAAATTGGGCCAATAAAAGCAATCACCCTAAGAAACCCTTGCCTCTGAAGAGCAACAGCATTCTTCACTTGGCTCTCTGTGCAGAAGTCAAGTCTAGGAGGACCATAGCAAGAACTGTGTAAACAGAAAACATGCCCCTAGGCCAGATGGGAAGAAAAGTACCCTCTAACTGAAATAAATCTGAACGATCGGCACAAATTCAACGTCCCAGGCCAAGTATGGATTTGGGACAGTTGCAGAGTGAGAAAAGAATTCCTCCAGTCTGCTTCCAGGAGCTCTCCTCTCTCGTATTCAACAAGTTTGCCAATAGTTTGTGCTCTCCCAGCTTATTTGAGCAAACTTCTCAATTTATCTAGCACCAGCCTCTCTCTTCCTTCCAGCAATTTTGCTGTTGATACAAGAGCACTTAATGCCACAGCTCCTGCCATTTGGAAACATTTCCTTCTTTGTTCCTAATATTTTTAGTACTCAGATAGACTGCTTGCATTTGCAACTGCCCTACTGCATGTCAGAACAGATGTGGTTCTCTCTTAAGGGTGACCCACACAATCAATGTGGTTTGATAACCCTTGTACTACAGCAGTTTTCAGTACTTAGTATGTTTTGTTTAGTTACTATTCCCCATTTTTTTCCCATTATCAGTGAACTGCCAATTTTGTTCTGAAAATGTAAAACCATCTTATAGGAGATGTCAGGGGGAAAGGGATGCTTCCATTTCCATTAGGAAGCTGTCAATGCTTTTAGCACCGATAAAGCAGAGAAGGCATTTTTGATTAATGAAAAAAAAACCCAACCCTTAATGTTAAAATGATTGGCAGTGAAATACCAGATAGTTTTAATACTGAAATTTGCATATTTCAGTTTCCCAGTTAGCAGCTCCTGGAGATGAATGGGATACTTCACAGCAGTCACTACTGATACACCTTTAGGCTAGGTCTCCGCTACAAGCCCTTTGCCAGTGTAGGTGTACCAGTACCTATCTGCCCAGAAAAATACTCTGCTGACAGGAACAGCTGCACACCTGTCACACCCCGATGGGATGGAGCTATAAGCCAGAAGCTCATTTCTCTCTTTATCCCCTCAACGAGACTACCATGAGCCTTCCATGTATTAGCAAAGCCACACCTACCTGCAGCGTGTGCTTTTTCAGGCAGCGTAATACAAGTCTTATTACCCCAACACAAATTGGAACCTCTGTACACAGTGCTTAGATGTTGGCTCTTTGACATCTTTGGGTTTTTCCCCTCCTCCTAAATAAGCCCAGCTGGGAGATACTTACTCCATTGTAGGACAGCTTACATGACATGTTGCTTATGTGGAATTAGCTTATCACAACAAAACTGCATTTTTGCCAGCTTACCATAGTCCAGTTACCACTGAATAATATCAAAGTGACACAGACAAAAGTGCAGTTTTGTTACACTTGCAAAAGACACAGGAGCTTTAGTTCTGGTAACAAATCTCATGTCTAATACCAGTGACAGTTTCTACCACAGACCTGGCTTCAGGGCTTGTCCACATGGGAAAGTTCTACCAATATGCATTAAGGTGCATGTTTAAGCTGAAATATTTGGATAAAGCTGTGTGTGGACCCTCTTTACTTCAGCACAAGACCATTTTTCCAGTTTAGCTTAACTCATTTTGGAAGGGATTTACATTAAATTGAAAAAAAGTCATACAGGAATGTGAAAAAAGTAACAGACATTTACTTTTTGCATTTTCTCCCTCCCAACAATTTGGGAGAGGCCCTCCCTAGATGATATTCCAGTGCTGCCCCCCGTGGAAATGGCAAGCCCTTACCTTGATTCCAGTCCTGTGTTACAAGCAGCCAAGACTGCAGTTGGGTGTACAGCTTTGAAGTGCAGTTGGCACGTTCCCAAGCATGCTGACCTAGGTGGGAATGGATCAGCCTGCTTCTGTGTCCAGCCTGGCATTGGTACTGAGTGCATTGTCTAGCACTGTGATAAAAGACTGTTGAGGGAAGGAAAAGCAGGGAGGGATAGAGAAACAAGGTTCAGGCACTGCTTCCCTTCTCAGTCAGGTGCTTTGATTCCGATGCTCTTACGGGCTTATAGGGCTTGATGCTGCCTGCTGTATTGGTTCAACCACCTGGGACTGTGGTACCGCACCTTAGACACCTGCTGCAATGTCCATCGCTTGAAGGCATATATCAAATGAAAGATCTTGCAAAATACAAGAAAGAAGTACAAGTATGTGTAACAAAATGGTCAAATGTGTAGAGACACAAGAAGAAGAAGCAGCTGCCTTCTGTTAAAGGAAGGTTTGAGGCTGGTGATTGTGTGCGTGCTTTCGTGGTCAGTCCCAGGTATGGAAAATAAATGCTTGCTCTATGTAATGAGAAATGAAATAAAACGTCTATGAGGGTGAAGGGGAATCCTGCTACATACACATTGCTCTTATTCACCAGGAGGGTTCATTCAAAGAATGGAAGGGCAAGTTCTCCATTTGTGAACTAGGTGTGTGACAGCTGTTTCCTACATAGAGCTGAGCTGAAGCATTTCTGAAGGGCTACCAACAGACATTGCATTTATCCCTCAATAAACCATTGTATCGCAGGACAAAGGGCAATCATTCACATGTCCATGTTCACTGTTCTGGGATAAAGCCTAAGAAGGTCCACAGGATCAAAGGAAAGTAGGGCTGGAAAGGACTTCACAAGATCATCTAGTCCAGCTCCCAAGCTAGATAAGTGCTAAGGATAAGAAGTAGTAACAGAACAGGTCAATACATGCACAATAACTGAAAGTACGCCTGTACTACACAGTAAATATGGTGACTTAGGCTGACTTGAGCATACCGACATCATGCAGGTACAAATTTACGTTACTGCACAGTAACACTGTGTATGTGGACTGAGTTGGGACTAACTTTAGCAGTGTTAAGGCATTTTAACACCTACACGTATAGATGCCAGCCTATTCCCACTTACTGTGCAGTCCCAGGTTATTGAAAGTACATCTGAACGGTTATCCTGGGACCGCATCACTAACTCAATGGCAGACATGCAGCAATGCATTCAGCTGCTTGCCAAAACCTGGTTAGAAAGGTATTATGTATACATGTCAATCCTGGGATAGTTCTGTTTTGGGACAAACAGACGCAACTGGTTCAAAGACAAATGCAGCACCAGCTCCTAGTCTATCAGATCCAATTCTGTCTCCCAAGAGGACATGCTGCAGGTCCATGTGGCTATGAATGTAGAGCTGCAGTGCCTGCTACAGACTGCTACGACTGGGGTAACGAAGTAGCAGGCAAGCTTACAATTATCCTCCTTACTAGAGGCCAGGGCACTTTTGAGGGCAGCAGGCTGGCTGGCTGTGGGTTGTGACTGTTGAATCTTCATGTCAAAAGGCATGGGTGGAGGAAAGCTAGTACTTGCTTGCCATGTCATTTGTTCACTCCTCAGTGCTGCTGGCCAGTCTCATCTCCCATAATGACCATGATATCCTTTGTTCCCTTGCAAGCCTGTTTTAGGTCCTGGCCTTACACAAGCACTGCATGCCCACAGTTATCTCTGCACTGCCAAACCGCTGTGATAATATTGAATTTGATCTCAGTTAATTTTTTTTCCTCAGGGCTTCCTGCATTTTTGTGTTCCCTCATAGCAAATCAAGAATCTTTCAGCAGATTCAAATGCACAAGCAATAAATATGCATCCTCAAAGAAGTAGGGCCTAGTGTTCTTGCAGGAGGGCAACACAGGCTGCCTTGTCTTGAGTGCCAGAGCAAGAAGAGGAAGAATCTAAATGCTTGCAGAACTTGAAGTAGAAAGTGGTTGCTGTAAGTCCAGGGCAATACAGGCCAGATGGGTGAACAGGGTTCATGGGAGGGCTCAAAGCAGTGTGGAATTGCAGCAGTCAACCAATGGGCTAACTTGACAGGGGCTGCATGCACACTAATGCCATCCAGAGATACCTTGCCCTTGATAGGAGCCAGGGAAGCTAAGAGCAGATTTCCCCAACTAAGGGCAGATTTACCTTGATTACCTTGAACAGGGGGCTGGACTAGATGACCTGATGAGGTCCCTTCAAGCCCTATTTTCCTATGATCTTATGATTCAGTAAGTTGCATCATGTGTTTACAACTTTTTTCCCTGTAAGATAACTGTGGTTTTCCCAGTATGTTCCATTTGCATTTCCAGGGTCATCTACAGGAATAAAAGTGCCCATACAAAAGTTTATACTGATATACTGTAACTAAATTTAACCTCAAAAGGGTGAAAGTTCCCAGTGATCCACTAGGCTACTGCTGTAGTTAAGGCAAACTGGGTTCACTAATAGTTGGCACCCGGGAGATTGCTGTGACCAGTCTTAGGTCTAACCACATCTTACTTTCCAGCTCCTATGACTAGGTATCCATTTACAGCTGCATCAATTTAGAATAGCCAATGCTACAAATCTAAAGTAAGGCAGAACTTGCATGTCTGGATCTTTAGCAAAAGGCCTTATTGTTGCTGCCACCCCACCCCAATATAGCTATGCCAGTAAAATTATATCAATGTGTCATATAGTTTGCATGGTAGTAAACAAAATAAAGCTTTATGGCCCAGTTCTTTTTGGCTACATCTGGGTTAGCAGCTTGAGGATGCTTCTTTAGCTTGTGCCAGGACTCATCTCTGGGAGAAGTTGTATCTACCTGGTCATCCTCTAAGGGAGGAGCTGGTAGGGTGAAGCATTTTATGGATCTTTTTAGCATATGGTGCTAGTGCTGTAAAGATCTCTGGCTGGGACCTGTCCCAAGGCATAAGTATTGTAGCTAACTGGAACAAAATTAGGCTGACAAAAGAGATCTGGAGATAAACCAGAAAATGAATTGAACATTATTGGAGGTTTTAAATTCCAAATGTAGGAGTGCCTTTGTTTCTTCCTCCCTAGAAACATTTTTAAACACCAAATCAATCTGAAAGTTTCTTAACTCAGAAGAAATTAAACCATTTCCCTCCCTTCTCTCATGGCACTTTCAGCTTGGGTCCTTCTTTGTTTTTTTTCTATATTGGATTAGATGGTCTACCTCTTTATTATTACCTAGGGTTTTCTTAGTGCCTGCACTAGGTATTTGCATGTGGCTACTCTTGTCTGTACCTAGTAAAAGGTACTATTTCTAGCAGCATTGTTCTACATCTTTCATCTGTCCTTTTTTCCTGTTTCTCTGTTCCTCTTCATTAATTCTTCTGCTATCGTCTTTCTTTTTTTTCTCCCTTGATGTTTGCTCACTCCCCACCTCCCTTGTCTTCCTATTTACCTGCATTTATACAAGCATTGAGATCCTGATTTAAAAGACATGGTATAAGTGCTAAATACATTGTTATAGGCCAAATTCATCATAGTATTACTTGACTAAATTCTGTTGAAGGGGGAACTATGCACACACATGCACACTTTAAAAAAACAAACAAACAAACTAATAAGAAAAACTATGGTGCCTTTTTTAGTTACGTTCAGAAGGGGCATAGGGGCATTCTTAGGATAATTGTGAGAAAAAGCATGCTCCACTGGACAGCTTCAGGCCCTCAACAGAGAAAGTCCAGAATTCCACCATATCTGTAACATATCTAGGGACAGTCAACCTCACCTACCTCTGTTTCTTGTCAGGACGCAGGAAAAAAGACAGGTACAATACTATGTCAGCTCTGCAGGAAATGGCCACAAACTGATCATAAAGGAAACAGTTTCTTTCTTGCCTATATCCTGATGGTCTGTAATGCTTGGGAAGGTAATCTAAAATGGCAATCAATGGAAGTTAATTGGACTGTATTTTAAAATATTTTGCTCCAACAGGCACTCTTTAATGCTAACATTTCTGTCTTCACTCTGAAAGTCTTCTAGACTATAAGTTTAAGCCATTTCACTCTCTTTTTTTGTGGCTTCCAATTGTGCCTGTTAGTTGTTCATTTTCTAGCAGGGAATAATCTCAAAATACCCTTGTGTCTGCTGATATTTCAAGGTAAGGGAATTAACTGGCATGTTTCCCATTTTCCAGATGTAATATTTTCCAAAATAAATATACGGTGAACTGTGGGATAATATCATGTGAACATTTTGATTCACACACTAATATCCTGCAGTTTGTAGCAATCTGGATTTTTTTCCAGAAATACATTTGTAATATTTCTTACAGAGGTACCAAAAATATTTGTAAAACAAAGTTTTTTTGCCAGCCACACTGATACTGCTGTACAAAGCAAGATATATTGGGCTAAATTTGTAGTTGATGCAACTATGGACTTCAGAGAAATTGCAACACAATTGAATCTGACCAGTTAAGAAGACAGGCTATTGTTCCTGGTGCTAGTAATTAATTCTCCCTCCTAAACACTTGCCATAACTAATAATTAAAAGCTAGATTGAGTCATTTGATTCAATGCTGCATAAAAAGTAAGGGGTGATGGATAGGACCACTATAAAAATAGCTCAGGACAGGAAATGTAACACAGAAAGTAACAATTTTTTCCCAGTTTCCAAGAGGACAGCTTAGGGACAAAGAAGAGCAACCAAATAATGTAACATAAACTTATCAATAGAGGTAAAAAAGAAAGGCAAAGATCTTTTTGTTTAATAGGCATGTATGGCTAGGTTCTTAAATCCATATTTAAATGTCCTAATCAATGCCCTAATTTTCAGGTGAACTTACAAATTAGAACCTGAGAAATTAATAGGAGTCGCTGGGGGCTCAGCACATCTGAAAATCAGGCTATTAGTTTTAGGCTGAATTTTCAAAAAGAATTAGCAATTTCCAGTGCCTTAACTTTAGTACCCCTAACTTGAGACGTTATAAGAGAACTTTATTTTTCAGAAAGTGCTGAGCATCCATTTTTTGAACTGAAGCCTTGTAAAAGGAGTTGGCACTCACACTTGATTTTTTTTTCCTAAAAACTGTATATCATTATCAGGAGCTAGAAAGACTTAAATCAACTATATTTAAGAAAGCCTAGTGCTGACCATCCCTGCTTTTGGGTTTCTTTTCTCTAGAATGTTTTTAAACTAAATGTTATGTGTTTGAAGGGAAGCAAATTAAGAAAAATAGGTGAAACAGCCTGGTAAAACCCTCTATAGAATTGTTTTTAACCTGAAAGACTTCAGAAACAAAAACTCCTTTTTTGACACCCTTGGTTCCTCAAGGTGAGACATTTCTTCTTACATTCCTATTAAATCAGAAAGTCACCAAAGCATAGCAACATCACACAGCTGTGCAGTGGAGAAAGCATCAAATATCCTTGAGAAAACTCTGAACAGCACTAAAAGAAAGAACAAATGGTTTATATATGTGGTATTGTTAAGACTCCCAAGTGGCAAAAATATAATAAACAATAGTGAAGGGTGGAATATTTCTTTTGGTTCCACACATAAGATGACCTAACCCACCTCCGGCATGGCTTCACTTTGTGACTTGTAAGCTATTTGATCATTCTGAACTTGTGAAAATAAACACTATTATTCCACTGTTCCTCATCGCAAATTCGTTCATCTTCTGTAAATAGACTGTGAACTATCAAATGAAAATAAATTATAATAAAAGAAAGATTAAAATAAAAATGCAGATGAAACATAAAAACAACACATGGAAAATCTGCAATGAAAATGTAAGTAAGGGAACTGTACATAGCATTGATATACAATTTTGTTTCAGGTAATTCATAGATTCATAGATGCTAGGGTCAGAAGCGACCTCAACAGATTTCATAGATTTCACAGATATCAGGGCTGGAAGGGACCTCGGGAGATCATCGAGTCCAGCCCCCTGCCCAAAGGGCAGGAAGTCAGCTGGGGTCA
>NW_017728906.1:190257331-190264244 GCF_001723895.1 Crocodylus porosus
ACCATCAGGTTCTCGTCTGCCCATTTGCTGAGCTTGTCCAGGTCAACCTGGATCACCCACCTATCTTCTGGCGTGGATGCTTTGCCCCAAAGTTTAGTGTCATTGGCAAACTTGGCTAGTCCACTTCTGACTCCAATGTCCACATCATTAATGAAGATCATTGAGTCCAACCCCCTGCCTAGACAGCAAAGAGTGCTGGGGTCAAATGACCCCAGCCAGATGCCTATCGAGCCTTCTCTTAAAGACCCCCAAGGCAGGGCAGAGCACCATCTCCCTTGGAAGCCCATGCCAAATTCTGGCTATCTTACCATGAAGAAGTTCTTCCTGATATCTAGCCTAAATCTACTCTCTGTCAGTTTGTGACCATTGTTTCTTGTTACCCCAAGAGACGCCCTGGTGAACGGAGCATCTCCGGCTCCTTGCTGCACCCCCTAATGAATTTGTAAGCCGCCACAAGATCACCTCTCAGCCTTCTTTTGCAAAGGCTGAAGAGGTCCAGGTCCCTTAGTCTCTCCTCATAGAGCTTGACCTGCAAACCCTTAACCATACCCTCTTCTGGACCCTCTTGAGTCTATTAACATCTTCCTTGAAGTATGGCACCCAAAACTGGATGGAGTACTCCAACTCTGTCAGCACTTGAGGGCGAGGGACAGACATTCAAAAAGCCTGAGCCTGAATTGATTCAGTCTTTTAAGGTTAGTCAAAACTGGCTAGGCTGAACTGGTTTGTAACCACATAGATATTCCCTCTGGACTGGAGAGATGCAGGTACATGCCTATATTGGCTCAGGCTAGAAGTTGGGGGGTGCTAAAGCAGCTATCCCTTCCCTTCCACAGTGCTGAGCTGAGGCGGGGGATGTGACTAGGCCCTGATAGCATGCTCTGATTAGGGAGGAGTTACTTGCCTCCCCCCACTAGCAAGGGAGCCAGCAGGATGTTACACAGCATTTACTTAAACAGCAGGGAGTTTATACAGTGTTTATCAGCCCATCAAGAAAACAAAAGCCTCTCTCATTAGTTCAAGCTCTTCTTTTAGCTTCAAAAAGCCCTAAATGGACACTGTCCTGTCTGTCTTTGTCCTGTTGTGCCTTACACAGACACCTCTCAGCATTACCTAATATACCACATGCTGGCAATGGCTGTGGGAGAGGGGAGGGAGAAATCCCTGCTTGAGCAGGGAGAGGGGGGAGGCGGGGCACAGGGAGACACTGCTGTGCCTGCTGTCTCTGCCAGAGCTCCAGCCAGAGATCAGAGGGGAGGGGCCAGCCTAGCCCTCTGCAGCAGAGAGCCCCACCCAGGGCTGCAAAGCACCTGGGATGCTGGGGGACTCTGGTTTAAGTTAAACCAGGAAATGTCTGCGACAGACATTGCATAAACTGGTTTGACCCAAATCAGTTAAGTGTGATACTACATTCAACCAGGTTAAGTCAAGCACATTTTCAGACTGGTTTGTGTGCACTGAACATCTGTTCTGTTACACGTTTAAACCAGTTTCTGATCACTTAAACCGGTTTATGTATAATGTCTGTCCCTAACCAAGGTGTGTGCTCTCATTGAACTTACATGAGTGCTTCTGCTGTTGGAGCCATCATAGTTGAGATCAGGATCTAAGGTTTTAAGATCTAATATTTTTAAAAGAGCCTAAGAAAGATTGGCACTTACAAATATCATAGATTTTGAGAAATAGGCACTTAACTCTTTTAGTCTCCCTTAAAAATCTCATCCTTAAAACATAAAATTAGTACCCATGGAGCATATTTTCTATTGTTTTGCCTTATTCTAAATAAATCTGGAAAGCAGTGTTGTCTCAGGGTGTGAGCATCTAACTGAAAGACAGGAACTCATGAACTATAACTATTCATCTGCTACAGACTCACTGAATGAGCTTGACCAAGTTTCCTAAACACTCTGTAAAAAAGACATTATAATATCTGCCTAACAGGAATGTTCTGACATGCTCGCAAATGTCAAGTGCTGCTATGAATTATTATCGTTAAACAATGTTTGTGATTGGACTTCCATCTGTCTCTGTGAGGGGTTATTCCACAGCCTCCTAGATCTCACTGTCAGAAGGCATGTCTACACGTGCATTAACATGTTTTAGTTAATGCACATTAAATCTAGTACCTCCATTGTGAGGTGCTGAGCAAATTCTCATTAGCCTGTCTCAATGTACATTAACTAAAGAGGATGGGCATTTTTACACATGCCAGCACCACAGTGCCAGGCACTTTGAAAAGCGCCCAGTGTTGTGACACTTGCAGATGTATAAGTGGCCTAATACACATCAGTGCTGAGAAAATGGCGGTGATGCGCTTTTGAACTAAAACACATAGAAGATGCTTAAGTTCAAAAGCACACCACTGCCATATTCTGCGTGCTGACAAGCATTTTGCTACTTATACAATTGCATGCGATGCAATGGCAGATCTCCAGCACATTGTAGGACCAAAAAGTATGTGTATAAATGCCCAATGGTTTATAAGTGACACTTAATGCACATTAGCCTATTTTAATGCACATTAACTAAACAACCCATTTTTACTGGTGCTTAATACACAGTAAAATAAGCTAATGTGCATTAAAGTGCATGTGTAGACATGCCTGGAAGTACTAGATTTAATGGACATTAACTAAAGTGAGTTAATCCACATGTAGACATGCCCAGAAAGTTTTTCCTGATATTTTATTGCATTTGTCACCCAGAGAGCTCACAACATTTTATGCATCTTACAAATGAAGGAGCAAAGAACTTGTGGTTTGAGCTAGAGTCCTACTGTATGTGTATGGGTAGGAGGTTTGGGGGGGAGGGGAATGGTTTCATTTTATTCCACTATCTTTTCATACCATAGAAATACTTCCATGTACATTCTGTGCATGTGCAGTCCTGTTTTATTTAGTGCAGAAAAGGAGTACCAAATTCCTGCTCTGCTTTGTCAAAACTGCTGAGAGACAGTTTTGACCTGGGAAGATGTATTATGAATGAGAATAGCTCTGAGAATCTCAGATATGTGAATAGACGTAAATCTGGGGTTCATGTCTCCAGGAAAGCAACATTTCCCTGGTGGAATATGGCAAAGGGAATTCTATGAGTTCAGGGTTGTACATCTTTCTACTTAATTTTACATGAGAGGTTGAGCATACATGCAGGAAACGATTCATCCTGTACTGAATTGTGGAAGACACCAGACTTATCTTTTGAAAGTGGAGGGCAATGTTAGGTAGACAGAGTACAGTGGTGCAGTGGAGTTTATCCACAAAAGGCAATTTTGCACCATTATGTTTGTGGAAACAATAGTGGGATCATTTCTGACTAACAGCAAAAGGTCAGGATCTTAGATGTACTGTCATCTCACCTAATCATCCCTCAACACAAAAGCCGTTGGTTCAGTTTCTAGAAAAAATGAAGTTTTGCCTGAAAGATAGGACTACTATTTACTGAAACCACTTTCAATCAAGGAGTAACTTTCAGAATCCTCTTCTCATTTGTGTTTCCTGGATAAATGATTCCTTGAGAGGGGTTGGCTGTCATTGGAATCACAGGTTCAGGTCCTGGCAAGCTGGACTCTGCCCTTTATTCTGAGAAAGATACATTTAGTTCTATGTTGTAAATATGGCTTGCAGAAATTACCTTCAAAGTGAGATCCTGTCCTACTTCCAAAGGAAAGTATTATCTTTAAGTTTAGAGTATTGTTAGATTTCCCTGGTCAATACCTCCTCAACCCATTTTTATTTACTTCACCCAGTCTTAGACTGGATGCAATTTTGTAGTACATGCACTGATTCTTGTATATGTTTAGATCTTGATTCTCCACTGCTTTGCAGGTTTCTGTTTCAAATTGGCATTTTCCACAAGTGATTCATCCATATGTGAAATAAGAACATGTCCCCTTCTCTTCAACAATGATCTTTATTTTTAATACAGAGTCATTTGCATTTTAGCTATTGATAAGCTTTTTTTAAGGCTCTTTATCTGGGTTGAAACCAAGTTTGCATTTAAATTTTTCACAAGCTTTTTAAAAATGCCCCAGGGCCAAAATAATAAATGACCTGTACTTCCACAATCCAGCAACTGAAAATACCAGAGTAATACCAGTTCTCATGTTATTTTTGTCTCCAAGAAAGTTTCTCTGAGGAACTAAAATGCTTGGCAAAACACTGGAATTCACATATGTTCCCATTATAGTTTAATCTAAGGGTTCTGAAGGATTCTAGATGAATTGAAATCCTACAACTATAAATTATACTGTATCAGATTGGAAGAACATTGCACACTCAGAGGTACAGTGATAATGATGATGATTTTATGGTTGTGCCTTTCTTGTCAAAATGTTTTATACTAACATACCACAGTGATCAGCATTATGGCAAGACTTACGTTAGATACAGATAGATTAGTAACTATGGGCCTGATTCTTCAGTTGCCATCTGCCTGTTTGCAAGTACAAAATAGATGTGATATGACTGGAAGAGGTGATGGTGAATGATCAGGCCCTCTGAGCTAGGTTGCTATAAAAAGGCTTGTAATGGGAAAAATGCTTCTCAATTATAAATATTTTAGAAGGATTTTTTTGAGTACTATTTAGTACTCTGAGTACTATTTTGAGTACTATTTAGTACTCTGCTTTATCCCCAAG
Organism: Crocodylus porosus; assembly: GCF_001723895.1. Taxonomy (NCBI): domain Eukaryota; kingdom Metazoa; phylum Chordata; order Crocodylia; family Crocodylidae; genus Crocodylus; species Crocodylus porosus. Next base: position 190,261,968 of record NW_017728906.1, read on the forward strand.
TTAGTGTTTGGCAGAGCTAAGACAAGTCAGTTGCCTCTGGCTATTCTCATACCAGCCCAGAAAAAGGGCACCAGGCAAAGATGATACCAGCTGTATGTCTTCTCAGCTGACTGCCTGGAATGAGACTCAGGGCATAGAGTAGAGGTGCTCTTGGCAGCTGATTAAGGCCACTGTTCCAAGCTGTCAGATGTGGGCAGGAACAACAGAAAGGTCAAGTGAATTAGCACAGCTGCAACTCCTGAGCTCCTTTCAGCTGTGTTACCAATATGGTTCAAAATGACCTGACTTAACAAAAACCATTTACAACACACCTCAGAACTAGTGCCGTTTACCAAGCAAACACAATTCTTCTGAAGCAGTCTGACTACCTTTGTGAACACATAGAGGAGTAACCTGTACTGCTTATGGGTACTGAATGTTTCACCAGCATTTTAAGTGCTGCAACCAATTCTGAAAAAGTCAAAATTCTTTTGCAGACAGGCCTTCGATGGGAATAACAGTGACCTGCAAGATTCATTTATCAGTTTCAATGCTAATTAGGAAATCTGTTCGCTCAAACTGGCCAAACCAGTCCTACACAGTACCTAGCATCAAGCCTATGGATTTACCTTCACATAATAGTGGAACTGAATTGCTTAAACTACACCAGAATATTCAAAGTCAGCCAAAGTAAGACAACTTTGCTCACCTGGTGCAGACCTAATTGTAGCAGTTTAATACAGGTATGGTTCTTTCTGTATGAAAAGGGGAATCAACTGCATGGAAATAAGGGCAATAAAGCAGGCATGTTTATGCTATTATTACTGTATCTACACTCAGGGTTGTAGTGATATAACTATTGGGGTAAAAAATGCTTGTCCCCCACCGCACACAACCACCTAAATAGTTCTATCAGTCCTAAAACTCCAACCATGACCATCCAAAGAGAGAAGGGGTGTTAAAAAAAAGTAAAGAATCCAAGAACTGGTACAGATACGACTCCAAAGAAGAGGGAAAATGGAATTTGGAAATGCCTGACATTGAAATGGACCCTATTTAATAAACAATCCCCCTGTAAAATGAACAATTACTCCTAGGCAATTGGAAGATCCCGGGGTTAATTTTCATCTACACAGCTCTACACAGCTCCCAAACTATAAAGAGGCCTTAAAATGGGTGTAAATATAAATTATATCCACTTTAGAGCCACTTTATGCTGCCAGAGCACTGTAAAGGGGCTTTACTGTAAATGAGTCAGGCCTATCATTTCTATCAGCAGGGGATACAGTTTAATATTGCATCAAGTTGCCTCTTTGTGTATTCATAATATCTGCTAAGGGAGTGTGCATTTGACTCACTCAGGCTTTTGGCAATGGTAGGACATTCTTCCCAGGAAAGTGACCCACCACCTGCCTGTGATATAAAAAAGTTTGCTTTCAGCTATGCCCTGCAAGTTAATGTACACTCTTATGTAATTATGTGTAGCATATGAGTTCACATACTTTTTTTTTATGGAAAAGCAGTACAGTTTGAGCGCTACAGCCAGATTCACCAGCATGCTCAGACTGCTTTGTACCACTCCAGTGACACAAAACAGCCATAAACCTATAGAGTAAGTGCCTGATTAAAATAGCTTATGGCTGCTTTGTGTCAATAAAGTAGCATAAAGCAGCTGGGACATGCAGAATTAGAGGGTTGGATGGGACCCCCAGTTACTTAATTCAGCCCCTGCACAGATGAAGAGTTTGCCGTTCTGTCTTGGAAATCTGTCTTCTAATCTACTATTCATTACGGTGTTTCTATTCAGCATAACTTGTTATTCAAAGTCTAATAATGTGTTTAATCATTATACAATAGGTTGCAATTTGAAGGAAAGCACCCTCTGACACTCCCAAGTACTACTTCTGTCTTCATGCTATGGGCAGATAAAAATGATGTGAGTGACAGTTGGATTTCTACACTGTTGCAAAGAGGACATGTATAATTTAACCTTGGGGACAAATGTAGTAATATAGTTTCATAGTTTCATAGTTTCTAGGGTCGGAAGGGACCTGAGCAGATCATCTAGTCCGACTCCCTGCCATGGCGGGAAAGAATACTGGGGTCAAACGACCCCAGCAAGGTGTTCATCCAACCTCCTCTTAAACACCACCAGGGTAGGAGCCTGCACCACTTCTCTTGGAAGCTGGTTCCAGACCCTAGCCTCCCTGACCGTGAAGTAGCGCCTCCTGATATCTAACCTAAACCTACCCTCTGCCAGCTTGTGACCGTTATTCCTGGTCACTCCTGGCGGTGCTC
>NW_017728906.1:190264749-190267193 GCF_001723895.1 Crocodylus porosus
CTTAGTGTCATCAGCAAATTTGAACAGGGTGCTTTTTACCCCCTCGTCCAAATCACTGATGAAGATGTTGAACAGTGCGGGCCCAAGGACCGAGCCCTGGGGGACCCCACTGCCCACGTCCTTCCAGGTTGAGAAGGACCCATCCACTACCACCGTCTGGTAGTGGGTAATCAAACTAAAATGGGAAATATGAAGGTGGCTTGGGAAAATTGAAATTGGAGCAAATTTACAAAAATGACATGCAATGACCTATCAGAGAGAATTCAATTTCTTGTTTTCTTATGTTGACATTATATAACATACTTTGAATGATGGATCTGCTATTTCCAAACTTCCAGCCAGATTTGCTATTGCAAAATTAAATTTCTTCAACCAAGGCAAAAAGTACATTCCTCTTTCAGTACTGTTCTCTGTATATGCCAAATCTGAAGTTGTAAAGCCAAGCTGGTTTTGAGTTATCTGAGCATATAAAAGCCCTGAACAATTTTCTTAGATGAAAAATGGTTATCTTTTCCAAACAAACAAACAAAAAAATTCCTTTGGGCTAAGATCAAGCGTGGGAAATTTCAGTCCAAAATGTTAATCTTTGAAAAAGTTACAAGTAAATGAAAGTAGCAGTTTAGAGTGAAAGTGATATTATGGAGCAGAAGAATTCATTCCACAGTTCAGGCTGAAATTTGCTCTCTGTTGTATGTCTGATTTTCAAACTGCAGTCAAGTCATTTCCCCAAGCAGAAACAGACCCCCTTGAAACTGGCATGCTGCTCTAGGGTAGAGCTTTCCTAGGAAGTTTGGTAAAAATCAGACGAGGGCGGGGGCAGTGTTATTATTATTAGTACAGTGTTTTCAAAATTCAGCTGTAGCCTATTTTAAAAAAAAAGTTGTGTTAATGCTTTTTGAAGCATCAGATCCTGTCAATGTCTTGGCCTTAACAACCCATGTTTGTTTTGCTGGTCTCACTGGCCATGCCTTTTAGTACTTTGAGGTGGGGAGGCTGGCAGAGGTATTAACAATAAAAATGATCTCTGAGTGTATAACATACGAGTGTGCAAAGAGGAATGCCTATACCAGGGGTCGGCAACAATTTTGGGCAGAGTGCCAAAAGCACCCATAACCCCAACTTGTAAGATTGAAGTACTTGGGGCAGACAGCAGGGGAACTTCAAGGGGCCCGATCTTTTTTGTGGCAGTGCAGCCCCTTTCCCGTCATCCACCTGGAGGTGCATGTGCCAAGCAAAATATCTTTATGTGCCATGCTCTGACACCTCTGCTGGAGGGTTGCCTACCCCTGGCCTATACTAAAAACACCAACATACATAAATGTACACTGACCTCTTCACTTAAAATGCTGAGCTAAGCCAAAGGCAGGCAGAAATAGGGGCCATGTGGTGAGGCAGGAGACCAAAAAATGCTGTGCAAAGGGGACTGGGAGAGTTGTGAACTAGTATTAGTAGAACATCAGTGAGGCATCAGGGTAAAATTGTTCATTGGTTAGTAACTAGACAAAGTACATGGAGGTGGGTGAAGGGACCTAGGAGTGGCATATAGTGTATATGTATGGTTGACCTGGAAGATACAGAGCAGTTCTAGGGGTGGGGATGGACTTACAGATTCCAGTGTAAATAGAAACCTTCTACTCCATCTTCCTCACCATCCAGTACAACCACATCCCACACCAGTACAAGTGCCAACCCCTTACTCACAGCCTCTTACAGGCATGCCAGCTTCAGAAGAGTCCTGCTTTGGTGGGCTCACAAGATATGTTTCTTAGGGCTCTTATCCTGCAAACCATATATGTCAATCCAGTCTAAACAAAACAAAATTAACAAATATGTTCAGTAAGCAGTGATTCAAAGTTGAAGTTTTTATCATTGAAATATTGAAATATCATTGGAACATTCATGAATATCAATGAATAAGTAAGGAATCCAGCAACTTTAAGTATAATCCTCCACTGTTCACTACAGGCCATCTGATTTGGATTGCCTATCTAATAACAAGATATGTTTCTTAGGGCTCTTATCCTGTAAACCATATATGACTATACTGCAGTTACTCGGGGATGTAGGGGGCCAGTCAGGAAGGCCAAGGCAGAGATGGAATTAGGGCTAGCTTCCCAAATTAAGGACTGTCGCAGGGCACTCCCACACCCCGCTCCTAAGGAGGCTCAGCCCTGGGAGGGGGAGATATGTAGCAGGGCACTGGGGTGCCTGCTAGTGGCGTTGATAATAGGGCTTAGCTGTCAGTCATCAGGGCAGCACAGCCAGCAGTTGCTGAGGCAACAGATTGGGTCAGCTGACTGTCAGGGGGCGGGGCCTGGCCCATATAAACAGAAGAGGCTGAGGGTAGAGGCAGTTCCCTTCTGGGATCCTAAGGAGCAGGAGCAGGAGCAGGAGCAGGAGCAGGAGCAGGAGCAGGAGCAGGAGCAGGAGCAGGAGCAGGAGCA
>NW_017728906.1:190267293-190269171 GCF_001723895.1 Crocodylus porosus
GGAGCAGGAGCAGGAGCAGGAGCAGGAGCAGGAGCAGGAGCAGGAGCAGGAGCAGGAGCAGGAGCAGGAGCAGGAGCATTGCTGCCGAGCCAAGCAGAACAGCCAAACCATCTGCCTGATGATGCGAGTAGAAAGAATCCCTGGCAAGGAGGTATTGCAAGAGGGCCAGGGTGGCACTGGATTTATGTTATAGCCACAAGGCTCATTCTGGGGTTATAGCCAGGTGGCTCAGAGTTGCATTAGAGCCAGGAGGCTTATGTGGGTGTTATAACCGATTGGCTTATGGTTTATGTTTGTGTTACCCCGGAGGACCGGGTGAGGCTATAAGGGGACGGAGGAGGCCTCGTTAGGAGCTCCCCAGGAAGGCTCCCAGTGTTGAAGGGAGCACTGTGTTTTGGGGTGTCCTGACCCCAGCCTAGTGGGGCAATTATCGGGACAGGCTCAGGGGAGATCCCCAAATAGCGTGGGGGTTTCCTGGGTGTCCTGAGAAGGCACAGAAATTAGTGCCCAGAAGCGCGGGACAAGCCCTGAGGGCGGGCAAGGGAAGCGCGAGAGGCGCAAGCAAGGCCTAATGTGGGTGAGAACGTGAGGAATGCGAGGCATAGGCCCCAAAAGCGGGGGGAAGCCTACTAGGAAGCCCCAGAGAGGGGCGAGGGTTAGCGTAAAAATCCGGAGTAGGGCGAGCACACAATTAAGAGCCTGAAGAAGGGCAGTCACACAAGCGGGAGCCCGGAGAGGGCAGGGCGCGTGGGACAAGTGAGCGCCGGAGAGAGGTGCAGTGTTTTGGGGTTGTGACCCCAGCCCGTGTGGGGTGGTATTTAGCCCAGTGGGGTGTGCGACCCAGGAGGAGGGTCAGGGGGCCAGGCATGGCTACAGGCCACCTGAGCCCGAGAAGTGCGAGACAGGCCCGAGAGCAGGCGAGGAAGCACGAGACAGGCCCCAGAAGGGGGCGAGCTTATTGAAGACCCTGGAAGAGGGCAAGGCCATTGAGAGGCCCGGGGAAGGCAAACACGTGAGTAGGAGCCCCAGGAGAAGAGTGCACAGGTAGAGAGCCTGGCAAGGTACCGGATCGGCATAAAGTCCCAGAGAAGGGCAAGCACATGGTTGAAGGGTCCCAGAGAGGGGAGGGTGTGCGAGTAAAGCCTGGAGAGGGGGCGGACATGTGGATCGGAGCCAGGAAGGGCGGGCACATGATTAGAAACCCAGAGAAGGGCGGGTGCATGAATAGAGGTCCAGAGGCGGCCCGTGTATATATGGGAGAGGCCCAGGAGAAGGCGTGCAGGGAGAGAAGCCCTGGAGAAGGTGTGTAGCAATAGAAGGCCCTGGACAGGGCGAGCATGAACTGATTGAGCCCAGAGAGAGGGAATACTCGGGCAGGGACCTTTGAGGGGAAGACCTCCAGGGAAAGTATAATGGCAAGACAACGTCTAGAAGAACTGCGAGGCTTGGGACGTGCTCAAGGGGAGGTTGGAGGCACGCGTAGCCCATAAGGCTAGGGTGCACCAGATCACTGCATACATAGGGTAGGGCCAATACGAGAGCACCATGTACAAGGGGCAGAAGGCAGCCTCCCATATAAAACTGTATATAAAACTAAGACGTGGCAGGCAAGAAAGAGGGTGCGTTTGAGACCCAACTTGGTACAGTAGGGGTGCCAGGGGAGATCACGGCCGCTCCTGCGCCCTGCCCCGTGACAAGAACAATAAGAAGCCCTTCTTTAAATACATAGCAGGTAAAAAGAAGGTTCTGGGTAATGTGGGGCCCCCACACAGTTGGGGAAACTTGGTCGTCACACCAGACGACAAAGCTAACATGTTTAATGATTTCTTTGCCTCCGTCTTCCTAAGTAGGGACCAGAACAGCCACCTCCCTGCTGGG
>NW_017728906.1:190269271-190287747 GCF_001723895.1 Crocodylus porosus
TTAGGTTAGATATCAGGAGGCGCTACTTCACGGTCAGGGCAGCTAGGATCTGGAACCAACTTCCAAGAGAAGTGGTGCTGGCTCCTACCTTGGGGGATTTTAAGAGGAGGTTAGATGAACACCTTGCTGGGGTCATTTGACCCCAGTACTCTTTCCTGCCACTGCAGGGGGTCGGACTAGATGATCTACTTGGGTCCTTTCCGACCCTAGAAACTATGAAACATTCAATGTTTCTATTGCAGGACCATCCAAAGTGTAGCATACGCTAACCAGAAGCAGCATGCTACTGAGATAGGCACCATACAAGCATATAATAAAAGACAATCCCGCAAAGAATTCTTAGTCTAAGAAAAGAAGAGTCATGCAAAAAGTTGTGGAGAAAGGGAAGAAGTCAATCTGGGCACTGACTTCTGACAATATTCTGAAAGCAATCGAGCAGCTCAAATGAATAGAGGCCAGATTCAAATATCCTTGTCCACAATGGGCACATCTACATGTGCACTTTAATGCATAGTAGCCTGTTTTACTGTGCATTAAAGCATCACTTCAAAAATTGTACTAATATGCTAATGTGCAGTAAAAATGGGCTACTGCACCTTAGGCCTCAGCTAAAAAGCACGCACTTTTTCTACTGTGCATTAGGACAGCCTAATGCACATTTATTTAGTACCTACATTAGAGGCACTAAATTTAATGCACAGTAGCAAAAGGTCATTAATGAATGTATAGACGCACTCACTGACTCCATCTGCACAACACGTTGACTGTACAGTAACCCAAGTTAGTGCACAGCAGCACCGATGAACACCTTTTTTGTGACACTACTGTGCAGTAGCTTGACACTACTGTGCAGTAGCATCATGTCATAGTTGTTGCCATGCAACACTACTGCGCAGTAGTATTGGGCTACTGCGCAGTCAGAGTCTTGTGTAGTGGTCCGAGGGATTTCAGTATAACTGCACATGGAATAATGCACAATTCAACATAAATAAAAGTATCTAGCCCAAAGAGATTATAAAATTCTACTTTTCATTCAAGGGAGCCATTTCCAATAATCTCCTGGCATAAAATTCATTTATGTACAGATGGCTGGGACAAGATCTGGGCAATTTGCATTACTTCTGTCTCACAAACAGGCCCTAGTCCACTGAGAAAATGAGAAATACCAAACCCAGTACATAGTAGAGCAAGTTAGTGCTAAGTGGAGGTGGCAGTTTTGTGGCAGCAATGGAACTCAGAATACACACCAATTTGTGCTGGTAACTCACAGTTTCAGAGACCTGCTGCAGATGTAGAATATTACTTGTACCTATATCATACATGTTTTGATCCCACCATTTTGTGTCTAGCATGTGGCAAGTTATTGCATCTACACTAGAAAAGCATTAAATCACTTCCTGCATCCAAGTTTCTATGCAGGGCCTCCACATGCAAAGTCTATGTCAATCTATCTCAGGAATGTATATTCTCAGAATCACTAGCCAAAATTCCTGCTGAGCTATCATAAAAAGGTAAACACTTCCTAATTCATGTACCTGAAGGGAGGAGTCCAAATACACAGAGAAGCATACTACTTTCCAATCAAAAAAGACCTTTCACTTTCCAGTGGAGCATATAGGCACAGCAAAGCAATCGTCAGGAGCCAAGAGAAATATCACATTTTCATGAAGGTCAGGAAGATGAGATGAAACATAATTTCCAATTAAACAGATGGAAATGGAAGCAGTAAACAAGTTCCCAAATTATCCCATCTTTGAATGGCCTCTAGGCTCTTGGAAAAATAGCAGTCAACTTTGCTGCTGGCAACATATTATGAACTGTAGTGTGTCATATACACCATGGTCACTTTGTAGTGTGTTGCTTCCAGTGGACTGTACAATCTGAAAGACCTTGTGTTTTATCAAGAAAACAATACTTTTGTGAAAACAAAGAAGGTGACAAACTGGAGCTCTGTCTCACTTGGCATAGGCATGGACAGATGTCCTATTTCTTTCACTTATAACACCAAAGATCCAGGAGTCTGGGCGATAATCCTGCCACCCCATTTAAAGTGGTTGAACGTTACATCTGTTCACAGCCCATGCTCAGACTGCTTTTCTGTTGTCAGAGCCAACACTGATAAAACGCCTGTCTGAGCATTTATTTTGAAATACGTTGGATAAAATCCAAAACAAACATCAGCCTAAGAGAGAAATTATAAGCAAGGCCAGTGCTTTAAAACAAATGGAGAAGTAAGAAAATAAATGGTGTTGTGGCGAAGGCCCTAGGTTGCTACTAAGGGGGATCGCTTTTTTGCTATGCTGTAGACTAGAGGTGATAAAGACATGGCTGGCAAGCCAAATCTGGCCCACAGAGCCACATCACCTGCCCCCTGGTGCTGGCAGCACAGAGACAGCCAGTCCTTTTACAAGCATCTGAGGTGCCTATGGCATCTGCCTTGGCCAGTTGGGGACTATGCCAGACCTGGCACCTCCTCTGTCTGCATCAGGATGTGAAACCCCTTGTGGCACCTGCTCCAGCCAGTCCAGAACAGATGCCACATATAGTACAGGTCCCAGAGAGGGTGTTGTGTGCAACACAGTTCCAGACCAGCAGAAAGGGCACTGGATCCAGCCCTTTTGGGAGGGGAGGCTCCATAGGTCCAGGACTGCACTGAGCATGGCATCCAACTCAGATCAGCTGAAGCAAGCATTGCATGGGGCTAATGTCCCAATCCAGCCAAAGCAGGTGCCACATGTGATGCAGTCCTGGACCAGCTGGATTGAGCAGCATAGGCACTAGATCTGGCATCCAGGTGAGAAGGCTGTGGGCCCTATCTGGCTCCTGGGGCTGACCCTGCACTGTTCATTTGGGCCTGGGACCAGTCTTGTGCCCTGTGATAGACATTTTGACATCCCTACCATAGACATTTGCCATGAGTTATGACATGTCACTTAAGCTTCTTCTACACTAGAAAATGTTGCTGGTATAACTATTTTATCACCCTTCCCATGTGGAGGCTGCTCATACTAGCTAAATAGTGCTTCTGTGATTCAAACTGAGTAAGCTATATTAGCTATATGGGTTCCCACTGGGAGATTCTGATCTTGGAATGACTCTCCAGATCAATGAGGACCAACCTGACTGATGGCAAGACAGAGCTGCCTTTGCAATAAGACCTGGCTGGATTGGCAGCTGCCTTGAGTGCCCTGGTCTGTCAGACCAACAGAAGTAGAACTAACATTACAAAACTAAGTCAGATATAGAAAAATAGGGCTGGAAGGAGGTCATCAAGTGCAGCCCCTTGCTCAAGGTAGGATCATTTCTGTGTAAACATTCCAGACAAATGTTTGTCTAACCTGCACTTAAAAACTTCTAATGATGGAAATTCCTACCGCGCTATGTAATCTGTTCCAGTGCTTAACAACCCGTATAGTTAACAAAGTTCTTCCTAATATCCACACTAAAATTCCCTTGTTGCAGTTTCAGACCAGCACTTCTTGTCCTGTCCCTTGTTATAAAAATGTGACTTAAAAGAAGAAAAAAAAATAACTCCCAACAACGTTAAATCATCAAAAGTTTCTAAAGCGGCCATGACCTTGATCTCTTTGTACCTCAGTAAAATGGGGATAATAATGCTTCCTTTCATCCAGGCTTTGTCTCACTTATTTATTTAGATTGTAATAGGGAAATTGTTAAGGCACAAAGCTTCGGCACATTTGATGCACTGAAAATCACGATTTTATCTGGAAGTTGGCTACCTAGCTATCATTTCTGCCTTTGAAAATTTCCTTCTAAATTCCCTGGAGAGAATTCTCATATTATGTGGATATACCGTATCTTCCCTCCACCTCCCATCCAGGGGCCTTAATCTTGGATAAACCTAAACAAGGGCACATTGTTGGCTCATATCCAGCTTACTGTCCACTAACCCCCAGGTCCTTTTCTGCAGAGCTGCTGCCCAGCCAGTCAGTCCCCAGCCTGTACTGGTGCACAGGATTGTTCTGACCTAAGTGCAGGACTTTGCACTTGTCCTTGCTGAATCTCATGAGATTCCTTTTGGCCCAATCTTCCACTTTGTCGAGGTCTCTCTGAATCCTACCCCTATATATCTCTACTACTCCCCACAGCTTGGTGTCATCTGCAACCTTGCTGAGGGTGCACTCCATGCCATCTTTCAGATAATTAATGAAGACATTGAACAAACCCAGCCCCAGCCCCTGGCAAATGGCCCGGGGCACTCCACTTGATACTAGCTGCCAACTAGACATTGAGCCATTGATTACTACCCTCTGAGCCCAACGCTCCAGTCAGTTTTCTGTCCACCTTACAGTCCATTTGTCCAACCCATACTTCCTTAGCTTGCCTGCGAGAATGTTGTGGAAGACCATAACAAAAGCCTTACTAAAATCAAGGTATATCACATCCACCAGTGTCCCTGCATCCACAGAGCCAATCACCTCCTCATAGAAGGCAATCAGGTTGGTCAAGCATGACTTGCTTCTGGTGAATCCATGCTGACTGCTCCTGATCACCTTTTTCACCTCCAAGTGCTTAGAAATGGATTCCTTGAGGATCTGCTTCATGATTTCTTCAGGGTCTGAGGTGAGGCTAACTGGACCGTAGTCTCCTGGATCCTCCTTTTTCCCTTTCTTAACTATGGGCACTATGTTTGCCCTTTTCCAATCATCTGGGACTCTCCTCATCACCACGAGTTTTCAAAGATGATGGCCAGTGGCTCTGCAATCTCATCAGCCAACTCCCTCAGCACCCTTGGGTGCATCCCATCTGGCCCCATGGACTTGTATATGTCTAGCTTTTCTAAATAGTCCTTAGTCTGTTCTTTTGCCACTGTTGGCTGCTCACCTCCTCCCCAAACTCTGCTGCCCGGTGCAGTACTCTAGGAGCTGACCTTGCCTGTGAAAAGTGAGGTAAAAAAGTCATTGAGCACTTCAGCCTTTTCTGCATCCTCTGCCACAAGGTTGCCCCCCACATTCAGTAATGAACCCACACTTTCTCTGATCCTCCTCTTGCTACCAACATACTTGTAGAAACCTTCTTCTTACCCTTGACATCCTTTGCTAGCTGCAACTTCAATAGCACCTTGACCTTTCTGACTTCATCCCTCTATGCCCACACGCAATGCTAATACTCCTCCATAGTTATTTGTCCAGGTTTCCACTTCTTATAAGCTTCCTTTTTGTGATTTAGTTTACTGACGAGTTCCCTGCTAAGCCAAGCTAGTCATCTGATGTACTTGCTGGTCTTCCTGCACATTGGGATGGTTTGTTCCTGCACTCTCAGCAAGGCTTCTTTAAAGTACAGCCAGCTCTCCTGGACTCCTCTCCCTCTCAGTCTGGCTTCCCAGGGGATCCTGCCCATGACTTCCCTGAGTGAGCTTAAGTCTGCTTTTCTGAAGTCCAGGGTCCTTACTCTGTTGCTCTCTGCCTTTCTTTTCCTCAGGATCCTGAACTCAATCATCTTGTGGTCACTGCTGCCCAAGTTGCTATTCACTACTGTATCCCCCACCAATTCTTTCCTGTTTGTGAGCAGCAGGTCAAGAAGAGCATGGTAACATTGCAGCTAACTTAAAATTAAGTTGCACTTATTTATCTTTCATTTTGGTTTTTCTTTTAATAATAATATTGGTAGTAGTATTAGAACATGAAAAAATATGTCTAACTGTAACTGGCTTTTATGTTAGCTCCAAAATTATTATGAATTTCATGTCCAAATTATTCATAGTGTAACACACAGCCCTGAACTACTCAATTCCCATAGCTATGGGGCCCAGTCCTCCAGCTCTTGTACAGACTGAACTGCTGCTGACTTCTGACAGCCACCAAAGAAGCATGTTGTTGTACCCCCATATCACTGTGCAAAAAATTATACACATACATCCAAACATGTGGATCCTGATTCAGCACTCTGTTGCATTGGTTTAATGCTAGTGCTCCACTGAAATCAATGGTGTACAATCACTGTAGTATTAGTATGATGAGGGAATTAGACCCACTGGCTGGGTACAGCTATTACACATAAACCAGTGTAAGTGATTGGAAACCAGTTCAAATCTGTAATACAACAGAAGTTCAGTGCATATAAACCACTTTCAAAATGTCCAGAACCAATTTAAGATAAACCTGGATAGATGTAGTATCAGACTGAACTGAGTTAAGTTAAATCACTTTATTGAACTTCCGTCCCAGATCCCCTCCAGATTCAAGTTAACTCAGTCCCCCATAATCCCAGGATGCTTTGCACCTGCCCCTCTAGCCTCTCCTTGGAGGGTGGTCAGGCTAGCTTTGGCCTAAGTTGTTTTTTCCAGCTGAGCAGGGAGGTATTCTCTAATGCGCCCCCAGCTTCCGCCCTGGGCCACTGCAGGCAAGTGACTGTATTTCCAGAATCAAAAATTCACTTGCTTATTGATTCAAGTTATGCAGCTTAGACTAACCAGCAAAGACTGAACTGATTCATCCTCAGGTTTTTGACTGACTGTACTTAGCCACTAAGTTCAGATACATATTCTCCCAAAGGTCCAGGCCAACTCTTATTCAAGCAACCCAAAAAAGGTCTAAAATTGAACGGCCTTTCCCATCTGAGATGAAGGAGGAAATAACTTTGCCTGCTTTCAGTAGCTTATGACCTATAACTAAACTGCATCTATCTTTTGTGAGCTAGAGTTCACTTCTTCAGATCCTGTTTATCATTTTGGTGCTGAGAAGGTGAGCTTCAGCCCACAGCCCGCAAAAGCTTATGTTATATTTATATATTTGTGTGTGTGTGCATGTACTTTGGTCAGCCCATAAGGTGCAAAAACTATCCTGCCTTCAAACTAACACAGCTAACTATATCTCTCTTGAATCTATCTAACAATACAAATGTCAGGAACTTTTACACTGCTGCATCACATTGCAATATATTCATTGAATGCACTGTCTGTAATATAAAATGAAATTGTTAGACAAAAGCCAGTCACAGATCTGGAGCTGAACCCTGCCTCATTGAAGTTAATGGGAATTTTGCCATTGACTTCAATGGGATCAGGATTTCACCCATTAACCTGCATTCCTGTCCAAACTGATCAATCAACTCTCTTCATCTGCATATCAATTCTTCCTGAAGTCACAGCAGGACTCATGTTCATTTGATGTGGCACAAACAGATAAGCACATAGCATTACTTGTGATTAATACTCAAATCCATTCACATTTGTTATATACGACAGAATAAAGTCTGAGCCAGCAATATATATGTTTATGATTTTAAAAGCCAAGTTTCACAAAGCTAAAAAAACTTATGAGCCAAATAAGTTGGGTTTAAAGATTGTTTAAATTAAAGAACTGTGAACAATAGCTGGGAAGTGTTCAAGAACATTTTATTAGATATCCTATAAGCCACAATCCCACAACTGAGGGTAAAAAAAGGCTTGCTGGTTACAAATTCAGCCTGGCTTAGCAGGGAAGTGAAGGCAGCTATAAAAATAAGAAAACTGCACATAGCAAATCAGAAAAGAGAAGCTGAGCCTAAAGAATATAAATAGGAAGCTAAATATTGTGAAAAATAGATATATGGAAGCAAAAAAATGCAAAGAGAAATCTTTGGCCAGCAGAGACAAGGGCAAAAAGAAGGAACTTTAAATGTATTAGGAAGAAAAAAGTTCTAGTAAAAATACTGGTCCATCACTTGACAGACATGGTAGAGTTCCTAATAATAATGCAAGAGACGAGTGTTTAATAAATGTTTCTGTTTTGTATTTGAGATAAAGCAAAATACTGTAGTCATATGACAGGAAGATAATGAAACCTTTTCTCTTCCAATAGTAACTTGGGAGGATGTCAAACAACAGTTACTAAAGATAAATATTTTTTAAAATAAGCACATAACTGCCATCCAAGAATATTAAAGGAGCTTGCTGAGCTCTTGGGACTGATCATGTTGACTTTTGGTAAGATCCCTGGCAGATAATACACTTAAGGTGCAATTAACTTGTTAATTGTGCCATAAATAGTAACCCTGCCACATGTTCAGGCAATAAATGGTGCAACAAAACAGGAAAACAGCCACAAAAATATTTCACAAAATAGTAACATTTTGGTAGCTGGTTTCCATCCCAACTTAAATTGAATGTCTGGCAGGGTAGCCTCACCAAATGTAGCCTTATGCTGGCTGTATGGTGGGGCTTGGTTAACAGCTTCCCCCAGTGTGAGCAAGTTGACAGCCGTGTGATGCTGCCCAGGGTGTCAAGTGGTGGGAAGCCGATCAGCTGGGCTAGGGTTCCAGGGAGCAACTAATGGTCAGTCCTGGCCCTGGGACCACACTGGAGTCTCAAAGCAGTCCTAGTGCAGCTTGGGGAGCTTCCCCCCGGACTTGAATCATCTGTGGACAGCAGCAGGTGGCAGAGGGGAGGGGAGGGGAGGCAGAAATGGGAGTAGAGTCTTACCAGCTTGAGAGACTTAAAAAAGTCCTTTGCTGCCACTCTTGCAGCACAGTCTGCATGCCCTGTTCTGCGTATGGGGAGGCTGGGAACCAGAGTGCAGCTATCTCTGCAATGCAGGTCACTGATCTGGCACCTGCCTTTCAGAAAACCTGGATCCACCCATGGCTGAAGCTAAACAAATTCAGATTAAAAAGGAGTCAAAAACCACTAGTGAGAGTAAATCATCCTTAGAACATTTTATCCAAGTAGCAATGGTTTCCTCATCAGTGTCAATTTTGAAATCAACATAGGAAGTTTTTTGACAAGTTACGGTGTAATTCAAACAAGATTTAATTCAAGAAGGTCCCCCGACCTGTTCAAATTGATCAAGCTAACTGATCTAAACAGTTCATATTCTAGCTCTACATGCAATGAATCTGCAAGTCCACCATCCTGGAGTTTTCCTACTTTGATCTATTTAAAGATGCCATTATGCATGTTGTGCTATTTAAGCACTGTTAATATATGCATGAGGCTAAAGCAGGGTAATTACCATCTTTTCCAACTGAGAGCTCTGGCATGATCTACCACCACCTCTCCCAGTGTTCTTGTTTAGAAAGCTAACTCATTTTCAAGAGGACTTTCCAAAACAAACATGACAATGGAGCACTTTCTAATACTTATTTTATGTTCCAAGCATAAAAACAATAATGGTAGCTCATGCTCTGAAAATATATTCTTGTCCACTGTGACTTAAACCTCCTGCTTCTGCCATAAGTCGAAGAACCAGTTCCATAGTGAGCAGTAATTTCCCTGTGAAACCCGATGAATATGCAATAGCTGAATTGTTTCACAGGAATTAAGCAAGTGGCCTGTTATGGAAGCAGCAAGTGCTATGTCAATGCTGAACTGTGACAGGAGGCTGCAAATGAAAAGTGTTTTACATTACTGAGACAAAGCTTCATAGATTTTAAGGTCAGAAAGGAGCACCATGATCTTCCAGTGATTTCCTGTATAACTCATGCCAAAATATTCACCTCATGAGAAGTTATTTCTCCTGCATCTTTCTTCTTGGCCAGTTGCTTGCATTTGTCTGATTCAGATCATTGGCTCTTTGGGACTGATAACATATCTTCATCTGCAATTTTAAGGCACGGTGTCTGCTCACGGCACTATATAGGCTGTTGAGGATAATATTCATAGTTCACAGCTTCATAGTTTCATAGTGCTTAGGGATGGAAGGGACCTAAACAGGTCATCAGGTCCAACCCCCTGTCCCAGGCAGGAACGGGTGCCACAGTCATATCGCCCCAGCCAAATATCTGTCCAGCCTCCTCTTGGGAGAGCACCACCTCACTTGGGAGCCCATTCCAGAGCCTGGCAGCCCTAACTGTAAAGTAATGTCTCCTGATGTCCAGTCTGAACCTGCTCTCCTAACAATTTGTGGCCCTTATTCCAGGTAACCCTGGATGGAGCAGAGCCTCCCCCATTCTTGCTGGTCCTCCATGGTGAGTTTGTAAATAGTTACCAGATCCCCTCTCAGCCTTCTCTTGTGGAAGCTGAATAGGTTCAGGCCCATTAGCCTCTCTTCAGAGGGCCTGCCTTGACCGTGTGAGTGGCCCTCCTCTGGACCCTCTCAATGCTAGCCATAATCCTGAAGTGTGGTGCCCAGAACTGGACTCGGTACTCCAACTGCAGCCTGAGCAGCACCGCACAGAGGGGGAGGATCACCCCCCTGGACCTGCCTGTGATGCATCTGTAGATGCATGACAAGGTACGGTTAGCCTTCCTGACCGCTTCCTCGCATTGGCAGCTTATGTTCATCCTGGAGTCAACAATGACTCCAAGATCCCTTTCTGCCACCATGTTGACAAGAATAGTGTTCCCAGCCTATAGTTGTGTTTCTGGTTCCTTCCTCCTAGATGCAGCACCTGCACTTGTCTGCGTTGAATCCCATTCTATTCTCATCCGCCCGCCCCTGTAACCTGTCTAGATCTAGCTGGATTCTGTCCCTCCCCTCCAGCATGCCCACCTCGCCCCACAACTTGGTGTTGTCAGCAAACTTGGATAGCATGCTTTCCACACCCACATCCAGATCACTGATAAAGATGTTGAACAGTACAGGCCCCAGGACCGAGCCCTGGGGAACTCCACTGCTCACATCCCTCCAGGTCGAAAACAACCCATCCACCACCACTCTCTGGGTGCAACCATCTAGCCAATTTGCCACCCATCTGACTGTAGGCATCAATGCTGCAGTCACCTAGTTTTTTTAAGGGAATGTGGTGGGAAGCCGTGTCAAAGGCCTTCTTAAAGTCTAGTCAGACGACATCCACCCTGACACCCTCATCCAGGGACTTTGTGACCTGATCATAAAAAGAAACCAGGTTAGTCAGGCAGGACCTGCCCTCAATGAATGCATGTTGATTGCCTGAGCATTATCTCCCCTGCTGGGCCCTTGCAGTTGTGTTTCTGGATAATTTTCTCAAAGATCTTCCCAAGGACCAAGGTAAGACTGACTGGCGTATAATTGCCAGGGTCCTCCTTTCTCCCCTTCTAGTTAATGGGGACCACTTTGGCCCTTTTCCAATCCTCTGGTACCTGGCCAGGGCCCCATGAGCACTCATAGAGCCATGCCTGGGGCCCCGCTATGACCCCCGCCAATTCCCTCAGCACCCTTGGGTGAACATCTGGACCTACTGATTTAAACACATCCAGCCCCTCCAAAATTTCCCTAACTAGGTCATCCCTGACCCTAGGCATGAGGGTGCCTCCCCTGGGTCCATCCACAATTCTGGTGGAGGAAATGTCCTGGTTCCTATTCAGGATTATGGAAGCAAAGAATTCATTAAAGAGGTCAGTTTTTTCATTTGCCACAATCGCCAGATTGCCAAACCTATCCTGTAGGGGCCCCACGTTACCCAGTGCCTTCTTCTTACTTCCTATGCATTTGAAAAAGGACTTTTTATTATCCTTAATTCTGGTTGCTAGCCCTTGCTCCATCTCAGCCTTGGTCTTCCTAACAGCGTCCCTGAAGTCCCGAGCAATGGAGGTGTAATCCTTCTTGGTGATAGCCCCTTGCTTCCACTGTTTATATGCCTCCTATTGGAACAAAGCTAACTGCAGCAGACAAAATGTATGATTAAAGAAGGGACTAAGAAGACCTGAGTTCACTTCCTGGCTCTGTCACAAATTCCCTGCGTGACCTCGGGCAAGGCACTAAGCACTGGAACCAGTTTGGTCATGTAGGTGCCCACATGTAGGCACTGGAATGCCTGAATCAGTGGTGGCCAACCTTTTTGGCAGGCATGCCACAAGTTAAGCCCCACCCCGAGTGCTGCTCTGATCCCTGAGCTTTACCTGAAAACATTTACACCCTGGGACCCTAGAATGGAAGCCAGCAGGCTGGAGTCACCAGCCACAGATGTGTGGAGCTCAGTGGGTGGCAAAATGTGGCTGCAAAAGGAGAAGTTGGTGCCAAGAGCTAGGTTAACCCTTTCCTGGCCCCACAGCCACTGCAATGTTATATGGTGAGCAAGAATGCAAAGCCCTGAATGTAGCAGTGAATGAAGGACCAGAGAAGAGTTAATCTGGCTCTTGTCACTCTGGATGCCTCCCCTCTGTGTTTTACTCCCTACCTCCAATCCAGCACCTCCCTCGAGTGAGTGCCTGGGACTCCCATACCATACACAACACCTGCCTGTTTCACTTGTGGCATACATGCCCCAAGTAGGCCAACCCTGACCTAAAACTTCTATGCCTGGCCTAAGGAGGGGACTCTAATTTGACAGGGCTGAGCACATATAATCTCTGTAGAGTCAATGGTTATGTCTACAGTGCCATCTGAGGTCACCCCTGAGGGTTATTTTTAACCAACCTATGCCACACATTGTCCCCTTCTGTTCATATTACCATGCCACAGCTACACACCAAACACAGAGTCTCTGTTCCCAAGACTGTTCATGTATTTTATATGCAATGGTGACTGGTTAAAAAAACAGAATAACCCTGGCAGCAGGGATCAGAACCTAAGACTCTCCTTTAGGGACTCAGGGGCCTCCTCAACGTTCATCTGGTTTGTTACAGAGCTTAAAGGGAAGTTAGGTGCCCTTGTAACTAAACTGCCCAGAACCCTGAGTCTGGGCACCTAGACAACTTTGCAGTCCAAAGAGGAAGTGCCACTTGAACTCAGAAACCTAGTAAATGTTGTGGCTTGTCGAACAGATCCAATCAGGGATACTCTTTGAAAGACAGATGCCTAAACACTGCCTAAGTCCCTTTCCTTTACCCATATAAGTGAGCTGGATATGCCTTTAATATCTTCACAACTGGAAAAAGGAGATGATAACAATACTTGGATTCCTCACAGGGAAATCAGAAGACTAAATTCACTGCTGGTGGTGGCTAGTGGTTGACAGGCACCATATAAGCGTCTGCATAGATGAAAGCATCCACTCAGCTCATTAGATTCAAACAGTTGTAATTACTTTTAATTCCTTGAGCAATCTTACTAATAGCTTTGTTTATTGCACCTTGGATAGAGACAAGGGAAACAGCAACAGGAGCAGCCAGCATTGAACTGAGCTGCCGAGGGGGACCTACAAGTGGCCATGGCCAGAGCTAGTCGCAGCATGACCTCTGCTGAGCTTGAATTCTCATTGATCACCCACAGCCCTGCACAGGAGAGAGGCAACTAGCAGTGCTCTGGTATATAACTATACTCTATTGACTGGGATGATGAAGAGAGCTAAAAGAGAACAGAGACAATTTGGGAGTACAGGATATAAACACACGTGCATAGATCACAATAACAGTCATGTTGAGAAACACATATGCACGTTACAAAGCCATATATGTGACACATATACACACAAACATATACACACAAGCACGCAAGACACTTAAATAAGGCCTTACAAATATATTTACCGTATTTGCTCAATTAAAAACAAAGTTTTGCTCCCCATTTAACACAGGCAGCATGTGGAAACCTGCCTGCCTCTCTCACTGTCTGCCCCCTATCACCTGCTCCCCTACTGCTTGTCCCCACCTTCTCCCTCCACTGCCTGCCTCCTTACAGCCCCCACTGTCCGCCCTACCATGTGCCTCCTACTGCCTCTTCCACTGTCTGTCCACCCACAGCCTGCTCCATTACTGCCTTCCTTATCACCTCGCTCCCCACTGTCTGGAGGGAGGGACAAATTTAAGATGATCCTCCAACAATTAGATTTCTTACATGGAAAATTATAATAAATTTATAAATTTTCCATGTATCCAATCTAACTGTAGGGGGGTCATCTTAAAGTCAAGGTCATCTTGTATTCAGGTAAATAAGGTAAATTGCTGTGCAGACAGTTAATTAGTAGATGACACATTTTTGCTAAAGGCACAACTAGGTTCACCAGATTTTATTACAAGCAAAAATAATCCTGAGAATTTCCAAGTATAACCACATTTCTCCAGTGCTTTCTCTACTCTAACTTTTTTTTACTTGTAATTGTTATACTCTTTATACAGGACCACAGACATAGAAGTAGAGATTTGAGACCAATCTCTCTTCAGAGGCAGAAAGACCTATTAGATCAGTGGTATGCAATTTTTCAACCCTTCAGGACAGATGAGTGATGCAGGGTCAGTCCACGGACTGGATCCAGCATATGGGGCTGGGGCCCAATCCAGCATGCAAGGCTAGCCTTTCCAGGACCACTTCTGGCATATAGCCCTTGCCCCTGGATCAAATGGTGCACTAGATTGGCAGCTAGGGATCCAGCTTGGGTCCTATACACAGGGCCATCTCATCTGGCCATCTCATCTGGGTTAGAAATTTGATGGTGGGGGAGTGGTGACAGTGTTAATTGCCAATGCTCTCCCACTGTCAAATTTCCAGACATATGGGAAACTCTGTGGGCTGGATGACGTGGCACTGTGGGCCAAATCTGGCCCGCGGGCTGGAGGTTGAGAACTGCTGTACTGTATTACATCATTCACCTCTGTTAAGACAAGGATTATAGTTTCATCAAACATATTTATTTTAGTTATGCAAAGGCCAATAGTTACATTTATTAATACACTCAGGTTTCCTTGGCCTATCTTAAAAGTACAATGAATTTAATACCCGGACATAACTGAAGTGATGTGGAGCAATTTAACCCACGCCCAACAAGCCAAAACAAATTAAAACTGCTCAAAATCCTCACCACCATCTCAGTCACCTGAGCTAATTTGCACACATCTGGGTCAAAGATGAACTGTATAGTGTCCTGATGGTCATTAGCTATGCCCTACTTGGAATGAAGGAGGGAGCAAATTTCTGAATGGCCAGGAACCAGGTCTTTTAGGGTGTGTTTACACATGCGCTTTAATGTGCAGTGGCCTATTCTACTGCACATTTAAGTGGAGTGTAAAAACTGTAGAATAGAGTACCGCACATTAAGCGTCATCTAAAAAGTGTGCACTTGTGCTACTGCAACCTAATATGCATTTATTTAGTACCTCATATTGGAAGCATTACATTTAATGTACATTAGGAAAAGTGCATCAATGCATGTGTAGATGTGCCCTTATACACTAGCAGGGTTCAAGCTTGAGCATCTACCATTTGCAGCTTGAGTGATGTGCCCTGTCAAGCAGGTAGATTTTAGTCTACTTGGAGTCTTATAGATGAAGCACAACACCTTAACTTTATCCACAAGCCCATGCAGATCACAAAACACAGACTGAACAGACTTGTGGCAAACAATCCATTAAAATAAAATTCTGAATGTGAGGACATGGTATTTTTTTTTCTGTGTATGACTGATTAAGAGGTGGGTGAAGATCTGTGCTAGAAATACTGGCATTTAGTCTCATGCGCTTACACTTTTGAACACTACAGTGTTCTTGCAACTAGAGTTGGTTGAAAAATGAAAACACATTTTCCTGAAAAACTGAAAAAAAAGTTGTTCTCAGATCCAAGCTTTCAGCATTGGCTCAGTTTTCATTTGTGTCATTTCATCAAAAGCATTTACAAAGAGATTATCAAACATATTTGTTTACTCAAAATTCATTTTCAGTGAAGAAAATATTTAGATTACTGTTTTGAAAATGTTTTCAATGAGGTTGATTAATAATTTGAGAAAAAAATCCCATAAGTCACTATGTTTTTCAAAAAATAAATCATTTTTGGAATTTGTCCAGTTTTTCCTAAAAAAATAAAACTTTCAGAAAAAAAAGACATTTTTGAAGGGAGAAATCTTACATATGAAAAATAGTAACCCTTTCTGCTCATAATAAAGCTAAGGGAAAAGATACTTAGCAAACTGCATTTGGCCTTGAAAATATACTTACAGGATTTTTTTTTCCTTTTCCTGTGAACAATGCCACTGAAATTGTTGGTATTAAGGAAATACCTCATAGTCCCAGTCATGATCACTGGGCTAGGCACTGTACAAAAGCAGAGCAAAAAGCCTGCTCCAAACACTGTACAATTTAATCCCCTTCCTTTCACTTTCAACACAACCCCGGCTAACCCTGCGTGTACTGAGGCATGCTGTACGTGGCCAGGGGTGTCAAACTCAGAAGCAGCTGGACAGCTGCATTTCCTTCTTTTCGGGTGTCCGCAGCGCTGCTGGGGTGAAGTGGAGGGGAGAGGAGGAAACACCCGGACCGTGCAGGAACACAGTGCATGTGTGAGAGAGATTGTGAGAGAGACAGTGACAGTGGGTGCATGACTGACCCCCGCGGGAGAGGGAGAGAAAGAGTGAGAATATGTGTCTGCCTGCGTAGGACCTCAGGACACAGGCTTAGCCCTGCTGCTGCAGGAAGCGCTGCTATCATGGCCAGAGCCAGGACAGAAGCCCATGGCCTGGAAGACCCCATTCCAAATGCTTGACACCCCCGATCTAGGCCGAGCGGTAGCATGTCTGTCTTCATTCGTGCCATGTAGCTCCATTTCTTGCCTCTGATGATTTGCATAGGAGAGGTGAGAAAAAATGAGCTTCCCCAACAGATTGCGGGCTTCAGCCTGCTCTCAATGCTCTTGGGACAGGAAAAGAAGCAAAAAGAAGCAGATAAGTAATAAAATGCTTGGGCAATTTCCCCTAGAGCTGCCTTTGACATCAGCCTTCAAATTTAGGAGATTGGCGAGTGCCCTGGACCTCATTCACTGCTCAGGCCAATGCCAACAGACTGCTGGGTGGCCAGCTACCATCCAGCGGGAGATACACTGGGCTGGGAAGTGGTGGGCAGCAATGGGCAAAGGAGCCTTGGGGAATGAAAAGGGGTCATGGGGCAACTCCCAGGCCCATAGGCTCCAAGAGAGGGAAGGGATGCAGAGAAGATCAAGGGGTCAAGGTAACATCAACATACTGCTAGAAGGCTGCCAGTGAGCAGATGCTGAGGAAGGGGAAGCAGCACTCCCACGGTGATCCTGACTTCTTTGGGAGGAGGCCCCCCCAGAAAAGTATGATGATACTGAAAGTCTCAGCATGCCCTTTATAAATCCATGGTGTATCCACACCTTGAATGCTGTGCCCTCTTCTGGCCTACACACCTCCAAAAGGATATGGAAGAACTAGAAGAGGTCCAGAGAATGGCAACAAGGATGATTAGTGGCACAGAGGGGCTTCCTTATGAGGCGAGACTGAAGAAGCTAGGCCTATTTCATTTAGAAGAGAGGTGCTTGAGGGGAGGCATGATAAGGATTTACAAAATACTAAATGGTGAACAGAAAGTCAATTGGGATTTTACAGACTCTCTCACACAAGATGAGAACTAGGGGTCAAAACATGAAGGCAGGCAGGCACTTTAAAATGAACCAGAAGTTATTTTTCACTGAGCAGGTCCCTCAAGGGTGGAAGTCCTTGCCACCAGAGGTGGGGGGAGCTGGGAGTTTAGCCAAATTCAACAAGGGAGTGGACACATTCTTGGGGGAAAGGGGCATCAGCAGCTATTGAGCATGGAAGCAAGAGGCACTGAATCAGAACACCCTAGACCTTAAATCATATAGTATCATAGACAAGTGAGGCTGGAAGGGACCTTGACAGATGATCAAGTTCAACTGGGGAATCTTGCTTTAAACAACTGTGCTAAACAGATGGTGCTGAAGGCTGCAAGGGAGAGAGAAACAGTGGGGAAAAACCCTGGGCAGACCCAGGCCACTCTCCCTTTCAGCACCCGCTCAGCCACCATGTGACCCAAGACTTCTCAAGCGAAGCCAGTCCCGAGGCTGCTGCACCCGTTGGGGCACCTTACATGCTGTGCATCATTGGTGATTCTGCCGGCAAAGTGACCTGGTGACGCTCATCTCCTCTCCAGGCATGGATGTCCGCTGGCTCGCAGGGAGCTCATCCACCTTTTGACAGGTGTTGTTTGTAGTCCTGCTGGGCGTCCGCACACCCTCCTCAGCCGGGCTAGCGTAGGGGGGGCACCGGTTTAGTCACTGACAACCGGACTGTGGAACTGACTGCAGTGGTTTGCATGGTACCAGACAGCTGACCAAGAGAGGTCCAGCCTGACAGAGCCAGGACTTCTGCTTGACTCGAATTTTATGCTGCTCCATGCAAAAAGAGCACCAGCACACACCACCCAACAGCTCTCCTCCTAGCTGCAGGAGCACCCTGGCCATACCTGTACCAACTGCTGGGAGTCTATCTGGACTAGGCTTTTAATTCCATCCTTAAAGGCAAAATCCATGTGGTCTTTCTTTGGTGCAAAATGATGTGGAGCCCATAGCTGTCTGTGCCAGGGCTTTCCCCCCTTGGAGACCCTGAGCTCATCCCCATCCAGCAGCCTGGACTTCGTGAAGGCATCACCCACATGGAGCAGCAGCACTGGAGCCCTGTAGGTGCCCTTCCGGTTTCAGAGAAGGAGGAAGGGTGTTGGGGGCTGCAAATTGAACCTGTGGCAGGGGGCTGGGGTTGCCAACTCCAGATCTATTCTGAGAGGTTTCATCACACAGTGCAATGACATGAATTACGGTGCATAGACTTGACATCAGGAAGGCAAATGCACATGGCTATAGGCAGTCTTCTACTGCAGACTTAAGGTGGCGGTGAGCGGGGAGCTCCTGCAGGCGGTTGCAGCGGTGTTGGTGGCAGGG
>NW_017728906.1:190288710-190316390 GCF_001723895.1 Crocodylus porosus
GCTGGCGCTGGCGCTCGGCGGGGCGCGCGGCTTCGGCGACGAGGAGGAGCGGCGCTGCGACGGGATCCGCATCGCCATGTGCCAGAACCTGGGCTACAACGTCACCAAGATGCCCAACCTGGTGGGCCACGAGCTGCAGGCGGACGCCGAGCTGCAGCTCACCACCTTCACGCCGCTCATCCAGTACGGCTGCTCCAGCCAGCTCCAGGTGCGTGCGGGCAGGGCAGGGCAGGGCGCCCAGCTTGGTGCCGCTGCTCCCGGCTGCCTTCCCGGGGCGAGCTGGTGGAGCGCTGCCCCTCTGCCGCCTTGGGGGTGCTTGGTCTTCCCTGGCCTCCGTAGTCCCCTCCAGCCCCGCTCCCAGGACTGAAATCAGGGATCGCCCCTCTTTTCCTCCGTTTCAGAATGTCACCACGCTGCACAGAGAGGGCTCTGACCACAGGGTTGAAAAAAAACACCCCCCCCATCTTTTTCCGTGAGCATGGGCCAAGTACAAAGGATCCCGATGGCACAAGGAGGTGACTTTCCAGCCCAGATGCCAGCACGCAGAAAAAAAATAATTAAAAGCCCCCCCCCCCCACATTCAACACTATGTTCTGCTGCTCGCAGTAGAGCAGTGGGCACTCGGGGGGGAAGCACCGACAAGAGCAACCGGCACTGTCCCTCCTTTGGGAAAGCGTGGCCCTTTGCAAGCATTTCCCTGCTCCTGAGGGGGGTTTTGTAGCCGTGGAGATGTTCTGTCATTTAAAAAAACAGGTGGACGTGGGCCCCGGGTGGGAAGGGGGGTCCCTCCAATAATCTCATCGCAGGAGCTGCTCTCGCATGTTAATGGCAAGAGCTTTATTCTCCCCCAGCTTAGATTTTATCGAACAAAAACGAGTTTGTTTCTTCACACACAATTCCCAAATTGACCCTTGCTTGGCTTTCTTAAATGCTTTTTTTTTTTTTCCTAACCTTCTTACATTTCATTTACTATGCCGTATATCAGAACTGTAAGTGCACTAGCTAAACGTGCTGCGGTATTCTAACTTGGTTTAATACACAGGCACGCTTACAGAAGAAAATGTCTGCAATAGTTCTTGTAGCAATTCAATTCCCACTTCCATCTGAGTATGAAAAGCTCTGTACCATCTCCTAAGTGAATCTCTGTTCTTTTCTTAAAGTTTAGATACACCATCTTAGTTTGCATCACTGATGTTTAGATCTAGGGCTGAGCTGTTCCCAGCTTTGGTAAGGCCGATCTGGTCAGTAAAACAATCGGGTTTTGGCCTCAAATGTTTTTTAATTGAAAAAAGGGATGATCATTTGAGGTTTCTGCTCCTTGTTGGCTTAGGCAAAATCCTCAGCTCCACTGCAACAGAAGACAGAAAGGAGACATGCTCAGCCTACCTAGTTCTCTCTTTCTCTTCTGAACACAAACATGACTATTGTTTCTCTCTTCCAGTTCTTCCTTTGTTCAGTCTACGTTCCCATGTGCACAGAGAAGATTAACATCCCGATAGGTCCCTGCGGTGGCATGTGCCTTTCTGTCAAAAGAAGATGTGAACCTGTCCTAAAAGAGTTTGGATTTGCCTGGCCAGACAGCCTAAACTGCAGTAAATTCCCACCTCAGAACGACCACAACCACATGTGCATGGAGGGCCCGGGGGATGAAGAAGTTCCCCTTCACAGCAAGATGCCCTTACAGCCAGGAGAAGAGTGTCATGCCATGGGATCTAATTCAGACCAGTATATCTGGGTGAAAAGAAGCTTGAACTGTGTCCTTAAGTGTGGCTACGACGCTGGTCTCTACAGCAGATCAGCTAAGGAATTTACTGATATCTGGATGGCAGTGTGGGCAAGTCTTTGCTTCATATCAACTGCATTCACAGTCCTGACCTTCCTGATCGATTCATCCAGATTTTCTTACCCCGAACGCCCAATCATATTTCTGAGTATGTGCTACAATATTTATAGCATTGCTTATATTGTGAGGCTGACTGTGGGCCGGGAAAGGATATCCTGTGATTTTGAAGAGGCAGCAGAACCTGTTCTTATCCAAGAAGGTCTTAAGAACACAGGATGTGCTATAATTTTCCTACTGATGTATTTTTTCGGGATGGCTAGCTCCATCTGGTGGGTTATTCTGACACTGACATGGTTTCTGGCAGCCGGACTCAAATGGGGCCACGAAGCTATAGAAATGCACAGCTCCTATTTCCATATTGCAGCCTGGGCTATCCCTGCTGTGAAGACCATAGTCATCTTGATTATGAGACTGGTCGATGCGGATGAGCTCACTGGTCTGTGTTATGTTGGCAGCCAGAATCTAGATGCACTCACTGGCTTTGTTGTTGCTCCACTTTTCACTTACTTGGTTATTGGAACTCTATTCATAGCAGCAGGGTTAGTGGCCTTATTTAAAATTAGGTCTAATCTTCAAAAAGATGGGACTAAAACTGACAAGCTGGAAAGACTGATGGTCAAAATTGGGGTCTTTTCAGTGCTATACACTGTCCCAGCTACCTGTGTCATCGCCTGTTATTTCTATGAAATCTCCAACTGGGCTGTCTTCCGCTATTCGGGTGACGATTCCAATATGGCTGTGGAGATGCTCAAAATCTTCATGTCTCTGCTGGTGGGTATCACATCTGGCATGTGGATTTGGTCAGCCAAGACTCTGCACACATGGCAAAAATGCTCTAACAGACTGGTGAACTCAGGGAAAGTGAAACGGGAGAAGAGAGCAGATGGCTGGGTAAAACCTGGGAAAGGGAATGAGACTGTGGTATAATGGAAACCAATGTGCTGACTTCCCCAGAAGGACTGCTCACGTATAAACATTTGCAGTAGAAATGTTGCTGGGGGGGCGAGGGGGGGGGTGAGGAGATTAATACAGACATTTGTCTCTGGAAAAAAGCTTTAAAGAATAAGCAACCATTTCCAAAGCCTTGCTGCAAGAATAGCCATAAACAATGCTGCCCGATATAGGAAAGCCCAGGGAGGCTTTAAAAGCTGTGAAAAATCTGAACTTTTGTTTCAAGCAGGATGCAACGTACTTGTCTTCAGAAGCTGGAGGACCTTACATCTGCTAGGTGCTGGGTTCCCCAATCACTTCGTAGTGGGCAGAGGAAAAGGGGTTTAGAGCCAAATTCTGGGCTGGTTTAGGGTCTAATTCTCCGAGGTGCAGGGTATTCTGCCCTTCACCTGGCTGCCTTCCCACCTTTTGAATTCAGTGCCCTGAAGGAAGTGATCAGACCGTGATCAGGAAGTGATCAGAGCCTGTTAAGATTTACCCTGAAGTCCTGTGCCTTGATTAAGCCAGCATATTTCATAATGCAGCCAAAGACTATGTTTTCAGACAAATGCCGGGGGGGGGCTTTTGAGGTTTGAAAGGAACAAATGAACAATGAATTGGTAGGGCTTCCTGAGGTGTTAAGAAGGATGGCTCTGTCACTCATTTAACAACCTGACCTTAATGTCTGGGATAACACACAATATAGACAATACTGTCTATAGTGTCAGTACTTTTCGGACCTTTCTTAGAAGAATAACCACTTGGACTCTGAAGCATAACAGGAAATGTGTAGTTCACAATTTTCTCTCCCTCTCTGTCCTCCCCCTTTTTGGTCCTTTCAAGATAACCTTGTTTATTTCCACACACTGACAACCTGATTCCTCAACAATTACTAATTTTAAATGAAGTCTTATTTTTATAGTCCTCCTTCCCACTGCAAGGTGGAGCTAAATGAGGGAAAGTGAAGGAAGGGTCACTTCAGAATAACACACAGCTTTTTTCCAAGTAAGCTTATCTGGCTCTCCCCAGAGACCCATTGCATTAAGCAATTAAGGCTTAATATATTTCGCTCTGTGTGATTGTATCTGTGCAGACGCCAGTCTGGGAGAAGTGAAATGTTAAGTTTCTTGGCAGCTTCTTGTTCACACAGACCTTTTGGTATAATTGTGTGTGTCAGATACAATTAAAAGAACATTCTCCAGCCATGACATAGCAGTACAGCTGACTGTCTTAAAACGATGGTCTGGTTGCTCGCTAAGAATGGCAGAACTTTGTTATATATATAAGAATGCTAGCAGGCATTCAGCCATCTTGAACAATGGAGACATTTTCCTTTTTGTAAAGGGATCCAAAGAAAAGCAAGCCAGCATCTTGGTGAGTAATATTGTTTCATAGTAACCATCAAGGTCTGTTATCCTATTACAAGAAAAGGCTCTAGCTCCTTCTCAACAAGAAGCCAATGCCTCCTGCCAGAGGCCTGTTTGTTGTGGAGTATGATGAAACTACGTAACCTACAGACGCTTACAAGACAATTCTCCCTTGAAGGACCCCTAAGTTCACCTGTGTACCCTAAAATACTGTTTTGTGGTTTTTATACAGAGGGCATCACGGTGAGGTGCCGAGACCTTGCAAAGTGCCTTCCACTCCTATAGATTTAAATGGTAGAATGGGGTACAAATGGCCTTATAGGAAACATCAAGCTTTAAAACAGGTACCCCCTGGATTTCTCAAACATCATTTCATTCAGAGAGTAGCTTTTTTATGTAGTGCTCTTTTGTAGAGATTTGTGTTGTTCTTTGTTAATGCCAACACGTGCTTAAGCACATGTAACACTCCCCTGTCCCTCCTTCCAAAACCTAATTGCAGTCTTTGGTTGAGATCACTCACTAGCAGAGCAAGTGACAACTTGATACATCCTACCCAAAACACAAGCCATTGTTTTGACTAGCTCTGCATACTAGTTGAGACTCCTGATGCTTTCTGTTATGTCTCTGCTGTTACATTTGGACAGTAATGTTATGTTTGGAGCTATGTTTTCTGCTCTGGAAACGAACTCCAGCAAGCTTGAAAATTTTGACTTCGCTGTGAGGTGATCTGATCCACGCCCTGACAAACTGAGGATGCAGAATCAGAAGTTAGCTTTGAATTCTGAGGGACTGAGGAGCCGGATCATTTGGTTAAGATAGTGGGGCCAAACGCATCCAGGTCTCCCTCCACTGATATGGGAGATCAGTGACCCAGACTGACAGACATACCTCGGTCTTCAGACCATTTAGCACAATCAATCATTTACATTTTTTTTGTAACCGTGTAACTTACACAGAACTTAACGGTAAGTGGTGCCTTTTCCAAGTGCCCTTGCATCTCAAAATGTGGCTGGATAGAGCCTCCTGCAGTGCCATCGCCACTGATAAGTGACATCCAACAGTAAATCAAATCAGGATGATACTGAATTGTCTCAAGGGAGCATTTGGAGGATATATCTGTTAAAAATTGTGAAGCGCTCAAAACACTGCAGCAGGAGGCATATTAGTGCCTGGAGAGGGAACTTTTCTCGTACTTTTGGAGGCGTTGTGCTAGCCTGAGACCCGGTGAGCCTAGATTCTTCAATTGCAGCAATGTAACAGGTCGATTTACTCACCCATGGGCTGTTGTAGTCCAGGGATTTGTGTCTAGTTAAAGCTTGAGGGCCAGTAGTTATGAGTGTCTGCAACTCTCATGTTCTCTCACTACAACGTTGTTATGAATTTAAAGCCAAAAAATGTGTGACTAATCCTTCCTCGGAAGTGCAGTTGCTGTGGTTATATAGAGCTAGAAACTCTTTACAGCAGTTACCTTCCCCACTCTGTCCCTCCTCCCTTTCTTTCTCAAGACAGTCCCACCCCAGGCCGTGTTTTGTGCTGACCACAGGCTTCTGAAATGCCTGACAGAGGTACAAACTAGGCTACTTCATGTTAAAGAGGCAAATTAGTTTTTCTTTCTGAACTTACAAAGAAATAGACACTGATTATTTTTGAGTGTACAGAAAGTATATCTACATTGATGTATGTACTGTAAATTTCTAATTTATCACTGTACAAAACTTTGCTATTTAATTTTTGTATCAAAATAAATTTTTAACCCTTGTGAATTAGTAATAGATTCTTACTGAGCCTTGGGTTTTTTGCCGGGGGGTGGGGAGAAGGATCCCTCCTGTTTTCCCCTCGCTGCCTGCTTCCCCCCACCATAAACTGTCTCATAATTATAACCATAGTTCTGTCTTTAAATGCATACGACTGAAGAGTTCAACTTAATAAATAGGTAGCTGTGGTGGGTTAAGACACTAGTCATGGTGCCAAACTTAGATGCTAAAATCTTTGAAGTGTGCAAAATTTACATCTGCTTCAGCGTTTTGGGCCAGCTTATTCCTGAAAGCCTCAAGACTCAATGAGAGGGACTCTCCAAAGGTGATGCTTGGGATCCCCAGCTGAGGGTACAGGTGGAGAAGCAGCAGTACCTTGTTACATTTCTGCATGGCATCCAGGCTTTCCTGAATGGATAGGCAGAATTAGCTTCTTCAGCTGCAGATATGCACAGGGGCAAAAAGAGATTGTGTAGTTGGTTTTGGGAACCCAAAAATCAAAAGGCTTCAAGCAGGCCCTTTTATTTCAAGTATGGCAAGACGGCCTAAGACATGAAACGTTGAGAGCCTGAAACAAAGGTAGATAACTCAACCCTGCCCTACCTTCCAGGAAAATCATTTTTCTGTTAACGATGGGTCATACTTTGAGTGACTTCTGTGAGAGCCAGGTTCCCTTTGTAGCATTCCTGAAATCCAGGGATTGCTACTATGGCTATTCTCCAATGTTACTGAGGATATACCCTTTTCAAGTTTCACTGGGGCTGCAGCATAAAGGAAGAGCATTCATGAGCACTTTGGCTTTTGGGGTTTTTTAAAGTTTTTTTATGTTACATTTACTTATGAGCTACACTATACAATAACAGTTAAGCTAAGCAGCAAAATACTATTCCTGTGTTTGTGTTTTCGCTAGCTGGTTTAACATTAGAGTGATCGTTTATGATTTAATTGTTATCTTAAGCTTCTCAAATCAGTCATACCAGTAGGAGTTTAGCATGGAGGATTATTTAGATGAGCATAATCTTAAATTTTACTTTAATATTTAAATAAACTAGAGTTTGTGTACCCAGCATCTGTTATAAAGGAGACAATAGGTTTTATCATGTGATAATCCGCAGGGATTATTGAGTCAAGTTTTCAAGAACAGTACCCAAATCTAGATGCCCCAAATATGCGAGAAGATCATTTAGGAGAGTGCTGCATGCAGGTCACTCAGTATCAAACTGTCCTGTTTAGATGCCTTAGAATATTACTGGTAGACCCCAAGTTAATTCCTGAACTAACGTGAACCCCGAAGTGGAAGGCAGCTTTCAATTTAGATTGACCCACTACAACAAATCAGGCCAAATCTTCCGAAAGATTGGGCATGAAGTGGTGTGAGAGCCGTTGTTGTGAAACAGAACCCACAAAGAACTTGCCTCTGATTCTTAACAAGTGTGTGTATGTGCTTATATGTGTGTTTTCAGACCTATTTTGGGGATCGTGATCAATGTTGGGGACTTGATATCACAAGAGAATATAGTCTGTGACCAAAGATGTCCTGAAAATGGGAAATGGAGCGTATTTCGGGCCACTACATTAGGGTGTCTTAAGCCTGACATGGAGGGAGACAGAAATAGGTGAGAGAATTATCTCTCTCCCCATGAGTATATATACCATGGCCTCTGATAAAACATGCAAGCTCAGTAACTTAGTTTTATGAGGCAGATACTTTGACATGTAAGAACAAGACAAAAAGCTACCTGTTCATTTCATAGCTCACTACACCCCTTTCAGCTTGCAATGACTTTTAGTGGCAAGCCAGGGTAGCTCTGAAGAAGTGACCTACAGCAATCTCTGCTACTTATTGTTCTGTCTGGTAAAAACATAGCTGTTGGTTTATGCAGGAGATGAAAATAATGCACATGAGAGCTCGCATCATTTGCTTCCTCCCAGAGAGTTCAGTGAGACTGCCAAAGCTTGGTGGCATTTGAGCACAGTATGGAACAGCTTTGTAAAGCTATAGTCAAGCTCCATTATAGTCAATACTGCTGAGAGCTTCTACAGGCACAGAATAGCCTGATTTACAGCTGTGTTAATGCCATATTGCTGCTTCACCAAAACTAGCCTGGGAGACTCATCATCACTGTACAGAGGACTCTGGGATAGAGCTGCTACAGGAGATACTAGACTGCTGCTGCTTCCTGCAGTTGGATGGGGTCCTTGTTTAGGAGGCCTTATACCCTGGCGAATTCCAGCTGCTGTAATAGCCTTTGGTTAATAGCCAGCTGTTTTGATTTATGCTCTGGGAACAGCCCAGCTTACAGACAACTTCACTTGGGTAGTGCAAAAGTAGCTAAAGGAGAGAAGCAGCAAATGAAATCTGATCTGCTAAAGATAACTCTGCCAAATCACTGCTCTTCTGTCTTCCTAGGGCTTTCTTTTAGTGTGACCATCACCTTGGAGTCTGGGGGCCCTAGTCTTAAAGGCTTATGTGCAGCACCAGCTGAAAGGTACAACAACAGAGCAAACCATTTACGTCAGGCTATACTCATGTGCCAATAAAAGGTTAATCTTTGTGGCTTCAGTTAGGATTTCTATTCCTGGCTTATTTTCCTGCCAGCAATCTGACAGCAAAAAAGCTGATTTATGAAGTTAAATTTCTGAGGAGGTGTCTATCGTCATTCTTTTACTTTCTAAATCAATCATTTAGAACGTTTTAAGACAAATGAAAGAACCCACTGTTTGCAGACATGCTGGCAAGAAACAGACTTTCCTTTTGTATTTACACCAGTATTGAGCTAGTTTCCTGACTGCGTCTCCCATTTCCTGAATTTACTCTGAGGAAGGAAAAACATCCTTCCTGAAAAACAAATGCAAATAATTTGATAATCTGCCCTCTTAAATAACTCCAAAGACTGCAAAATTCAATCTTTTTGGATGCTTATTATACAACCTGAAGACAGGTAGCTGAAAATATTATGAAGTGTTTTCTGAAATTTTTACTTATAATGCTTGCACAGAAAGGCCCACACAATAGTAAAACTAGCACTTCTCAACTGCCTTTTTATACTCAACTTCACTGTTTTAAAACAAGGACTGGTTGACATCTAGTGGTAGCTCTAGGCAATATCTTTCTTTCTACCCTCTCACTCCACATCCATACCTCAGTCCACATCAGTTACATACATTTTTTTCACCAGTTTCAAGAACATTGCAGCATTTTCATTTGGAACTGTTAAATAAGTGAAGATTTATTTATTGATATTAGAGGGATAGAGAAATATTTGGGGAATTAAACCCCTTTACTAGAAGCATACCTGGGTACTTCTGCACCTTAATTTTTTTTAAAATGGTTCCTAGTCACCAGCCAAATGGCCCAGGCCCAGAGTTGAGCTACTCTTCCCCTCCTGCTTTTCCCTTTTCACTGACTTTAGGAGGAAAAAAAGGAGGGCAGGGGATTAATCCAGGAAAAAAAGTTTGTTTCTCAAACTCATTCTGTTTTGCTCTGCTCCCGACCCAGTCCACAGCCTGTTAAAAAGGGGTCTTCAATGGTAATGTTAACCTCAGGGCCAAGATACTCTGGTAAAGCTAAAGTCCCTGCTTTCTCTGTAAGAGATAAGAGAAGTCATCTATGACCAGCTTCATTTTCATTAATTAAAATGTTGGAAAATTCCTGCTGTCAAGATATTATTGTTACTTGGGTTGACATTTTTAAATTGTATTATTATTATTAGACATACGCATTGCCACGCATTACATAATGTATGATAGACTACATAATGTGTGCTCATACTGTATGCCTATGTTAATCATATAATATAATATACCATGTATTGCTATGCATTGTATTATTGTATAAATATATGACCTATTATACTTATGAAAGGGTAGAGAGATTGCATAGGACATTTCCTAGGATGAATGGGTCCCTCCTGAATTATAGGTGGTGGACTCTGATTCATTAACAAAACTGAACCTCGGCAAAGTGTGGTGGGGAGAAGGTCTCTGTCTTGAGGTCTAGGAGCAACAAATTACAAGGGCCTGGTCTCTTCTGAGGTTCTCGTTTTCCTGTGGGTTCCCCACCTGAGGTTAACACATTCCTGAGCCTCTAACAGAGGCGTAACCAGGCACTTGAGTATCCTGGGAGGCACCCACACACAGGGCAGCAGCAGTGACGTTATTGGTGGCAGCCAGGCACGGCTGCTGTTACTTTTGTACCATCCCCTTCCCTTCTTGGGTCAGTGTCCAAGACTGGTGCCCACCTACCCCCTTTTTACATTACCGGCCTCTAATCTACATTTACATTATCTCATTTACCTTATCTAATTTGGGTTGCTCAGTATCTTTTCTACATGTGTGGCAGGTTTTTGGGCTTCTTCCTGTTTGTTTTCCACATATTCCCAAATAAAGGTAGCTGGAGGTCTAGACTCCCAAAGGAATAGAGTGGTAACAAGTGTGGAAGAACCTCCTGCAAAAACAACCAGAGAGGTTTTATACTATTTTTCTAGAGCCAACATTGTATTTGTTGCTCAGGAAGAAGAGCCCTTCAACCAGCTGAACCCACATCTTGGTACTGCTACTGCCACATGGCAAAAGAGTTGCAGTAACATAAAAGTGTGGCATCCTATTACTGTATTTACTTGATTCTAAGATGAGCTTTTTATCCCCATTTACCGCTGGGGGGGGAAGTCCTTTGTCTTAGAATTGAATATGGGGGCAGGTGGCTGCTGTGGCTCAGCCTCAAGCCACTACCAGGTGTTGGGGCCATCACTGCGGCTGATGCCTTCCCCCTACCCCTGCCAACTTTGGACCCCACCATCTCCCTCCTGAAGCCTCTTCCCTCCATCTCCCCTCTTTCCATGCAACCTTGCCTGCCTCTTTCCCTATCCCCCTTCTCCTTGCTCTGCACCAGCAGGCTCCGTGCATGCTGCAGCCTGGGGTACTGAGCACATGCAGCCCGGCCCCTGCAGCAGTGGCATACAGCCCACATGGCTGCTACAGGGGCAGGACTGGGGCCATGCTCAGTGCCCCAGGCCAGAACAGGTATGAAGCCTGCTGGCATGGAACGAGGAAAGGGGTGGGAAGTTGGGGAGCTGAGCCTGGGGGGGAAGGGGAGCAGAGGCTGGCAGGAGGGGGAGCATAGGGGAAAGGGGGGTGGGTAGGGGGCAGAGGTAGCAGGGGGACAGGCATGAGCAGGGGGAAAGCTGCTTAACCTCCCCACATCACCTGTTTTCCTACTGCCTGCCTCCCTGCAGCAATTGGGGAGTGGGAGGCTGAATGTATCTCACATCAATAGATGAGTATGGGTTTTACTATGAGACCAATAAGTGAAAAGCAAAACAAATTTAGAAGGAAACAATAATTAGATTCTATACATGGACAATTATAACACATTTATTATTTTTCCATATATAGAATCTAATTATGGGGGGGTTATCATAAATTCAGGTTTATCTTCAAAATGAGTAAATACAGTATTGTATGTGGCTGTACACCTCAAGGCCTCAGCTTAAATTAGGGACCATGTCTGGTTAGTCTTTCCCTATCAGTTGTTGCTGATTGGCTGAAGATTTACAAGCATAAGAGTTTAACAAAGCTTCTCCCAGCATTTAAAGACTCATCGGAGCCCAGGAGCTTGGCACAAAAACTCGGTCCAGCTTTCAAAGACCGATTTTAGCCTCACAGAGGCTGGCATAAGTCTTCCGAGACAGATCTTCCTTTAGCTTAAACAAAGCTTATTCTGGCTCTGAAAGTGTTTACTGCACAGACCTCGTGTCCTACTTACAGGTAGATTAGCACAGAAAGCAGAGTCTCTGAACCAATGGCCAGGGCAGGACCTTGGGTAACAACCATCATTTCAAAGTTTCATAGTTGGTAGGGTTGGAAGGGACCTAAGCAGATCATCTAGTCCAACCCCCTGCCAAGGGAAAGAAAGGATGCTGGGGTCAAATGACCCCAGCTAGGTGGCTGTCTAGCCTCCTTTTGAAGACCCCCATGCCCATGCCTTGGATTAGAAGAGTGTCCTTTCATGCTACTGACCGAAACCACGCCACACTTTCCCTGAGGCAGGTATCATACTCCTCTGTCTCTTGTTTGCCTTCTGCAGAGTTGCTTCCTGAAACCAGAGGCCCTCCCACAGTCCTTCAGGGATTGCTGGTGGTGGCAGTCACAAAAGCAGCCTCAACATACCCTTAAAATCTCAGCTACTCTGGTTACTGACAACAATCAGACCATTGTACTGGTTGCTCCTGTCACCCCTGTAGGACCAGCTGAGCTCCTGGCCAATGCACAGGCATTACTGAGTCCATTGCCTGCTTCGCAGTCTCTGAAAGCAACGACACATCAGGTTGCCTGTGCATGTGCTCCGACACGTTCCAGTTACAATGCTGCAGCATCGCCACAGTGTCACATGTATTAAGCCCCTGCACATTTGAAAATGGCTGTGATGCGGTTTAACTAAACCTGCTCAAACAAGGTGCAACAAACTATTCTACAGCCATTTTTAAATGTGAAGGGGCTTAATACACATGGTGCTATGGCATTTTAATTAGAGCAGGTGGCAGGAAACCGCTTTAATTAAAATGCTCCTCCCCCTCCCTCTAACCAATCCCTACCTTTAAGCATGTGTATAGGTAGTCTTAGAGTCTAGAAAACACAGCTTGACTCCCAAATCCAAGCCCTGGACTGGTAGTTAGAAAAAAGTCAACTTTTTTTTGGAAACTAAATAAATCTGGCACTAACTCACAGCCCAGCTCCAGAGCAGTATTTGGATTCAGGGGACATGTGGGCTGAGCCCCAGTTCATAGGTGCTCAGTCAACACTTTGTAGTGGTGATGTAGCATCCCCATGTATTTACCGGTGCTGCAGCATTTTGAAGAGGGTGCAACTCTTTCTCTGTAGTGATGTAGTTCTTTTTCTCCATAGTGTGACTGCAACCAGGTGGATTCTTAACACTTAAATGATGCTCATCTGGGGACATTATTATTGCTCTTTGCTCTAGTATGGCTAGGAGAAGGTTTAAAAGGAGTATATAAAAATGTAAGTATTAACACTTATCTGAATATACTTGGTAAATTTGCTTCACTGGCTGTGTCCCTTTAAATTGACTTTGCAAATCTGTACAGTGGGTACTTGTTTGCAAGAATGATTACAGGAAGACAGTATTATGAATTCTCCTCCACAAATACCTAGCAGTGGTACAAGTGATTGCATGGATTTGTTTGTGCAAACATTCATATCAGAAGTGGTTTATTAAAGCCTTCCTCCTCTGCCCCAGACTACCATCCACCAAAGAATGAAACAATACCATGTGACTGGAGCAAGGTATGAAGGTGGCCAACACTAATCAGAGCAGACACTTGGGGAGCCATCAATCAGGATTAATTGGATAAGGATAATAGTTTCTGCAGGTAATGCCTTTTTTCTATTCAGAAGTCAAAACTGTCCAATGAATTTACTGACACAATCTGACTAATGCTAATCAGAGTGATAGGATGTGGGTTAATTATTTTCCTAAGATTATGTACATTCTGATTGAGATGATAGGAGTGAATACATACAAGGAAATGCACCTGTTCTTTTTCAGGCAAAAAGAAAGGCAGTTTCTTCTATTATACAACTTAATTTGAAACATACATTGAATTTTAGCCCTGAAGACTGGGGAATGCAATTTTTTAAAAAAGAGGGACAAAACCATCACACAAGGGAAACAATGAAGGGAATCATGCTTTGAATGAGTACACGATTCCTCAGTTCTTGGTAGTTCTCTAAACATCTTTGCCCTTCTTTTAGCAGGATCTTTGAAGTTGGTGTTTGGATATAGCAAGACACAGTTTGGCTAAATCTGACAGTGACTCAGAGCCCCTTGCTATCTTCTACCTATTTTCCCAGTTCATCCCTTTACAGCTTTATTATGGTCAGTCTCATAGCTGCTGGATTTGGAAGGAGGAAGGAAATGGTTGCTGGTAGAACTAGCATCGCTCTAATGTATGATATTTGTAGGAGCAATGACTATGTGCTAGCAAATAAACAGAAAGAAAAATACTCATGTAGTGATTTACTATTGCTGCGAGGCAGCAGACCCATCAGCCTTCTGAAATAATGTCTTTTGAGCATTGGCACAATATCTGTACTTGGATCCCAGATGCTGTGAGGTCTGCAAAGGAATGAACTGGGAACTTCATGTGGCTTTTGTGATGATCACTCTGAAAGACAGAAGACAGCAGAAGAGGAGCATAGCCACCAGGGTCTGGGGTTGAGGGCTGAGGGATTGGAAGGATCATTCTGAGTAGTAGAAGGGGCAGAGGAAAGCAGGAAACCCCACCTGCATATAGAGGATCTACACTGAATTTGTGCTTGGAGGGGGAGGGTAGCAGTGGCAAATACCCAAATTATGTTCCTTTTCCTGAGCAAGACAATGAACTGAAAGGATGTGATTAAGAAGGGTGATGGCAGCTAGGCTGTAGGAAACCTAATATTAATTTGTGGATATAGCACTTCCACCTCCCTTTGGTTCCTGCTCCACCCAAAATTTAAAACCCAAATACCTGCCAAGGGCAGCAGCATTTCTGGTCAGGCAGTGCTAATTGACTTCATGGCTCCTTATAATTTACCCGACCCTTTCTAAACGCTTTATTCCACAGGTGTGAATGACTCTATCTTCATTTTAATGGTGTTGATGTTTCACCAAGGTAGCCCTTGTTTTGCAATTCTGCTGCTGGTTAGCTGCTCCTGGTAGTGAAGCCCTGCAGATTGTTTTTAACTCATTATAATGAAGTTACATTGTGTTTGCTTCAATCTTAATAATATATCTTCAGGCCCCTAGCATATTAGTAAAGCATCTGGTTTATTTTTAACTAAAAAATAAACCCTGTGCTGTTTTATGTGACAAGGCACCTCACCATCTGCAGTCTCGTTTTCAAAATGCGAGATCTGCCCATGGCCACGGCAGAACTATAGAAGCACAGCTCCATGGCTGGAGCAGCCACAAGCACCTGGGGCAGTGCCATCTTCTGTCATGACAATTGTGATGACATGATCAGCTGCCACTGCAGCAATGGCTGCTTTTGCACCCTTCTTCCTCCAACAAAGGTGGCACCTGGGGCTGCTGCACCCCCTCAGTTATACTATTGAGTCAAGGGCAGAATGGCATTGACGTTTCAAACACAGCCCAGAAGGAAGTGGTGTAACTAGGATGGAGTGAGTAGGGCACTAGCCCTAGACACCAATGCAGAGGAGGCATTGGGATGATATTTCCCCCCCTCACCCCTCCTGATCAGTCTTTGCTCTGGCAGGTGTAAACCAGCCATAGGAGCTGGGCAGACTCTCCATGTCCAGCAGTTCTATCTGGGGGCAGGGGAAGTGGGGTAGAAAGATGCCACCTCCAGGAGGCTTTGCCATGGGATGCAAAGGCCTGCCCTTGGGGAGTCAGGGGAGGGGGAAATGGGGCACCAGAAGCAGCCCCCTAAGGGGTCTATGCTTCTGCCTGTCCCTCAGCGGCAGTTGTCCAAGCTCATGTTCCTACAGGAACAGCAATAGCAGCTGCAGCTCATGTAAGGAGCACCCCAAGACTCCTCTCCTTCTCCCCTGCTCTCTATTTTCCAGTGGTCGCTATAATTCCTCTCCACCCTTCCCCGGCACTGAAAGGGCTACACCTGTACCAGAAGAGACCCTGTAAGAAGAAAGGAGATCAACACAGCTCCTTCCTGTTGGATTGTCAGGCCTTCTGCAATAAGACATGTGGGTCCTGACTGGGGATCCTAGTTTTCTGTTAGCCAGAAAACCATGGAAAAAATGTGGAATCTGTGTTTTCTGTGATCTATCAAAACCAACGCAGCATCCCGCAGCAAGCAGCTTCATTTCTGCTCTCTTTTATAGTTTCATAGTTTCTAGGGTCAGAAGGGACCTGAGTAGATCATCTAGTCCGACCCCCCTGCCATGGCAGGAAAGATTACTGGGGTCAAACGACCCCAGCAAGGTGTTCATCTAACCTCCTCTTAAACACCCCCAGGGTAGGAGCCTGCACCACTTCTCTTGGAAGTTGGTTCCAGATCCTAGCCGCCCTGACCGTGAAGCAGCGGGTGGCAGGGAGCGTATGCTGCTGATTGGCTGAGAGGCAAAAACTGCAGCAAAAAGTAAAAAAGAGCAGAAATGGTGCTACTTGCTGTGGGACACTGCTGTGCTTTCAGTAGGTCATGGGAAAATGTGAATTTTGGGGGGGGGTTAATGGAGATTTTTTTGTTTTTTTTTCTCAGGGAAAATTAGGATCCCTGGTCCTGACTAACCCCTGCCAATATCCTTTGTAACTGGGAAATGGAGTTCCATGAAGTGCATGGCCGTAAGCTATTATCACAGCCCACCTGTGTGGAGTCCATATCAAACAAGAAGCTAAACATCTTCCCTAGGTCCTTGGCCATTTTTGACATGAGCAAGTCACTGGGCAGGATCAAAAAGTAGTTTTTGTGGC
This sequence comes from Crocodylus porosus, assembly GCF_001723895.1. Lineage (NCBI taxonomy): Eukaryota > Metazoa > Chordata > Crocodylia > Crocodylidae > Crocodylus > Crocodylus porosus. The sequence goes on from NW_017728906.1 coordinate 190,305,049, forward strand.
TTTGTTTGGTTTTTGCTGAGAGGTTATTCAGATGGAGATTTTCTCCTGATCACCCACTCCAGGCATTTCTTTAGTCAGCTGCGCTTCAAGCCTCTTGGTCTTTCTTCCATTGCTGGAGGTTAATTGGAATCTTTTGAGCTGACAGAAAAGGTTGCCAGCCCTGAGCTGGTCCGCCAAGAGAGTTTCAAAAGCTTGGGAAACAGAAGTCGATCTTCTTATGTCTCTTGTGTTTCAATTGTTTTGCTGAAGTGATATAAAGAAGGCTGAGGTCCTATTATTCTGGATACAACAGAGCTTTTCCATTCTCCTCTGCTTGTAAATTTAACCAGATCAGCATTCAATCCTTCTCACCATGTCTTGTAATCAATTATGGCTAGGCCATCAAGATCACAGCAATTAAACAGCATCCTACTGCAAGTCTATGGCATACTGGAGATTAAATCTGTGCTCCCTTCACTCCTAGGTCCCCATCATAAACTGAAAGAAATTTTCATCAGTGCTGAAAGTATGAAGTATTCGTGCTCTGTTCTACTTCTTTCCATCCTTTAGTTATAAAGCTCTTCTCTCAGGGAGGGGAATGGGTGGCCTCTCCACCCTTTTTGGCTTTGGTCAGACTACAGCCATAGAAACATAATTTTTATGCAAGTGTAATGATCTTTTTTGCCATGCTTTCATGTACTGGGCCTCTGTAGCTGACTTTGGACTGCTTTGTGGACTCTCTCTCTGTGAAGTCTTGCTCTGTACTTCTATGCCCTTGTCTGTACCCCTTAATTTTCAAGAAGATGGAAGGATTTGTTTGATTTCATTCCTTGTGCATGTGTAAAATGGTTCTTGGCTAAGCCAGCTGGTTCCTCCCCACCATTTGAAAATGGCATAAGGCCATCCTGTGCCAAGGCTCTATGCTAAGAGACCTTCCCTCTGCCTGGGTTTTCCCAGACTTTTCTGTTTAAAAGGTATAGTTTGGTGGGGAGTGTATTCAGTCTCAAATAAACTGTGTTCTAGGTGCTGCTGTGCTAGGTACAAGTAGCAAGAAGGAATTCTTGCTGTTGTCACTACATACTGTGTCAGTTGTCACCAAACTTACATTTCTGAGCAAAAGTTTTATGTTCAGTACCTGAGAAGAAAGCATCAGATACGTGACTGTGCTATTCACACTATTGAACAAAAGAGATGGTAGTACTTCCCCAGTGATGGGTTCATCCCCAAAGCAGATAACCTGTTTTACTTGTGCAAAGAGTTAGGAACACTGTCAAAGGAAGTAGCAGAGCTAACAGGAGGGAGCAGGGCAACTGGGACACGAACTCTGGGCACTGAGTTGCTGTGGAGATGCAAAAATAGCAGCCACTGCTATTTTCAGATTTTCAGTCCAGTCTCTCTCCTTGGGATTGGGATATTGTGCCTGCAATAAAGGAGGACACTTTGGAAAGCCAGGCCTTCTGCTTGCCTTTTAGTTTCTTCATACCTCTTCCCTTATGGAGCTTAGCTTTGTACACCATTTTCCTATTTATCTGCATGAACTTTTGAAATGAAATTTGCAATTTAGAGGTACTGAAAATAACTACATTTTGATGTAGAGTCTCCTTTTTAAAGTATTGTTGAAGAAGGGTTACTATATTCATAGTTTTAATAAAGAGAATACCTGTCAGTGGGGGGGATATATGATTTGGGGGTTGCAGGCAGTGATATGCCTGTGCCCTGCCCCTCACCTTCAAGGCACAGCATGCCCTCCCCCCCACCACCCTGTTGGTGCCTCTCACTCCCTGTATACCCCCAACTCATTCCCTCCTGGCAGCAGCTTCCCTTGTGCACCAGGATGTGGGGCCAACAGTGGCTGCCCATGCAGTTCCATGCTGCCCCTTAAGAACCACCCACCCCCTTCTCCACTGCAGGGGCAGGTACCTCCCCCACCACCTCGCCCTGTGCCAGCCCCAGCATTGGCAGCCACTCATATCCACACACACACTCCTTACAGCCCCATAAGCCCTGGCCCTCCAAGCCCTGCCCCCCACAGACTTACCTGTGTGCAGCTGCCAGGGCCATGTGCAGACACACATGATGGCCCTGCCTCCAATCACTCTGCCCTGATGCCCCCAACCCCAGGCAGCTCCTTGGTAGGGCAAGCCAGGAAGTGCTGAAAAAGCAGAGGTAAAGCAAAATCCCAGACATTTGCTGATATTTTAAAAAACTGCCCGGACAGATTATGGGAGGACCCAAAAAGACGGCATGTCCAGGAAAACCTGAACTTATGGTAACCCTAGCTGAAGTCTTTAAAGTCATTATAAAAGTTTTCAGAAGTGGTGAAACCGTTATTCCCTATGAGGCAGATAAGGGACAGAAAAGGACATGTGTGCAGTGCCTTTTTCTTGACATTTCTTTTCTTTGACTCAGTATTAGACTTGGTGCTTTTTGAACAGCCAGAATTCTCCAGCAGTATAAGCCTGAGACAAAGAGTGTAGGCATGAATAGTTTCTATCTCAGTTCTGTCACTAATTCTCTGTGTGACACTGGGGAAATCACTTGGGTTCCAATTTATCAAAGCATTTAAATAATTGTCTAACACATTCTTTAGTCTCAGTGGGCACATCTACACGTGCACTTTAAAGTGCAGTAGCTTATTTTCCTGTGCATTACAGCATCATACCAAAAACTGCACTAATATACTAATGTGCGGTAAAGTTAGGCTACTCCGCATTAAGCATCACTAAAAAAAGCATGTACTTTTGCTACTGTGCATTAGGGCACCTAACGTGCACTTAATTAGTACCTCACAGGAGAGGTACAGTAGCAAAAGCACATTAATGAATGTGTAGACACACTCAGTGATTTCAACAGTAGTTAATCACAAACTTAAATGTTTGGAACTTTAACCTTGCAGTTTTCCTGTCTGGAAAATAAACAAGATTTATTAACTTACTTTTTCCATTACAGGAGCATAAGTCTAGAGTAACATTATCAGGTCTATTTATTCAGATTAGCTAGGACAGCTCTGATGAGAAATCTGTTATAGCAACAGTGCTGTTACATATTTTAGGAATATTCTATACCTTCCTAATTCAGTCTTTTTAAATGAGTTTTCCTTATTCAACATTGTGACAGATCCATTAGAAATATTTCTTCTTGGATTCTGAGGGTCAAATACCATATCTGTCCAGATGCTTGAAATTTCACAGAAGTGTATTTTTGCTACTGCATTCACTTTTTTTTTCATTTGTTACCACTTTCATAAATCCTACTTTTGATTCAGGCAAGACTTATTTTTCCTCTTTTTGTGCTCTTTTATTTTTACAGCTGTATATGGTGCCCTACTTTGTGACTTTATACATTTTGTGTGCATTTCAAGAAAAGCTTTTAGCCAAATTTTTTTTAGTAGAAGTTGGCAATTTGGGTGCCTTGATATTCAGAACGTGCTGATCACTCATTTTGAAAAACAGACTTCTATAAAACTTCTCAGATGTGGCCCCCAAAAATCTTTAGTTGCTCTTGAAATTGTAGGACTGTATTTTCAATTTTTTTCTCTGCCCTTTGGGACCTGTCACTGTTATTGAGCATTCACATTCCTGCCAAAACAGGACTTCTGAATTGTATACTCTTTAAAACTTCCCCCATCCCTTTCTACCTTGTTCAGACCTTGTAAATGTTTCATCACTTTGACTTAGATTCTACTACAGTACATATTCACCAAAGTCTGTGACCTATTAACTATAGCCAGTCATCTCCCCAAAGTCTAATTTCTCTCTCCTCTCTCTCATCATATTGCCTTAGTCTATTAAAGGATTACTGAGATCTGCAGAACACTGACTGTATCCTCTCAGATACACTCACAAATACATTCCCATTGTTGCTCCTTTTAGTGTTCCCATGTTTTCTGATGTTTTATTCAGATCTTTCTTGCCCTCAAGAATATTTTCATTTTCTAATCATCCTGAACACTGCAGATTATTGGCTATAGGATGCAACTGTAGCATATTCAGGGACACATGGAGCTGTGCCTTAGCTACCTTCACACGCATGTGCGCATGCACGCGCACACACGCGCGCACACACATACACACTCTCTCTCTCTCCAGAAAGTGTGCAGTCATGATAATTCCATGCATTGCCTAGGCACTCAGCTTCATATGGCATATGTAATTGAATATCTTTAGCATTATAAAGCCTGGACCCACTTTCTGAAGCACCCACAATAAAAACACACTTGAGTTTTTAAAGAGTTTCTCTCTAGGCGCATCTACATATGCTATTAATGTGCAGTAACATTACTGCTCATTAAAGCCAGGTGCAATAAACTGCATCGGGGAAGGCATCAGCACGTACACCCATTTGGAAGCAAATTTGCTCCCAATAGGAGCAGCTGAGACCAGGGGTGCTTCTGCCCTGCTGCCCTGCTCTGCCCCACTGCAGCAGCCAGGGCATAATGCTGGTCCGGATCCCCACAAGGGTGAGAGAGAGCTGTCTCAGCAGCTAGGACTGCTGTGTCCCATCCACAAGGCGATTGGGTCCCGAACCAATCCCCACATAGCTCGAACAGGCATACTCACCTGGCAGGGATGCCCTGGCAGCCATGTGGGAATTGGGAGGGTCTTGGCCCCCAGCTGATATGAAAGACTGATATGAAGAAACTGGGCTTCCACTGCCTATTGTGGCCTTTAGGGATTGACTGAAATGGTGTGCTCTGAAAATGCCTGTTGCAAGCACCCTTCTTCCACCCTGCTGAGGTGCAGAAGTGCAGAGTCAGGTCTCTCTGGCCCAGAAAAATCTTGATTTTTTTTTTCTGTACACAAGCACGGGAGGGGTGGAGAGTGCCTCATCAGCTGTTCCTGCAGCCTGGGGTTTAGGTGAGCTCTGGGGAAACTGAATTCCCTCATGCAGAAAAACAGAACATAACCTGGGTTTCCCACATTTTGAGTGAATGCTTCAACCACTGAGCTCCTGGATAAAAGGAGTTGGGAGTAGCAGCATGACATCTTCCTTCTATGTTTAAAATAAAAAGTAACATCCCCACACCACTCCTTTTCTGAAATAAAGGGCAGATGTGCCTACCTTCAGGAAACTGCTCCAAACTGGATACTGGAGTTCATTGTTATGCTCAACACGGTGGCACCTATGTCTCATTTCGGGTCTAGTCTTTGGTCCTAGTGCCAATTCCATTCATGAATTCTTGGTGGAGGTTGCCAGCGAGGAAGCCAGTAAGTGCCAATTATGATGGTGCTATAGGATCTTAAATGCCTGCCTTTTAGGAACTGAACTGAGACTAATAACTCATTTCATATGAAACAGTGAACAGCCTTCCAATGGCCCAATTCCTCTCACTTTTGACAGAATGACTGCAACATTAGGGTGTCTTGAAAATAAATAGACTCCCAGAAATGTACATTTTGCTAAACAAAGTGAGTCTGCTTGTAAAAGCACCCAGATTTACTGAAATAAGCCACTTGGGATTAGAATAAGTAGCAAGAGTGAAAAACTACCAAAGCTATCCTGGCACCACAAAATTGCATAGAAAATATAGCGTCACGTATTTGACTGGTAGTAAAGTTTGGTAAATGGACTGGTCAAATATCAGTAAAAGAAATTGTAAAAAATTGCCAATGCAGTCAAATAATATACAGGAAAAGCACAAATTTTCCATTAAGAAACATGTCAAAAAACAATTAAAAAAACCTGCAAAAAATATATTCACTCCACATAAAATTGCTATAATCTTAGACCAGTCAAAAAAATTGCAGTCAGTTGACGATATTTGACCGGTCAATTGAGTGACTTGCCCAGCCTAGTAAAATACCAGCCACCTTAAGCAGAGTAGATAAGAGAATTACTGAACTGTAAAGTTGTCCCTATAACAAAATGTTCAGATGGAGATGGCTGGCCACGCATCAGTCTGAACATGAGTTTCATGATGCATTCCCGTTGTTGAGGTGGGGCCAAGTATTCGAGGAAAGCATCTCTGTATGCGCAAAGACAATATTTCTGATTAAATTCTGCAAACATCACTTCCTGAACAGATCTCAAACCCGGAACGGGCAGCTCACATCTGGAGCTATGGGAGTGCTCCTTGATATTAATGTCGTTTGCAGGCATTGAAACTGGACAGCCTCATCCGCAACAAAGGATGTATTTGTCGATGAAGAAGTGAGCACAGATAAAAGGCACTTGGTGGAAATCCGGCAAGAATCTAGGTCACGTGAACTCTTCTTTAAATTCGCTGGAGACTCTTTGAAAACATATACCCTATCCTATTTACCCTGAGCCTACACATGAGCTTGTGCTCCCCTTCCATGAGGGGAGTGAACTGAAACACAGCAAAACTGAATTCAAATGAGGTAGGGGCCCCGAGTTCTTTTACAAAACACCATGGGGCACTAGATGTCACTATTGCTCCACCAAAATAATACTGACTCAGCACAAAGGTAGAAGAAATAGCCAGCCTCTTTTTCGTGCACTACCGAGTCAGATCAGACCTGCTAAAAACATGCATGGAGGTCAGAATTCATGCGGCTTTCTCGGTCTCTACATAAAAACTGATGGGTAGATCAGTCTCCTTCACAAAATTGTCCCTAAGGTCTGTGAGCAGCAGGTGTAAGCTGGCAGCAGGGGGAAAAATCCTCTCCCTCCAGCCCCACTTGGAGAGCACCAAAGAGTTAAGACAGAATAGACTTCTTCACTGCCGGTCCACCCCAAGGGAACTCCCCTCCTTTACAGAGCCCAGGGACAGCAACTTGCAGATTCAGTCCTGGTAACAGTCCTGGTTCAACATCTTCATCCGTGACTTGGACGAGGGGGTAAATAGCACCCTGTTCAAATTTGCTGACGACACTAAGATGTGGGGGGATGTGGGCACGCTAGACCGGAGGAATAGGCTGCAATCAGCCCTAGAGCAGTCATAGGGTGGGCGGATGAGAACCGGATGGGTTTCAACACTGACAAGTGCAAGGTGCTGCACCTGGGGCGGGAAGAACCAGCACCATACCTACAGGCTGGGGAACTCCCTTCTCGTCAGTGCAAAGGCAGAAAAGGATCTTGGTGTCATCATTGATGCCAAGATGAATGTAACGGGGGCTGCTCAGAGCCGATCTCTGTGCAGCCTGCGCACCTGTTCTTGGGCTAATGGCCCGCTTTCTTGCACCCCGCACCTTGATCTTAATAATGGATTAATAGATGTAATTTAAGCAGAAGGCTTCCCATTTTCTGCCTCACTGATAGGGGGAGCTATCTGTGGCTCCATTTCTCTCCTACACCCCAAGCCTCGCAGATGACCTCATGATGCTCTCACGCGCCAGCCCCCCACGATGGGGCCCAGAATCCTACTGTAGGACCCCACCTGTGTTCCTCCCTTCAGGCAGACTCTGCCGCCATCATACTGGGCCACACATCTCCCTGCCATCAGTTTCCCTTCGGGTGTGGTCCCCTCACTGGGGCCTTTGGCTCACACTAGCCCCGGCCCATCCCCAGGCCAGTCAGGACCCCAGGGCCCTCTCGGTGGGCCTCCTTGCCTTTCTGACCCTCCTGGTACTGGCTCCCACCTGGGCCAGTCAGGGGAAGCTCAGGCAAGCCTTGATATATGACCGTTACTCTTTCCCTGGGGTCCCACTCTCTGGGGCCTCCTTCACAGATGTGGGGAGCTGCGGTACCTCACACAGTGACTGGTGCCTCAGGGTCTCACAAGGGACTCTCACTTCCCCCCTGGGCAGCAGGTCGTGGTCCTACTACCAGTGTTATCCTTGACCCACACTCTGCCTCCCAGTGATGGAGGACTTATTGGGGGACAGGACTCAGCTCTCGCTCTCTCTGGCTGAGCCCCCATTCTTCCTTCACTGGGCTTTGCCCCTCACACTGGGGCTTCTACTCGGGTTTCTCATTGCTGCCCCCTCAGTTCCCCCACTGCCCCCCTCACCACTGGGGGTTTCCCCTACTCATAACACCCCCTTTATTCAGAGTCTCAGGGTTTCCCTCCTCAGGTGGGCTCAGGTGGCCATAGCCATACCTGACCCCAACTCTCTTCCTCGGAGTCTCAAACCCCCGCAGGGCTCAGGTAGGCCTCAGCCACACCTGGCCTCTCTGCTCTCCTCCTCAGGGCTTGTACCCCCACAACTACCTCCAGTGGAACACAACCCACCCAAAGGTGAGGGCTAGGGGTTAAGGCACCCAACCCACCTTTCACCGGGGTGATCACTGGCATTTCCTGGGTGCTCCCATGCCACTGGGAGCCCTACCAGGCCACCCACTCCCAGCAGGGTGCAGTTTACAGTCAGACCCAGGACCAAGAGCCTCCTACCATCCCCTACAGCTCCTCCCCTGCCTCTAGATGAAACTCAACAGCCCTCTGACCAGGGGGTGGTATTGCCTGCTCTCCAGCAGCCAAACTGCCTTGTTTATATGGGCAGCCCTGAACCCAAAATGGCTGCCCTCTTTAGGCACCTGGAGGCTGCCAGTTCCAGGGCCTAAAAGTGGCAGGCACACACAGTGCCCTGCCACAATGAACATGGGCTGGCAGTGTGCGGAGGCAGTCAGGAAGTCAAACCATACCTTGTCATGCATCCACAGATGCATCTCGAGTAGGTCCAAGGAGGTGATCCTCCCCCTCTATGCGGCACTGGTCAGGCTGCAGCTGGAGTACTGCATCCAGTTCTGGGTGTCACACTTCAGGAGGGATGTGGACAGCATGGAGAGGGTCCAGAGGAGGCCACTCGCATGATCAGTGGTAGCGGGGCAGGCCCTATGAGGACAGGCTACAGGACCTGAACTTGTTCACCCTCCACAAGAGAAGGCTGAGGGGGGATCTAGTGGCCTGTTACAAACTAGTCAGGGGGGACGAGCAGGCACTGGGGAAGTCCCTGTTCCCCCGAGCACTGCCAGGAGTGACTAGAAATAATGGTCACAAGCTGGCAGAGGGTAGATTCAGACCAGATATCAGGAGGCGCTACTTCACGGTCAGGGCAGCTAGGATCTGGAACCAACTTCCAAGAGAAGTGGTGCAGGCTCCTACCCTGGGGGTCTTTAAGAGGAGGCTAGATGTACACCTTGCTGGGGTCGTTTGACCCCGATGCTCTTTCCTGCCATGGCAGGGGGTTGGGCTCAATGATCTGCTCAGGTCCCTTCCGACCCTAGAAACTATGAAACTATGGAACATGGGTCTACACCCACAGATCCATTTCTTTCTGTATGTACCTTGTAATCACTTTGAGGTGGAAGATGCCCTCTTGGGTACCTTAATACTGCAGCTGGGCAAACAACTTCTTTGGTATGATGGCAAAAACTGGAAAAAATCAAAACACTTCATAGAAGATTTTTTCCCAAATACACATTGTTTAAAAACTTTTTTTACTGAGGAAAAAAAAAAGAGGAAGCATGGTCCTATTTCACTCAATAGCCATTGTTTGAGAGACTAGCCCAGGTGTCTGTCTGCTTCAAATTTCTCCTTTGCTTGAGCACATTTGAGGACAGATCCCAGGAGACTTCCCTAACCCTGTGCCATCGTGTGCCCTGCATAAGATGTTCCCATTCTCTCCTTTTGACACTGTTCCACAGTCTAGAAAAATACTTCGATATTCATGGGAGCAAGGATTGGAGCACAGCTGTGCCAACCTTCCAGCCAAGCTACCAGGGCTAGTTCTCTTCCTGGTCCCATAGATATTTAACTAGTTCATGCAAAAAAGAGCATCATCAGCAAGAGAGACTTAGAAAGCCCCATCCCAAAACGCTGTACGGGCCAATGGTTTGGGTGCTCTTCTGGGAGGTGGCAGATAGAAGTTTAGTTTCTCTTGGGCAGAAGAGACAATTGAACTTGGGTCTGAGGTAGAAGGATGCTAGCACCTTTTCCCTCAGTTTTGTTTAACCCTGCAACATTTTCTCCAGCCAAAGAATATTTAGGGCAGATTTCTGTGTCACCTAGTTGTTGACCAAAGTGAAGCTTGAGGCTATCTCTGACTTACTTGAATATTGCAGAGATGCGATTCTTTAGTCTCCCACTCAGAATAGGATCACCCTCCAGAGACACACAGACATCTCCCTATCCTGTAATGGGAGCAATAAACCTGCACGGAGGAGTAACTGAATGGTCATCCACTAAGTGAAACTACCCTCCAAGTTTGGTGGCTACAGCCCAACATTTGCAAGCTACAGCCAAATTCACCCTCCAATGTGTCAAATTTGCAAGCTACAGCCAAATACAAACAGACCTCAACAAATTGGAGGACTGGATCAAAAGAAATCTCATCAGGTTTAATGAGGACAAGTGCAAATTCCTGCACTTAGGTCAGAACAATCCTGTGCACCAGTACAGGCTGGGGACTGACTGGCTGGGCAGCAGCTCTGCAGAAAAGGACCTGGGGGTTACAGTGGACAGTGAGCTGAATATAAGCCAGCAGTGTGCCTTTCTTGTGAAGAAGGCTAACAGCATACTGGGCTGTATTTAATAGCAGCACTGTCAGCAGATCAGGGGAAGTGACTGGAGGGGGCAGGGACTGGAGACCCCCACACCTGTCCTGCAGGCGCCTGCCTTAGGGCCCTGGAGGCGCAGGTGAGGGAGCTCCAGGAGGAGGTTAGCAGGCTGAGGGGAATCGGGAGGCAGAGGAAGAAATTGACAGCTATTTTCTTTCCCTGCAGGATTGTACGACCAAGGAGGATGCACCTCAAAATGAGCCCTCCACTGCTAAGTGGCAGACGGCCACCTCCCATGCCAGGGCTGCTCGAGACATGGCAGCACTAGTTCCTACAGTCCAGCTGGAGAACAGGTGCGAAGCTCTGGCAGCACTGGAGGAGGAGGACGGAGAGGATGAAACCGGGGAGGAGGCAACTCCACACACACCGGGTCCCATGCAAGCTGAAGGAGGCAAGAAGGCCAGGAGGAAGAAGCGTCGCATGATCGTCATTGGTGACTACATCCTGAGAGGTACAGAGGGCCCCATCTGTCACCGGGACCCCTCGGCACGCTAGGTATACTGCCTACTTGGAGCGAGGATTCAGGACATGAAAGGGATGCTCCAGACCGTAATCCAGCCCACCGATTATTACCCTATGGTCCTAGTCCATGTGGGCACTAACGATGTGGCCAGGAGGAGCCCTGATCACCTGATGGAAGACTACCATGCTCTGGGGTGCGTGCTGAAGGAGATGGGCTCACAGGTGGTTTTCTCTTCTATCCTGCCAGTGAGTGGATGAGGCAGACGGCATGAAACGTACATCGTGGAGACCAACTGGCGCCTACAGGAATGGTGCTTTGAGGAGGGCTTTGGCTTCCTCAGCCATGACCAGCACATCATGACGAGAGACATGCTGGGATGGGATGGGCTCCACCTTTCCCCTAAAGGTAAGCGTGTGTTCTCTTCTAGGTTGGCGGACCTCCT
>NW_017728906.1:190316401-190344945 GCF_001723895.1 Crocodylus porosus
GGTGTCCCTGTTCCCCCGAGCACTGCCAGGAGTGACCAGGAAAAACAGTCACAAGCTGGCAGAGGGTAGATTTAGGTTAGATATCAGGAGGCGCTACTTCACTGTCAGGGTCTGGAACCGGCTTCCAAGGGAGGTGGTGCAGGCTCCTACCCTGGGGGTGTTTAAGAGGAGGTTAGATGAACATTTTGCTGGGATCGTTTGACCCCAGTATTTTTTCCTACCATGGCAGGGGGTCGGACTAGATGATCTGCTCAGGTCCCTTCTGACCCTAGAAACTATGAAACTATTCAGCACTGGTGAGGCCACATCTGGAGTACTGTGTCCAGTTTTGCACCCCCTTTTCCCCCCACTACAGAAAAGAGGTGGACAAATTGGAGAGAGTCCAGTAGAGGATATTGAAAATAGTGAGGGGGCTGGAGGACATGACTTCTGAGGAGAGGCTGAGGGAACTGGGCTTATTTAGTCTAGAGAAGGGAAGACTTTTGTGGAAAGGAGGAGGTGGGGTGGCGGCAATGATTTAATATCAGCTTTCAACTACCTGAAGGGGGCTTCCAAAGAGGATGGAACTAGACTGTTTTCAATGGTGGCAGATGACAGAACAAGGAGCAACCGTCTCAAGTTGCAGCAAAGGAAATTTAGGTTAGATATTAGGAAAAACTTTCTCACCAGGTGGGTTGTAAAGCACTGGAACAGGTTACCTAGGGAGGTGGTAGAATCTCAATCCTTGGAGATTTATAAGACCCCAATAGACAAAGTTTTGGCTTGGATGATCTAGTTGGAGATGGTCTCACTTTGAGCTGAGAGTTGTGCTAGATGACCTCTTGAGGACCTCTTGAGCCTCCTCCTGATTTCTAGCCTACATTCATTCAAGGCTAATTTATACCCATTTGTTCTTGTGCCTGCATTGTCCTCTAACGTAAATGGTTCTTGTTCATCCCTGGTATTTGCTCTAATATATTTATAAAAATATAAAAGTTCCCCTTCTCCTTTCAGCCTTCATTCTCCTGTGCTAAACAAGCTATGGCCTTTTCAAACACGTGTGCACATCTACTCGACTATGCCAGGCAATGCTATACAGAAAGCTGCTGTGCTGCTTCACGTGCCCTTTGTCCAGCGTCAGAAGCAGTGTAGCTGCTTTAGTGCAGCACTGTGGGATAAATACTTAGTTCAGCTGGTAGGGAGAGAGAGACAATCAGTCTCAGGGCTGCAGTGCCACATAATTGTGGTTGGGAAATTAGTGTGTGCAGAGAAGCATGGCACTGCCTGGCATGCTAAGCAAGCAGTATTAAACATGCCATTGATCTGCTCTTCTAAGAAAGGCTCTCTACTCCTGTGATCCACCTATGACTCCTTCTTTGTACTTATTCTTGTTTGAGCTGACCTTTTTTAAACACAGGAAGCCAGCACTACGTATATATTTCAGAAGAGGTGTTATCAGTGCCATGTAAAATGTGGATCTTGATCTTTCTAGATTCAAGGCAGCCCTCACTGGACTCAAGGCACCCCTCAGAAAATAACAGCTCTGAATTTTTGCTTATTTTTTGACTACAGAAAAATACCAGAACAACTCTTCTGTTGCAAAGGACTCAGAAAAACCATAATAGGTCAGAATGTTTTTAATGCTATGGATTTCTATTTGTAATCACTGGGCATTTTTACATGTGCTCTGGGATGCAGCACCAGGTGCTTTAATTAGTTAGCTGCACTAATAAAAGGCATCCACACATCAAGTGTATTAGCAACCCCACGCATCACTGGTCTGAAAAAATGACTGTGGGGTGCTTTGAACTAAAGCTAATTGAACATGTTTTAATTCAAAGCACCATGCTGCCATTTTTTCAGTGTGGGGACTCAGAGGTATGTTCATACGTGTGATGCAGAAGCCTGCCAGGATACACCAATTTCCACGTAATCAAGTCTGCTGCTATGTGCTGGATTTCCAGTGCGTTGGAGCAGGCTTCCTGCATGTCTGTAGGAGCCCTTTGGGTTTATCTTGTGAATCAAGACTGCAGCATCCTAGCTGAGAATCACTGCATTAATTCTTCCCCATTTCTGTTCTTTTTGTAGTGTATTTTCATTGGTCAGCTTTGTTTAATTTCTTCTTAGTTCTGCTTATATATGAAAGAAAGCATTGCATCCCCAGTATTCATATCTAGATTACAAGGTGTTTCAGAAAAAAACTGCTTTCTGATTAAATTTCTGCCATGGGCTGATTAGGGAATAATTTCATCGCTGACATCAGCACCATTGATCACTGTTTATTCAGACAAGTGTGTGGGTAGATCCCATCTGCTTCTGAGAGAGAGGGGGGAGCCTGCTTAACCCTTTGCTGTCAAGAACCTGTCTCTGTTAATACTAGGCCTTCCCCAGTGTTCCTGTTTTCCATTAGCAGGGTGTATGTACATGTTCCCATATTCATACAGCCCCCTCTGTTTGCTTTTTAGGTACTGGAGCTTTGGTCAGACTGCTTAGGATAAGGCCAGCTGAGTTATGTTGGGTCATTCGGTTCCCATTGTGATCTACTTAAATCCTTAAACTTTCTCCATATATGTTTTCAAGAGTGTGTGGGAAACAAGTGATTGCTCCCATTAAAGCAATTTAAGATTAACAGGAGTGGTGCAGCTAAATTCCTGTGCATTGCTTTGAAAAGATGCTGCTGGAAAAGTGGTGCTCAACCTTCAGGCCTCACTGTGCAAATGCGTGGCCTGAGGCCAGTCCGTGGGTCAGATCAGATGCTGCACCCCAGGGTCAGGCTTGCACTTGAATCCAGACCATGCTGCCATTGCCAAGTCCTATATGTTGTGATTGGGGCCACAGGGCCCTGCATCGTCTCTGCCCAGTCCCACATATGGGAATCAGACTGTGGAGTCCTGCACCACCTCTGCGGAGCCCTGTGTACCAAGATCAGGGCCCTGGGACTGTGAACCACCTCCTCCCCAATCTGTGCACCAGGACTGGGGCCCCAGGATGCTGAGTTGCCTCCGCCAGGCTCTGTGTGCCAGGTTTGGGGTCCCAGGATCCCATGCTGTCTCCACTGGTCTCCACACACTAGAATTGGGACCCTGGGACCCCATGCCACCTCTGCTGTCTCTGTGTTGGGATCAGACTCGGCCTTCCAGATCTAGTGTACAGGGACATGGCCTATGTGGTTCCCCACAGGCCGGATGACAAGGCCCTGGGAGCCAGGAGTTGAGCACCCCTTTTCTAGAGCAAGTAGTTAAAACATGTCAGTCACTACATCTGAAAGAGATTCAAGAAGAACAAAGCTTTTGCTGAGCTCTGTTGACTTTAAAGGACTTAAATCTAGGGCAGGTTTGAAGTCCACTGTTTAATATCAGCCAGCTTTGTCTTTAAAAAAAAACTGTTCCAAGGTAGATAAGCTTTGCCCAGGCTGTACCCAATGAGCTCAAGTACCATTCAGGACACTGGCAGGATACAGTGACTGATAATAAGGAACTTGCTCATTAAGCTTCTGTGAGCATGTTAGTGTTTTAATGGTTTTTCAGTGTTCTAGAGTAACAATTATATGAAGAGAAACATCATTTTTATTCTAATGTGAAGGATTACTAATGGGACCCATTATTATAGATCCATGGCAAGAGGCTTTTATCAGCTGTCCAGGCACTGTGGAACAGAAAAGGAAGAGAAGCAAGGGTCGCTTATATGGAAAGCACAGGCAAAGCTCAATTTCAGTGTTTTATTTTCTCATTGATTTTACAGAGAAAATAGGCCAAGAAGCAATTGTGCAGAACAGGGCTTTTGTACAGAACTAAAAGACTGTACAGACCTATTCAGATGTGAATGCCTGGCAGGTGAACACAATTCAGCTGTTCCTTTCACTTAAGTGAGAAAAGAACCAGCAAAACTTGGTGAAAACCATTTTGATTCTGATTTACCAGAAGTGTGGTATTAAATCATGAAAAAAACCAGGAACTTTCTGAAATAAGGCTGCTTTATACAGAGAGTGTCTTCACTTAATAGTGAACCTGAATACATGCATTTGTGTTTAGTTCTTTTCAGTTGTGAGTTGTCTTACTTTTTTATGCATTCATGTTAAGTTGTTAAAAAGCATTTAAAAGTAGATGTGTGTGACCCCCTGGCATGCCTTACATACCTGGCTCATAAAAAAAAATCTTACTGGAATTTGGTGGAGGAAGTGTATTAGTGCAAGGAGTGAGCAAAGCTCCATTAAGTGAGCAACGTTTCATTGTTATAAAATGAATGTTTGTTAAAATTAAGCAGCACAACCTTACATCACTGGATAAAGTTCAGAAGGCAGCTGGCCCTAATGCCATGCAAACAGCTTCAAGTTCAGCACATAAGCACTGTGCTAGCTCTCAGCAGGCTTTGTACTCCAAAGTGCACAATCTGTTATTTCATGATTTTTTATCATAATCTACCATACCTATAGCTCCTGTTTAGCTTAGAAAAGTCTATGCATTTACATTCACTGCACAAAATCAGGAAGAATAAATAACACCATTTGTTTAAGACTCAAGAATGGTTGTATTTAGTATTCACTGCAAGGATGCAAATAGAGAGACATATAATAACGTGGCCTTGATTATAGTTCCCCAGGGATTTCAGCTGTGCATTTCAGTTACTAATACTTAGCTGATTTAACAGATGGTATATAAAGAAGCATCACATTTCTCAGCAATGATATAAACTGAGCAAAACAAAGATTTCCTTCGATTCTGGAGGCTGTTTAGCACAGTGGGTTAGAACTAGAGTGGGGCAGGAATTTTCCAGTGACTTTTATTGTTGGAAAATGCTGATTTGACACAATTGAAGATTTTTTTGCATGAATAAACCCCATTTAAACCCATAAGACTCCCCATGGGTGCAGAATGACATTTTTGATCAAAACCAGAGGGACAATTCACCCCAGTATAGCCCACTGAAGAGGACACTTATTTGGCATGTTGGAGACTGATCTTTAAGTTATTTCTCTGCCTGACTCCAACCAGATGGTTTGAACATGGACCTCCTACCTCTGAGGGGAGTCCTAACCACCAGGAGCAGGGGTGAGGGATTGGTCTCATTTCTCATGAAAAACTTCAGAATCACTCACTTTTGCCCAAATACAGACTGGGAATAGTTTTGAAATTTAAAAAATGCACAGGAGTGAAAAACTGTTTCCCATCAGAACTCTCTGCTGCCCTCCCCACCCCACTGCATCCCATCCCATCCCATCCCATCCCACTGCATCTTTTGATCTTAGGGTTCATAAGTGGAAGTGCTCCAGGATGCTCGTTTGGAGCCCAGACCTGCCACGTGCAGAACACTTTCCATCCCCACTGGGTTTAGTAATGCTTCAGGTGCATACTAGACATCTGCCAGTCATTCTTATTGGCATTCACCATAGAGCTTGTCAGGCAGAGAGCCATTCAAGAAGGAATAGACAGCACTAGAAAATTCATGCCAGGGGCCAAACTATCACTGGTGCTTGGAGACAGGAGGGCTCTCAGATACCCAGGTGCAAGTGTGGCTGATATTTCCCTCTTTATGCCACGGCTGCTGCTAACATGGGCTATGTTGGGTGATGCAAATAGGGGGGGAAATGGCAACTGCCCCAGGCCCCTTGGCTTATTTTCTGTTCCTGGATTCTTTGCTCCACTTGCTACTGGTAACCCACCTGGCCAACAAATCCCCGCAACACCAGACAGAGCCAGCCTTTAGGAAAATGGCACCCTGGGTGAACTTGTGCTTTAGTGCTCCCAGGCCCAGGGCCCTCCCCAGGACCCAAGCCGTCTCCCAGCAACCATCCCCCCTGCCCCAAGTCAGTGGCACTGCAGCGGGTGGGCAGTGGTGTGGGGCATAGTGTGGTGGGGAAGCTGACCAGCATGGTGCTGGGAGACTGGCTGGGCTGGAGGACAGGCTCTTCAGCCAAGGGGGTAGGCAGGTTTGGGCACTGCTCTTCCTGCCTGGGGTAGGAAAAGAGTGCTGCTGTGATCATGGGATGCTCACACATGTGTGTCCGTGTGGCACCCCCCCCCCGACCACAATGCCCTGGCCAGTTGTCCATCTTGCCCACCCCTAAAGCCAACTCTGCCAGCAGGGTTTGGAGCCTCACTCAACACTACTGGATCCACTAGTGGTCTTCTGAACCACTGCTGATGCCCCCTCCCATTGCTCTCAAGCCATAGTTCAAGGGCTTGCAGCCTGGATCTGCTTTTTTCTGAAGCTGGAGGAACAGAAATGCAGTGTAGCCTGACTGCCCACTGAGATTCTCACCCCCTTATGCCCATGATAGCTGCATTCATGGGTAAAGTCAGCCAGGAGTCACCATAACCAGACCTGTCAAACAGAATTGCTGCTTCCAGAGGCAGGCTACCTGCCAAACACTGGCAGCAGTGGAGAAGTGGTCTCTGAACCTTCAACTGACGAAACCCATTGGGCGCGTCCACACATACAAGCACAGGCACTTGCAGCAGCTCAAATAGAAGTGGTGCAAATTTGAGCTGGAGCTTTTTGCCTCAGTGCACATGCTCAGACATGTACTTTGTTGTGGAGCAAATTGTGCCACTAGGGGCAAAATAACCCTGCCTGGCTCCTCCCAGATCTTCAGCCAGGGGGAGCTAGAGCCTGGGACCAGTGCCTGCACTGTCCCCAGCAGTATAAAAAGCTGCCCTGTCCTGGCCCCAGCAATATAAAAGCTGCCCTGTCAAGTAGCTCAGAGCTACTTCACTGTCAGGAGCTTCTTAGGCCCAACCAATTGGTACCTGTGGACACTACTCCTTGTGCCAGCTGGACTGCTGAAGCAGCCCTGAGAGTTCCCTGCACCCTCTACCCACTGCAGCAGTGTGGCAGTGGGGGTTGCTGCCTGGCTGTGACCTGCTGTGCACCTGCCAGACTCGGATGGGGACTGCAGAGCCAGTAGAGGCATCTGCCCCTCTGGGCCAGCTGCCAGTGGACTGCGGTTGCAGGGTTGGCCTTTGTGCGGCACTACTGCTATGTGTGCCCCTGCCTGGCCATCTGGGCAGCTATCGCCCAGAAGATGTTCCGGGTGTGGTGGCCTACTTTGAACTGTCAAGGCATGTCCTCCCGGCCCCATTTGTTCAGGAGGTCAGCCACAGCCCGCTCTGAGCAGGCAAGTTCCTGCCACTGGCCTCCCTAGCAGGAATTCTGGTGTTCCCTATTGGAAACTGAAAAATCCCTGATAAAAAAAAAATCCCCAAATCACTCTGTAAAATACCCCCAAATCCATGTTCCTCCACAAGTAAAACAAAAGACCACTATAAAGAGAGAGAGAGTGAGACAGAGACTGCGAAAAGTTGACAATGTTTTATTGATATATCTACAGTGTTAAATCAAGCCTCTTAACATAATAATAAAGTGAACTCTAAATACAGGTTTCATGAATTCATGAATACATATTTTGCTGCCCTCCCACAGGGTGATGGCTCCCACACAAGGGGTTGGTGTCCCACACAAGGCCTACGGCCCCCCAACACGGGGCTCAGCCCCCACACAAGGGGTCAGCCCCCCCAACAGAGGGTTCAATCTCCACACAAGGGCTACACCCACCAACAGGGGGTTCATCCCCCACACAAAGTGTTCAACCCCCCAAAAGGGGGTTCAGCCCTACAAAAGGGGCTCAGACCCCCAACACTCTCACAAGGAGTATGGCCTCCCAACAAGAGCCAAATGGCCCCCCAAGGGCTACCACCCCCCTACAAGGCCCACATGCCCCACCCCAGGCCCCATCCCCCACCAGCTGCTGCAGCCCCACCTTACTCACCAGCACCAGATCCCTGGTGCTGAAACACGTGGCCTGGCCGACCACTTGTTTCAGCACCAGGGCAAGGGGCAACCATAGAGCCAGAGCATTTCTTTGGAGGACCCAACCTCCAGTTGCCTCAGGGCACAGTCGGGGACCATGCCCTGCACCACTTTTTTAAACTTTGGTTTTTTTAGATATCCAGGAGTCTAATTTTCTCCCCACGCTGCACACGTGCCTATTGCCCGACCTCAAAAGGTTTTGAGGTGGGGCAAAAGGCACTGCACGCTCATGTGGATGCACCCATTAAGGCTGTCAGATGAGAGTGTTAGGGTGGTAGCTCCCTGGGATGCTTTCAGTATAGCTGCCCTCTTCACATCTAGTTTGAGAGCTGCCCATAAACAAGCCACATGAGAGACACAAGTAACATCAACCTTTTCATCACATTTAATGGACTCAGAGCAAAAAACTCCAAGCTTTTAAAACTCCAAGTGTAGCACAGAGGTACATGTAATGCTCACAGAATGAGAAGCTGCTTGGATCTCCAGCCTTTGGAAGGAGGAGATTACATAGTACATTTTGGAAGAGTAAAATTAATACTAAGGGACAGGAGGTGTTGTGCCTGGGATTGAGTTTAGCAGCAGATGCTAGTATAGAAAGAGGGAAAAATCCTAGGAGCCTATTGAGAATCAAAAGATGCTAGACCCTGTCCAACTGGGCCAGCAGTTCAGATACCACCATCCCCTTCATTCCCTACAACATGTGCCTTCAGATTGAACAGAAAATGATTGAGAGAAAGAGAGTGCATGCATTGGTACACTAGAAGGCAGTCCAAAAATATATTTTTCCATGATTAAATAGAGCCCCAAATGATCTTGCTCTTCAGCCCCAAATGATCTCTGCTGTCCATCCTACAGTCCTTTTCCTAAGGTTTTCCATAAAACAGCAGCTTAAGAGCTCTTCCACATGCCTTCTTCATAGACTCTTTCATCATACCTGGAAGCCCGTTTCAACTTTCCCTTTTCCCACATTTTCTATGCCCTAAACATGGAGACTATTAAGCTCCACACAGTTCTGTTCCCCATGAAATCAGTTGGCAATAGCTCAGAAACCTCAGGCCTCCTGACCTGGTCTCATTTCTGAGAGGTTCAGGACTCATACAGAAAATATATCTAGAGGTGAACAAGAATTTTCTAGCAGAATAATTTTGTGTTGAGAAGTAATGATTAGTAAAACAAAAAGTTTTCTCAGATATAGATCAATTACAATGAAATTTCCACAGGGAAAAATGTGTTAGGTTCAGGGTGAAATTTCTGGTCAAACCAGGAAAAGTAAGACATCTAGCTAATTAGCTGGTGATCAGAGTTATAGCCTGCAGGTTCCTCTGCAATTTGTTCACATCCCAAACCCTGTAGCTCAAACACTGGATTACAGACTCTGCTGCAATATCTCCAGCTGGAGTTATTCCACTTTGCATAAATACATGTTCACTGAGTAAGACTGATTCTCTAGCCTAGGAGTGTGGAGGCTTACTTTGCATATTGGAGAGTGAAGTAAATGTCTCTGTTCCAGGAAAAGTTTAACTGTTTATATGAAGTGGAATAAGAGCAAGAGGAGAGAGCAAGAGTGCCTCATATTAAAATTAACCTGTTGGTTACAGCTGTCACCTGGGAGAATGGTCTGAGTGGAGCAAGAGCAGGATGCTGTGTCTGGATCTCCAGTATGTCAGGCCAGTATCACTGAACTATTGGCTGCACCTTGGTGGGTGAGGGTCTGTCTGCTTCTCCTTTTTTTCTCCCCTGGTGCAAACTGAAAAGTGCTAGTTTTTTCCTGGTGAAGAAAGTGAACATTTTTGAAATTGTAAAAATTTGTGCAAGGTGGGAAGGTGTTTCCTATTATTCAGCTATAAATATCCCATCTCGCACACAGACTTACACATGACATATATGCATATAGACATACATAGTTATGGATGTATGAGATGTATGACAGTGTATATAAATGGTTGGTTGATTAAGGCCTCAAGAGGGTTCAAATTCTGACTCTTGTCTCAGACATTCTGTGTGATCTTGGGAAAGCTACTTAATTTCCCAGGCATGTCTACCCATGCCATCAATGTGCAGCAATAAACACTGGAAATTATTGCTTCAGAGTTTATTGTTTGCAGGATTTACACATGCACCCAGACCACAGTGCATTGAGCCAAATCGGAGCAGCCCCAACTAGCAGGGGACTTGGGGGCCAGCCTGCCAGCCTGGGGCTGCTCTGGCCTAGCACCATGTGCTGCAGAGAGGCTGGCTAGGGTACAAAGGTGCTTCAGCAAGGGGCTAGCCACCAGGCAGCGTCTATATGTACACTGCTGCACACAAAAAAAAACTCTGCAGCAGGGTAGTACTTATAAATACAAGTTTCTTGTGTCCTAATAGGGACGCACGTGTAGACACTGAGATGTTTACCGTGGAGCTAATTAGCTGCACAGTAAACATCTTGTGTAGATGCACCTCTCATTTCTTAATTCCTTATCTATAAAACAGTGGATATACACAAGATGTTAACTGCACAATAGCTGAAAAATACTGCGCAGTAGCATGTCATAGCACAGAGAGTGCTAATATTCTACTGCACAATATTATTAGGCCACTGTGCAGTAGCATCACTTAAACGACGTTCACTGGTGCTACTGCGCAGTAACTGGTTACTGTGCATTTACTGCTAATACAAGCATTAAATCAATGTGCAGTAATGACTGTGCAGTAGTAGCATGTTGTGTAGCTGCACACAGTGATAACAACCCTCACCTTCTCACATTCCTTAGCACTTAAGACCAGTGGTTTTCAAACTATCTTCTGCAGAACACTAGGTCATCAGGGGTGATAGCCCAGTGTTGCACCACCATTGCTGGCTCGGGTCACTGGGCTCCATGTCAGCTCACAGGATGGGGGTAGAAGTTCTGTGTCAGAAGATTTGATATGAAAGGCTACTGTGACTTTAGGAAGTTTGAAAACCGCTGATGTAGACTATTGTTTTCAGATTCAAAACCTGTCATTCACTCTACGTTTACTGGGGGGGCCTTGATCTCACCTAGAGGCTACTGGAATCCAAACAATGAAAATAATAAATAAAAGGAAGACTTCAGCTTTCCCCGTGGGTGGACGTTACAGCAAGCAACGGCAACTCAAAGCAATGCACAATTCTTTAAAGAGTGAAATAGCATAACATCATTAATCACTACTTGTCTGCTACCCAGGGGAGAAAAAGGGTAAAAGAAAAAATAAAATGACTGGCCATTATTGCTTTTACTAAGCAGCAAACGTACAGGTGGGTGAGTGAGGTGCAAGCCCCCAGTGTTGCCTGAGGTGGGGTGATGGAACGGAGGCAGGGGGCCACCTCTGTGACAGCCAGAGTTTTCTCCAAGCAGAAGCCACTGCTGAGGGATGGGGGGAGAGGAGGCAGTAGCATGCTTAACTTTGAACTTTGGTTTCCACAGCTTTTAAATTGCTTATCCGAAGACAATTCAGCAGCATTAACCTCTGTAGCAGCAGCTTGCCCAGAAGCAAAATGTACCAATTATACCTGTGCTTCTACCTGTCCAAATGTCACTTCCTTGCCTAGTATGTTAGAGAAAAGCCTGTGCACAGAGGGTTTCTTTCAGTGCCGCCAGGTTGCCCGTGTCAGGCTCTGAGCTGTTTCAGACATGGAGCAGGAAAAGCTGGGCAAGGACCCATTCATGCTAATAGATTGGGGGGGGGGTTGTTTTGTTTTACATTATAGGGTTCCTATCTTTAAGAGAAATCTACTTGGAAGGAGGGTTGCAACAGGCCACTTATACAGAATAATCAGTAGAAGTGTGATGGCTGGCCCACTGTTTTATCTAGCACACTGAGATGTTAAATGGTATATTTAATTAGATACCATTCATACAGTCCTTTGATATTTGTACCACCCTCAGTTGAGATTTATCTTTTACCCTAGGAGAGGCAGTATCTTGCCAGAACAAAGCAGGGACAGCATTTTGTGCATTACTGGTAGCATGAGAAGCAGGAAGCATCCTACTTTGTATCTTGGTAATACTATATCCCTCCATACCATACAACTGCTCCATGATTTTGCTATGGGACTAATACCTTTTGATTTTGCTGCATGGGATTTCACTTGCCATTAGAAATTAACTATAAACTAAACCATCAGACCCAAGTACTCTCATAATTTAGGAAAATTCAGATGCTAATATAGATCTGAATTTCTTCCGCTGATTCTAGCTCTACTTTCTGTCAGGAACTCTTCTCAGTCCTCCCCTTGGCACTTATTAAAAACATAAGTGAAATGTAGATATATGAATAATACTATTTTTTTCCTGAAGAAGCATTCATTCCAACCCAAGGAATTTGTTTGTATTTTTTATACAAATGAAAAAAGGCAGGCAATGCAAACAGCTCTTAGAAATACAGACCTTCCGACCTGACATTTGTATCACTGTGTCACTATGGTTTTTGCATATTTGGTAGGGAAAACTTTGCAAGGGGAAATCATAGACAGGATGAATCACACACTGGGAACAATTCTTCGTGCTCCAATCCAAAACCTTAGTCACATCATTCTCAGTCTGGGAACAGACTATGTGCTGTATCCCATAAGACTATTTCACCTTACTGAAAAATTCATCTGAGAAAATTCATTTGTCCCTATTGCAGAGCTTTGCATTACAGAATGACCCTCATCTGGCAAAGGACTTGATCCTTCAAAATACTGAATATTATCCTCTCTGAGCACTGCATTGATTTCAGTGGAAGTTAAGGGTGCTTAGCAACTTCTTGTTAGAGATGAAGGAGGAGAAGAACTTCCCCAGGGTAAAGATCAGGGATCTTCGTTTTCTCTGTTGAAAAATAGCAAATTCAGTGATTTAAAAAATTTCAACTTCTTTGATTAAAATCCCTCAAATCTGCATTTTTCTGTGATTAAAATGAAACACCACTATATAGATAGGTATCCAACGAACGCAATATTTTCTTGATATCTTTATAATTTTAAAGCCATTTGGAGGCCCACCACTGCCTCAATCACTATAATAAAATACTTTCTAAATACCTATACATATTGGTGTTTGATTTTGGGTTTTTTTATCATGGAAAATTAGAGCTGCCCCTGCCCCCTTTGCTCACCAGGACACCTGCCCAGCTGTGACTGTCCCTGGCCCCCCCACACTGCTTTGTGGCACTGAGCAGCCCTGATATGCTGGTGATATGCCCATGGCATTGCACCTCACTCCCCACCCACAGCCCCCCAGTCCTGCTGGAGCCCCACACTCCCCACCCACAGCCCCCCACTCCTCCCAGCCCTGCTGGAGAGGGGCCCCCCAGCTACCAGGGCTATGGGATCAGGGACCCAGGTCTGCAGCCCACTGCCTGCCCCAAGCAGAGCCCAACCCTGACTGCTGCCCGCAGGAGGTGATGGCTACTGTGGCAGAGAGGAGTGTGGAGCCCACCTTCCCCTCTCCCATGAGCGGCACAGCTGTAGCCAGTTGCGGGGGGCAGATACGGGCTGCCCGCTGGAGGGTCTGGGCTCCCCACCCTGCTGCCCTTCCTCTGGGGCCTCTGCAGCCCAGCAGGCAGGACCTGGCATGGCAGGGCAGAGCAGGGCCAAGCAGGGAAACTCCATGCCACTGCTGGGAGCCTTGCACTGACATGGTGAGGTGCTACCTGCCTGCCCAGCAGCAGCAAGGGGTACAACTCTGCACTGTCACCCCTGCTGCTGCTAGGCGGGCAGGGGGTGCCTTGCTATGGATGTGTGGGGTTTGTGGCGGCATCACCGAGCTTCCCTGCCCCAGTCTGCCATGCCACCCTGGGTCTTCCCTGCTGGGCCACAGAGGAGGGCAGCAGGGTGAGGAGCCCTGAACCCACAGTGGGCAGTGCATCCCTACCTCATGCACAAATCTGGGGGGCACATGCCCACATGCCCTCCAGCAGTGTGTGTCATGTGGCGGCAGCCAGCCATCCTCCATCCCCCACCAATTAGCCACCCATGGCACTGTCCCACTCCCTGCCTGGGCCCCAAGTACCACCCGAGCTGGGTAGCACCCCCAGCCCTGCCCAACTCCTCCATCCCTCCCTCACTATGGGGGCCTCAATCCCACCCACCACCCAACTTAGCTGCAGGGTGTGCTCTCCCTGCTGCCTGGGAGCCAAGTGTATGTGTATGAAACACATGCATGCATTGCCCTCTGCTGATTGCCCTTCTCCTACTCCCCACAGCCCCTTGCAGGCTGGAACTCTGCCAGTCTGCAAGGGGAAACCCACCATTTCCTGTGTTTTTCTCTTTTAAAGGAGACAATCTAGGTTTTACTGCATTTTTCCATAGCAAATGGAAAACCCAGATCCTTGGTGAAGATGCATGTCACTATCATCTAGCACAACATTCCTGAATGAAATTCAAAATAAATCTGCCCTCTATCCAAAAACAAATGCAGGAGGTTGCAGCAAAGTCCTAACATGCAGGGTCCTAACATGCAGAGCTAGTTTATATGTGTTTATTTCAGGTGTATTTTAGGTGTGCTTATTTATTTCTGACGAATTTATTTATTACATGATTTCAGTAATGTAACAAGATTCATCAGCAAAAAGACACCTGGTTATGTATAAAAATACTACCTAAGTAGTTAAAAATCATATGCTTCTATACCCATGCAAGTTCTCACTCTATGGGGCTGGAAGCACAGCTAGAATTAGGAGGAGTTAAATGGCCATTTTTTAACAAATCTATCCAGTTGCTCTTACCAGAACAATTTAAAATGAAAAGTTGGTTCCACAAGACACCTCAAAGGGACAGTTCTACAAATGAGGCCCTACCAAACTGAACCAGAGTTCAGATGAGAAACTACTGATCTTTGCCTAGGGGGAGAGTGGGTAGCAAGGAGTAGTTACGCTAGTGCTTTGACCCTCCATTATTTTTCATGAAGCCATGTGGTCTAGTGAACCAAGCATGGGACTGGGATTTATAAACACCTGAAGTCTTGACTTGGTGCCATTAACAAATTGCTTGTGACTAAGTGGGTTGCGGAATGGATTGTATATTGTAGGAAAGGAACAAAACCCCTTTTGCTCCAGTTTTGCAAGATGTATCCTTAACTGTATGCTTACCTGTACAATGCATAGTGTTGATGCAAAAAGCGGTTCGTTTTTTTTGGAGGCTCGCGAAAAGAATCTCAGACACACACTTATTAGCAGCACAAAAGGTGTATTTGCAAATAGGGTCGGAGCAGAGCCAAAGGACTCAGATTACTCCGCGCCCCTGAGGAAATTCTCAGCTGGCATTTTATCCCTTTCCTCCTGGGCACGTGTGCAGAAACAGGAACTCTTACAGCTCATTTCTGGTTCATACAAACATGTATGTGATCACGTCACTTCATCCGTCGCATGTATATTATAATTAACTACTTAAGTGTGCGGGGTGGATAGGTGAATATGCATCAGCTAATTGCGCACGCTCAGAAAGTTCTCTAGGTCACCAAGAGTTGAAATCCCCCCCCTTTCAAGGACACAGTCAGTTGAATTCCAGCTTCTGTAATCTGCATGTGAAAATCAGGGGGAGTCTGAAGGAGTGTGGGGGAGGGAGTGATTTAGCATAAAAAAAAACACTCTGTAACAAAGCTAGCCAAGGAAAAAAGTCCTTGGCAGTGTTTTTCTTATCAGGTACGAGATGCAAACTGTGCAGTTCTAACAACACTCCATTTCTAACAATATTATAACAATACTCCATTTACTGTGCATTTCTAACAGTGCGACAGCTGAAAATTATGTCTGTGTGATAAAGGTGCTTGCTGAAGGCTCTATGAAGATTAGACCAAGTGTTTTTCTGTCATTTGTTCAGCTATTAAGCTATATGTTGTTGCTAAGAGCCTAATTAAAGTCAAAGATTCATAAGGCCTTGTATGTAGTGAGGCCTAGCAAATTTAGCAAAGTCTTGAAGTAGTAGGCCCTGTGGCGTAGTAAAAATTAACCTTATCAAAAGAATGTAAGGCTTGTACTGCTAGTGGTCAGTTGTAAGGACAGTTTGAAGTAGGAAGAATCTAGATGGTTGTAAATTATCAGCTTATTTCAGAAGTTATAAATTGGCTGGCACATACAGAAATCATTTAGAAGGAAGATGCAGCACTGTAAAAGAAGCTCCTGATTTAAGATTAGCTGCTGGCCTGGATTTGGTGGGCCCATGGATCTCAAGGAGCTGAAAGACTGAATACCAGGGTCTTTTCCGGTACCCCTTGGACAGCTCTGATTGGGAACGCCTGACTTCGCTGAGCTTTGTGGAAGAGGAATTTATCATACATCAGGCATCAGAGGGGACTGCCAATAAGTTGCCAATGCAAATTATTATTGTCTGTCATTGTTTGTCTTGTTACTACATATAGTGGTGTTTTTGTTAAGTTAATAAACCTTTCTTACCTTTCTACCCCCGACCACACTCTCAATCCTGAACCCTCCACAGGCGGCTGGGACATATGGAGCTAAATGTTGAATTCCTAAGCAAATTATAAGTTAAAATGCAGGGCAAATACCCAAGAGATTTGGATTCATTTCTCAGCTGTGCCATGGACTCTGTGATGTTGGAAGAAGGTCTCCCATCTTCAAGAAAGGGAGGAAAGTAGATACAGGGAACTACAGGCCAATAAGCTTGACCTCAATCCCTGGTAAGATTCTGGAATAAAATCATCAAAGAGTCCATTCTTAACAAGTTGGCTGATGGCAACATCCTGAGGGACAGCCAGCATGGGTTTGTTGTGGGTAGGTCTTGCCTGGCCAATCTTATCTCCTTCTACTACCAGGTGACATATCACCTGGACAAGGGAGAAGATATTAACATCATATATCTTGACTTCAAAAAAGCCTTTGATCTGGTGTCCCATGATCTCCTCATGGAAAAATTGGACAACTGTGGTCTCGGCTACATCACAGTCCGATGGCTAGAGAATTGGCTCTAAGGTCAGACACAGAGAGTGGTGGTTGATGGAAGTGGATCATCATGATGCTCTCTGACCAGTGGCGTCTCTCAAGGCTCCATCCTTGGACCTGTTTTCTTCAACATCTTTATCAATGACATGGGTATAGGTGTTGGAAGTTGACTGGCCAAGTTTGCCGATGACACCAAACTTCGGGGTAGAGTGCCCATTCCGAAGGATAGGCTGGTGATCTAGGCTGACTCGGATAGGCTGAAAAAGTGGGCAGATACAAACCTGATGACTTTCAATATTGACAAGTGTAAGGCATTGCACATTGGGGAAAAAAAACCTGCAGCATACTTATTGGCTCGGCAGTGCTACGCTCACTAGCACCAAGACTGAAAGGGATTTGGGGGTCATGATTGACCACAAGATGAACACAAGCCACCAATGCAATGTCACAGCTGGTAAAATGAGCAAAACTCTGGCTTGCATCCATAGATGCTTCTCAAGTAAATCTCAGGATGTCGTCCTCCCGCTGTACTTGGCCTTGTTGAGGCCACAGCTGGAGTACTGCATCCAATCCTGGGCTCCACAATTCAGGAAGGATGTAGAGAAGCTTGAGAGAGTCCAGAGGAGAGCTACATGCATGATCAGAGGGCTTTATGAAGACAGACTGGGAGCAATGGGACTCTTCAGCCTGGATAAGCGCAGGCTCAGGGGAGATCTGGTGGCTGACTATAAGTACACCAGGGGTGTGCATCAGGATCTGGGGGAACATCTCTTCATCAGAACACCCCATGGGCTGACAAAGACCAACAGTCACAAACTTCTCCAAGACCATTTTAGGTTGGACATAAGGAAAAACGCCTTTACTGTCCAACCCGCCAAGGCCTGGAACAGACTCCTTCCAGAGGTGGTGTAAGCACCTACTCTGTACTCCTTTAAGAAGCGTTTGGATGCTTATCTTGCTGGGATTCTTTGACCCTAGCTGACTTCCTGCTCCTTGGGCAGGGGGCTGGACTCAATGATCTCCCAAGGTCCCTTCCAGACCTAATGTCTATGAAATCTATGTTGGATAAGTCATTTGTTATACCCATGCTTCAGTTCCCGTCTCTAACATATTAATAATAAATAGTTCTCTACCTCATTGCACATTGTGTAGATAATTTCCTAATTTGCAAGCTCAAATATTACAATGACAAAGTGTATACATGCTCTGAACATACAGCTAAAATTCTGATTGACTTCAACAGTTAATTGCTATAATTATGCAGCCAAATTATGCTGTCCTTGCTTAAGGAAAGCTTTACAATGACAATGACACAGTAAAGTACATTTCCACTGTACCATGTTTGAGACGTGACATAGTGGAAATTTTTGCTTGGATAGACTATTTTTACCATTTCTATTATAATGCAGAATACCCTTTGCCTACCAGCCTGATGAAGGCCTCTTACTATTCTCCTTCCTCTAGGGGTTAAGCACCTGGAATGCTACAGAATATTTAATAAAGGTAGTAGGTGAGCCTATTCTGTTTAGATCTGAAACAAATGTGATTTCACTTTGAGTTCACAAATCTCCATACTGTGTTTGACCCATAGATCCATGTCAAATGTTTTGCATTATTCTTGCTTGAGTCATGAGCAGGAGGCCTGGCTACTGACCTTCAAGAAGCGTCAAGAAATCCTTTGTGGCAAATGTAGCTTCCTGTCAGCTGGAAAAATGTTGGAAAGCCTTTCTCATGAACTTATGTCCTCCACCAACAGCATTTCCTGTTCAAGCCCTTTCAAAATTGGTTGGCGTGGCAACTTTTTTTTTTGACTGCCTAATATGTAATCACTGATTAAAGGAAAAGAGAATGTAAGTATCAACTTGTACAAACTATGCAGTTAGCATTTTTTCAGGCCAGTTTGTTTCTTGCAGCAGGAGTTACTTATGGCCAAATGGCTACAGTAGTTGTACTCTGCTTATTACTCAAAATAACTTTTAAGGAGCTATTAGTGTTCTTTATTTCATATACGCATAGCACCATTACGGCACATACCATTTTATTTATATGTCAGTAGTTTAACTTCAGCTGTGGTAATCAGCAATAGATAGGGATAGCATATGATTCAAACAGATCGGGGCTTTTGTATTGCTTTTTATCTTAATGGATAGTGCTGTTAGGATCTGATTCAACTTCCACTGACATCAACAGAAAGATTAAAATGAACTAAAATAGGGGTTGGATAGGGTCCATCAGGCCAGAGGTACAGAGTGCGTGGGAACCCCTGGGCCCTGGCCCCCTTTGAGAAAAGGGCTGTCACCTGAAATGCGTAATACTTTCCACATGTCCATCATTTTAGCTGCCCCCCAGCAAAAATAAAAGTAGGTGAGTATGCACCAGGCATATCCACACCACCATGCTTTCAGTTCTGAGATGATAATGGACAGGAGAGATTAATTTGAAAGCTTTTGTTGTAATAGGCTGTCAGTGTGTTTGAAAGCCCCCTCCCCCAGCAGTGCCCTTAGATCCTGCTGAGAAAGAGTTAAGTGGGGTCTTCTGACTCAGTGAGTTATTAGTGCCTTATTACTTGATCCAGACACAAGACAGATGTGAGGACACATCTAAAGTATGGACTGAACGCTCTTTAGGGAGAAACCCTAGAAGTAGTCAAGCCTGGCTTGATGATCTCAACAGTATTGTATTGCCTTTTTCTTGATTTTTTTGGCAGTAAACCCTGCTCCAGGAAGGTGCTGAGTTTGGAAGTACACTGTGTTTACACAATAAAAGGAGAATCTGCATCATTGACTTCAGAGGGATAAACTGAGTCATGGCTAACCTGTATGATTGTGGCACAATGGAGTGTGAGGTGAGGCACTAAGAAATACAGAGAAATCATTAACAACACCATATTGGGACATTATTTGCATGCAATATGCATTACTGTTAGTGCTAAAATCAATCACTGCTGCTAGTAGTATTGTCATAATCTACCCAAAATAGGATATGGTATAACATGGAAGTGAGGATTTAAAAGTTCTTATTCTATATTACTTTGCAGCATGGAAATTAATTTTCATCTCTGTAAAGTGATTACGAAATGCTACCTTGCTAATTAAGACTAATTATCCTGCCCATAATCATTTCATTGTTAACTTGTGTTCCCTTCCATCTGTTTTAATTCTCATCTTAGGCAGTAAGTTATATTAGCAGAGACTCTGTTCATTTGGTAAGTGTTTAAACAATGCTTTATTCCAATGGGACTAATATGTTTAGGCACACATGCAACACGAATAATAATAAATAATAATATGAAGTATAAATCAACACACAAGGTATAAAGCAGAGGAGAGGAGACCTCCTAACTTTCAAAACATTTGACATAAATGAAAATTAAAAAAATATGTAGGCAGGGGAACAATTTTATAGAACAAGATTCATCATGTGAAAATATGTTCTTAGCAATTGAAAATAACAGTGATTCATAATTACTTTTATATTCCAGACCCTTTCCTCACAATCCACCAATATAACCAATTCAAAGTCAAATTTTCTTTCATAACCTATGAATAAATAAATCCAATAAATCCTAAATGATCTCACAGAGAATAACTGAATTTTAACCCATAATAATAATAATAACAATAGTTATTTATCTCCTATCTTTAGGAAATTATAAATCCAAAGAATATTGGTTACTCAAGAAAAAATTAAATAAAAAATAAATCATAAAACAAGCAACAGGTAATTAGTGCTAGAGGTGGCACATATTTCTTTTCCGCAACACAGAATCCATTCTACAAACCCTGATGTACACTCCTAAAAAATGAAGAAATCTCCAGACGTAATGGGCCACTGTTTATGTTAGCACAATTGTTTGTATTGATATTTTAAGTAACTATACGCGTATGCACACACACACAAAATCTTAAATAACTTAAACTTTGATGCAACATTCAGCCACAGATTCACAGACGTTTAGGGCTGGAAGGGACCTCACGAGATCATCGGGTCCAGCCACCTGCTCTGGGCAGGAAAGACTGCTGGGCTCAAATAACCCCTAGCAAGGTGTGCGTCCAGTCTCCTTTTGAAGATCTCCAGGGTAGGTGCCTGCACCACCACACTGGGAGTCTGTTCCAGAGTCTGGTCACACAAACCGTGAAGAAGTTTTCCTTTATATACAGTCTGAAACCTTCTTCTAGGAGTTTATGACCATTGCTCCTGGTTTTCCCCTTGGGTGCTTTGGTGAATAGTTGTTCGCCTAGCCCCCAATGCTCTCCCCTGATACATTTGTAAGCTGCCACCAAATCCCCCAAAGTCTTCTCTTTTCTAAGCTGAACAGTCCCATATCTGTCAGCCTTTCCTCATACGGCTTGCTCTTCAGGCCTCTAATCATTCTAGTGGCTCTTCTGTGGACTCTCTCAAACCTCTCCCCACCTTTCTTGAAGTGCGGCACCCAGTCGCTGCTATTCTTTTCAGTTTGCTAAGTGCTTGTTCTCTCAGTAACATTGCTCTGCATAGATCCAAATGCTATTCTTTTCTCTGCACATACCCGTTTTTCAGTTCTCACCAATATGAAGTATTTAGTTCATATTTTAAATCACCCCTCTACATATCAGGCTGATTGGCATGAACACAGGAGCATGTACATGTTAGATTACATAACTGCATGTACATAGACTACATTGTAAAATGATTGCAAAATGGCAGTAAAATGCTACCTTGCTAATTCAAACTACTTAACATGTACCTTACTTCAACATGTACTTTGCACGTACGTGGACTACATCATTGCAAAAAGGGTGCTGGTTCAGTGTGCGCTGTCCTTTTAAGGGTCCCCTCAAGTCCAGCTCTATTCTGAATTCTAGCCCAAAGAAAAAGAAGCCAAGCAAGCCCTGCTGGGAAGCAAGATATGAATAAACAGTATAGAGAGCTGGGAGTGGTAAGAGAGCTGTTGGGAGTACACACTTAGAAACCGCTATCAAGACAAAGAGGTTTTAATGGCTCAGCCATATCAGGAGAATGGAAGGAGATGGTATTCCCAAGAATATTTTGTGCAGTGAGACTCAAGATAATTCTAGAAAGTGGGGTTGCCCTTTATGATGATACCATGATATGTGCAAAACTGATATGAAGTTGTTGAATATCAGTGTAAAGAGCTGGGAGGAGTGTGCAGAATCCCATCTGATCTGGCACTGGGTACAGCTCACCATGAAGTGGCTTTAATCCAGAGGATGGAAGCAAAATGAGAAGGAAGAGAGCAGCGTGCTGTAAACTTAGACTCCAACTCAGACAACACATGGATCTGTGAAACTTTTAACAATCTGTGTCACTCTTGAATTGGGCTTGTCAGCCACAAGCAGATTCATCAGGCTCCTAACTAGCTTTCTTGTGCATACACCATGATCCAGAGAACTGCCAGTTGCCCACAAATACAAAATGGCAGACATGTGGCTGGATGGCAGCATTGCTGAGAAGGATCCTGGGGTTTTGGCAGATCACAGGTTCAATACCAGTCAGCAATGTGATGCAGCTCAAAAGAAGCAAATGCAATTTTGGGGTGCATCAACTGGAGTATTACATGTAAAACATAGGGACTGCATCCCCACGAGCAGGAATGTGCGGTTTGCACAAAACTCATACAGTGCATGTTAATCCATTCACTGCACTGCGTATTTGCAGCACAGCAACAAAATTAGATAACAGGAAATCCCAGTATTTTAAAAAATGCACTCAAAAAAAAGCAGCACCGCATATGTGGCATCAACGTGACACCCGAAACTGGAGCCTGGCCAGCCAGAACTACATTCCAGCTGCTGGCCAGGCTCCATGCACTCAGATCACTGCTGCTGCAGCTCTGGGAGGTTCCCAGGACCCCAGATAAGGCTGCTGGGACCACCAAGGTGCCGACCCCAGCCCCCCCTACCCCACCTGGGGCAATTTGCTGAGCACCAGAGTGTGCATACACAGACATTTCTCAGGGACAACTAGCAGTGGCACAACTATGTTCTGCTGCTATTTGTCCCTGGGGAAACATGCATTCCCACTTGTGGGGATGTGCCCAGGAGGTGCAATGTAACTGTTTAATACTGCTTAGTTAGTACTGTATTCATCTGGACTACTGTATGCAATTATTGGCTCTACTTTTTAAGAAGGACGTGGAGAGTTAGAAAGTGTCTAGAGACAGGTGACAAAACAGATAAAGGGCTTAGAAGACGAGCTGTATAAGGAAAGGTTGAGAGAAATAGGCATCTTTAGTTTGCAGAAAAAGTAATTAAGGGGGAACATGAAAGCAGCCTTCAAATAATCTGACCAGCTGCCAGGACACAAAGCAATGGCTTCAAATTATAGCAAAGTAGATTAGACATTAGGAAAGCTTCCTTACTGTTAGAGAAGTGAGGCAGTGAAGCAGACTGCCCAGAGAAGTTGTGGAGTCTCCTTTATTGGAGATTTGCAAGAGGAGGTTGGACAAGCATTGATGAGGAAAGATTTAGGCATAGCATTCCTGTATTCATGGGGGGAATTGGACCAGATGGCCACTGATAGTCTTTTCAACCCTATGATTCTCTTATTGTGTATTGGTAGGTAGGAAACCCAGAGCCTAACATTGGGGAATCCGTTTTTCAAAGGGGATATATTTTTCTATTCTAATGTTTGAACAGAGTTGGCAACAGAGGACATCTAGTGGCATTCAGCAGTAACTAAAAGAACCAGACAGCCTTCAGTCCCAGACAGTTAACCTGTTGGCAATGGTTTCTCCTAGGATAAGGACCTTCCTAGATCACTGTACTTATATATTATGCCATGAGATGTGCACTATAGTTACCTACAGACACTGGCATGTGTGAACACAAAATATGTTGGACAGATCCAGACAAGCACACACTTGTGTTTTCCTGTGGACAAATAGCAGCAGCACATAGTTGTGCTGCTGCTACTTGTCCCCTGAGGGAACACCTCTGCATGCGCATGCAGGTGAGTGGCAATTTGCCCCAGGTGGTATAAGGGAGGCTGGAGCCAGCACCTGAACCAGCCCCAACAGTCTTACCTGGGGGCCTCCCAGGGCTGCAGCAGTGGCGATTAGGTGTGTGGAGCTGGCCAGGTTCCGGTTTTGGGTGGCGCACACTGCTACCATGCGCACTGCCCCACTTTTTTCAGGCCCAGGTCTTTTGAGAGTGGCACCTCCCAGTTTCAGAAAAACCTGCCACAGTGCTAATTAGCAGCACAGCGAATGTCTGCATGTGTGGCGAGTGGTTTGTAGCACTGCATACCGCAGATGCATGCTTGCCTTGATGTGCCCGTTGTGTGCAAAATCAGCATATGTGCACATGAAAGAGTTGCACAAGAATGACTTGTGACCACAGCCCAAATATGCAGAAATAATTAAATGTATTTTTTTTTTTGAAGAAGGGGTAAACCTATTTCAAGTTTGTCTTTTAGCTGTATATTTTAGGCAATTATATTCTAATTTATTAGCAATACTCAGTGCCACACCCTGATACACCAACCCCACCCCACATCATGATTTACCCATTCCAGCTTACCCCCAAAACTTTACCTGTACTGGCCCCACTACTTCCCTCTCAGCTCACCCACCACATCTATTCTCTCCCAACCCTGCAGCTCTGTCCCAGTCACACATTCCCCCATCCTTGTCCTGCCGGGTGACTCAGACTGCCCAGGGCTGCATGGCCCTGCCTACCTTTTAAGTGAGCAGCCATTACAGGCAGGTGATGGCTGACAGGACACAGTGGCAGCACATGGCTGGGGGAGACAGGGTTACTGTAGGCTTTTGTGGGGCCACAAAGCCCTGATGGAGAACTCCCTGCAGGGTGCTGCGCCTCTGCTCACACACAAGGAGGTGCTGTTCTGCTCTGTCTGTCCATCAATACTTGCATGCAGCTTCATTTCAACAACGGATCTTCAATCAAGCTCATGGTTTCTTAGTTTTTCTCAATAAGCATTTTTAGCTTTTCTTTTTACAGACCACCCGCAAATTACAGACAGTTGGCAACCCTTATTCTACAGTTGATATCAGGATGGAATATGCTGGTCAGGTACAAAGGAAACCCTCACCAAAAATCAAGGAACTGCCAGAAGCACACAAGATGGTATAATTTCTTGAAATTATACTCTCCTCCAAACCACAGGGAATTATACTCTCATATAACCACAGCCCTGGCAACAGCACAATCCTTCTGCTCCTGTAATATCCGTCTTTCCCCTTATTAGCAGCATCATGTCATGCTGGATGTTTATTGAAAGGTCACACAGAAAAGGCTTTTTGACTATCAGAAGCAAAATGACAAACCCTTTTATTTTGTGTTTTTATTCTGTTGTTAAAAAGTGTACCACTGGAAAAGAGCATCTCCATGTATCTGCAGAACAAACGCATCTCTGGGAAAGATCCTCTAGGTGCTAAACCTACTGTCCTGATCCTGTCAAGCGGTAAAGCATGTGCTTTAAGTATGCTTCCTTTCTCTGCTGGCTGTGGCCAGGGTGCTCATCATCGTAAAGGACAAAGTCCTAGGATCCTCTCTACCATCAACTAGAACAACATGGACACTTCTAATGCTTCAGGTACTTAAGTTCTTCTCAGAACATTCGCTTATTTGCATTCTCCTGAAAATCTAAATTGGTTGCTGCACAAAGGCCCGCTATTACAATGAAATTCCCCTGCATGCTGAAAATCTGATAACAGTCATTAGATGAACTCAGTGGTATGAGGATATGTCTGTAATTTCTTGCAGAGCTTCCAGCTTGGTGACTTAGCACAAGAGAACTTTCATTATTGGCCGACTACAGAAGATAGAAATTTGCCAATTAAATGATGTCCCTGATTGTCAGAGGTTCACAGAAATACCATGTGATGAGAGTCGTTCATTTTTATTTCATGAATTGTTTTGAGAAGAAACTTTGAGCCTAAAGCTTAGGTTCAGGCACTTCATGAATGTTAGCAGTGCAACTTTGCTTGAATGGAATTGTTGGTAAACCATATGAACAGAATGTCATATCTAGGGATAAAAGAAAATATTAACTGTATTCCTGCTAAGTGCCAAAGCCTGGGGATTGAAGATACAGAATAATGCAAAGCAGGTTCTAATAGGTCTGCCTTTGAATGAACACAGTTCACTGGGAAGGAAACCTTCCATTCCTGAGGCTGGACTAGATGACACTTGACAATCCCTTTCAACCTAATGGTTCTTGCAGCAGGATATTTGCTACTATTGTTATTTAGTTTTAATTACACAGTAGTGCTTAGAAAACACAGGCAAGACCAAGACGGTTGTGGCAAACACTGTAGAAACATCAAGGTAGACAAGGTCTTGTATCCAAACAGCAATGTTAGATTCCCTCTTGCTGTCAGGTAAATGTCTAAGATGTTTTTTTTTTCGAGATGTCTAATACCAGGACCTCAAATGCAAAAAATTCTCAAAAAAAAAAAAATAATCTCAACCAATCCCCCCCCCCAATTCAAACAAACCCAAAAGCAACCCTGTACTAGTCACAACTATCAAACCCTGTACTAGTTAGCTGTCTAAGGAAAAAATCATTTTCTGCTTCCTTATATCTCACAAATATTTTGTAGAATGTAATATCATTGCCTTCATTTCATAGCAATAAATGCCTTTCAGATAAAAATCATCTGGTGAAGAAAATCAACAGAAAAGGCCTGATCTCAGTTACTTTTATACCAGTTAAATCCAGAGCAATTCTATCCAGGTCAATCGTGTTTCTCGACAGTATACCAGTGTAAATTAAAGCAGGATTTGGTGGCAACTGTTCAATCTTAAACAGAGACATTACCATACAAAAATTACAAGGTCTGTGTTCATATACAAGTGTCTTATTTCCCCTTGAAACAGATTCCTTTACATATTAATTGGGTTAAGCAACAAAGCATAAATGAGATTTTAAGTGCTTTGTGTTTGTGCAAAGCAGGTGTTCTGTCACAGAATAGCTTCTACTGCAAGACACTTGACTCCATCGAATACATACTGCTAGTTGTGCCCAGCCAGCAACTTCTCCCTTAAACAACTGTAGCAAATGTTATTTTCTGCCTCTGCTGTGGAGCTACTCAGCCACTTCTTTCCTTCTTGTGACTTACCAGTTAATACATTCATACATATGCATTCCAGATTCTGTACTTCTGAAGTTCCAGTAACTTTAAAGCAGATTATGTTATGTCTAATACAGAGTACAATCTGACTCCCTGTCTGTACACTTAAATTTTCCAAAATAGGGCATTCAGTGATTTTAATGTTTTCAGTATCTGACCAGCTGGCAAGAGGCCAAGGTTCTCCTGGTTGCTTTAATATTATAGTACTGGAAGCAGAGTGAAAACCTGAAAGAAAGGAAGAAGAGTCACGAAGATAAACAAACAGATTGAAGGAAAGGGCACAATAAAAGGGACATGTCTGAAAAAGGCAAATATCCTGTTGCACGTCTGCAAAACTAATAATTCTTGTGCAGTCTTGACACAGGCTCAGCTACCTCTGTGGTTTTGTCCCAGATGCTCCTGAAGTTAATGAAAAGATTCCTATTGATTTCAGTGGGCTCAGGATTAAGCTTGTGATTTCTATAGGTATTAGAGCCTATAATTTGGTCTATGCAAGTGATGTAAAATATCTGTTTCTTTATATATTAAGCAAAGCCCTACAAGTCGGCAGTAGGGAAAAATTGTCTCAATATAACGAATAGGAAAATGGCAAAATATAGCTATGAATTGTGAAAGCTATGTTTTTTCCTATAATTCCATGGATATAAAACAAAGCATAAGATGAAGGCAATTGATAAGGGAAGCTAAGGATATAAACTAAAAATAGCTATGGTCATGGTTAAGGACAACAAAATATAATTCTTTAAAGTATATCAGAAATTGAAAAGGGCCTTTAATGATAGTATGTGTCTGATATAAGACAAGAAAAGTAACTTAGTCATGGAGAAAAGACAGATATATTCAATAATGTCAGTATTTCTTTTCCATTTTTGGAGATGCAGGATTTTGTATTACTGGGGTTTTGTTTGTTTGTTTGGGGTTTTTTTTGCATACCTCCCCTTCTCCCTGATAAGATATACACCTTGTTTTGGAAGATGGAATGAAGAAAAAATGATTTTCCCTTAAAAATAGCAATATTTTCACATGGCTCACAGAGCAGCCATCCTCTTAAGTGATCCTACTGCAGCTGCTACCAAATTTCCTACCTGCAGCTGCAGGAGAGGGTAGCAACAACTGGAGCTGCTCTGTTAACACTCTAGCTGTTGGCTGCAGTGACACCTCCTCCTGGAGCAGCAAAATCTGAGGATATCCTCTTAGCAAATCAAACTCTGAGGGAACAGGAAAGTAACCCTACATGTGCCAAACGGGGCAGCACAGTGAGCATGCAGAGATTCCTAGGTGCTAGCCATGGACAATTTCTTCCTTGGCAGCACTTTCAGAGTGTCACTGAGACAAAGCAAAACCAGAGAAAAGGGAAAGTAACACATGCCAGACAAGGATAGTGGAGTGAGCATGCAGGGCTCCTTAGCAACTGGCTGTGTTTTTTTGCATAAGGCACACAACCCAATTCCTAGCGAATTTTCAGGGAAAAGGATGTGTAGGTATGCAAGTAAGTATGGTGGTATCCTACAGTGATAATGAAATGCTTTCTTTCTGTCAGTAACTAGAGAGGAGGCTCAAGAGCAACTGACAAAATTAAACCCTTTTAAATGTGTAGGACTTATAGTTTCATAGTTTCTAGGGTCGGAAGGGACCTGAGCAGATCATCTAGTCCAACCCCCTGCCATGGCAGGAAAGAGCACCGGGGTCAAACGACCCCAGCAAGGTGTTCATCCAACCTCCTCTTAAACACCCCCAGGGTAGGAGCCTGCACCACTTCTCTTGGAAGTTGGTTCCAGACCCT